>NW_024070211.1:44020468-44116528 GCF_014754425.2 Oryx dammah | reverse complement strand
GTCTTGGTGCTCGCTGGGGGGGCAAGGTCACAAGGGGCTTGGGGGGGCCTGGGGAGGGAGGGGAGCAGGGACGGGAGGAGGAGGTGGGGGCGCTGGAGGAGCTGTCTGCGTGCCATGTTGGATGTGATGAATCTTCAGTGGAGGAGGTGGGGGACTGAACTGCGGCAGGGACGGGGGGCAGGGGGCGGGCTTCAGCTGGGCCATAGCCGAGCCGGGAGTGGGGGGCGGGGGCGGGGGCGGTGGGGGAGGCACCACTCCATTGGGGGGCACCAGGATCTGAGGCTTCACTGACAGTGAGGTCGAGGGCTGCATCCCTGATGCGGGGGGAGGCTTAAACAGGGCTCCCGAATGCTGAGAGGCGTTCTGCAGCCTGGTTATCGTGCTGTACTTGACAAACATCGTGGCTGCGGAGCCCGTAGACGGGGCGGACTGGCTGGGCAGGGGCGGCGGCGGGGGCGGCGGAGGGGGAGGGGGTGGCGGCGGGGGCGGGGGTGGGGGCGGGAGGGGTGGTGAAGGCTGTGAGGCCGAGTAGGGGGTGACTAGCTTGGGCTGTGGGGATAAAGGGGGAATGAGTGAAGTGTAGGGTCGATTCAGAGACTCCATTCTGGCCTAAAAGGAGTATAAAAGGGAGGTTGGGGGAGAGAAAACACAACAAAGAAAACAGTTACAGAGGTTAAGATTTGACTGTTAAACTAAAAAGCAAGGAATCAGAGACGTGCATGAAAGGGTGCAGCAGCTGGTAATGGTCAAGATGGACAATGGCAAGAAGGCTAAAGCCCCACTCCCCGGGGAACAAGGGCATGGAGAAAATCTGTTTACCTAACAGCCTTCTCCAATGCCTAAACTTCTTAACTACTTGGGGATAATTTCCTGTAGCAAGTCTGTCTGGATGATGCCCTCCGCTTTCTGACCTCTGGTTTTCACACACCCTGCCCCGGGGTGAGCACCAGGGCCTCGGAGCAGGGGACTGCCCCTGGACTGTGGCAGAGGGAGATGTGATGACCGGAGTTCACCTTTCAGTCCAGGACTGCATCCACATCAAGCAGATGCCATAACTGGGTTTAGGAGAGCTGCTGGAGGGCCTCCCGAAGAATGAGGATGGCTTTTTGATGCTAGTGAGCGGTATGAGTATGAGAATGTTCAGCAGGCGTGCACAGTCACACAGCAATGAATGAGCTTGACACACACACTCGTGTTCGTGTGAGACACTTGCATCCAACATGCACAGAAGTCCAGCAATGCAGGTAAAGGGGGGGTATTCTTTACATTTGTTTTACTGGAAAATACATAAAGAAATGCTTCATAAACATTACAGCTAAAGATCATAAAAATACCATACAGAAAAAGCCAGAAGAAAATGAGAGGAAACTTTGGAAGGCTAAAGGAAATGTATCAAGACACAGGAGCTAGAGTTTGCCAACAACCTACTGACCGGCCCATCTGAGCACCTCTTGGCATGGCCCAAAGGACCACACCCGGTCATTTATTTTATAGAGCTACTCATGCATGAATGTGGTTCAAGTGCTTCTGAAAGCAGAGGAAGGACTCTGGGCTTAGTGACTCTGGGTATATTTTTTGGGCTCTTTGAACAAACTGTGAGGATCCAAGATAAACCATCTGTTTCCAATTCTGAATGACATCTAATTAGCACTGGGAATACTTAGGTTAGTAGTCTAGAAGGCTCATGACAGTGCTGAGTTCTAGTGCCCATCAGGTCATTCACATGTTCCTTTAATAACTGCACATCAAAATAAAAGCATTAGTTTGCAAGATCTG
This sequence comes from Oryx dammah, assembly GCF_014754425.2. NCBI lineage: Eukaryota > Metazoa > Chordata > Mammalia > Artiodactyla > Bovidae > Oryx > Oryx dammah. The sequence goes on along the minus strand of NW_024070211.1, from coordinate 44,114,752 downwards.
GTTACAGGAGTCACCCAGGTTAATGTGCTTCCAAAGAACAGCCCCTGACCTTAACTTGACCCTGTCTTGGCTGCTGCAGGGGTGGAGACCTTAGCTGTGCTGGCCGCCTCATTTGGCACCTGAGACTGTGGTAACAAGGAGAAGAAACATACAGGGGGTCAAGACTCAAGCTCAGTGTCACTGCTGTGAGGCAGAGTTCATGGTCTCTCTGAAGCTATGTGCCACGAGGTACTCTGCTGCTTGATCACAGACCATTTGGACCCTTTGCTTCCCTTGGCCTTTCTCCTAACAGTTGGCTAGTTCCACCATTTAAAATGCATGTGGATGACACCATTAAGTTCGGTAGGGTAAAGGACTTTTCTTTAGGCACCTGAATTTTGTAAGCGCAGCTTCTCCATAATATATATGGAATATCAGCACCAGATAGTGCTGTTCCACTCAAATTGATTAAATATGGGAAGGAAAAAAATTCCTTAAAAGTCTGAGCCTCTGGTAAGGGGGTTAAACTGTCATTGTCTTGAGAATTTAGGTTATTAGCACCAATTCTCAAATATTCATTCCTAAGAGAAGGTGTTCCACCCCACATTGGGCTACCTATGACTCCTCCACCCTCCCCAAGTCCAGTTAATCAATCATATATGGAAATAAAGGAATAAATTGAGGGGAAATACCCATTTAACTCTCACTGAATGTATTGTGTAAGTAATTCAGAGAAGAAAAACAAAAGTCAAAATGATTTTTGGATGGAAACAGAATGGCCAGACCAGGCAAGCTCCTGGCTCCTCGCCTCGGCCTGTGCCTGCGCCGCTAAGAGTGGCAGAGCTGGGCCACCACGGCCCACAGGACATCAAAGACAGCGTGATATGGTGAACCAAAGAACCTCTCTGTTTCTAAGCAGCCTTGCAATAATTATACTTGTCCTTCAGCGTCAGTTGAACAACCTTCTATGCAAGGATTGGGGGTCCAATATTTTAAGGGGATTAATGGGAATTTAGTCTTCCACATAAACTGTAAATTGAGAAAAATTCACCCAATGTGCAAAGAAATGCCAAAAAGCATAAAAGAAAAGGAGTCTGAATAAGTTAATAGCCAATAAAGTAACAATCAACTCTTAGCAGTTTCTCTGGAACAACAGCAAGGCATTGGCACTAGAGGGTGTTGTTGCTCCATCCAAATTAAGAGAGGAAAGGGGGAGATTGTTGTTATTTCTTAAAATTCTGAGCCACTGATAAAACTGCTAGGTGTTGTTTTTTTTTGAGATCTTAGATCATCAGAGCCAATTCATAAGTATCCATTTCTGAGAAGCAAAGAAAGAATACTGAGATAAGGCCAAGAAAGATTCCTAATGAAGGAATAAAAGAGCACTACGCTCCCTCCCTTACCCGCCCTCAGAACACTATAGAGAGGCGTCCCCTCTACCCTGACCTGAGCACATTACCTTGCTGGACTCTTCCAGCTGCGTGCCTCGCTTCCAGGCCTCAGAGAAGATGGAGCTCACCATGCTCTGGGAACGGATGTGTCCTGCCGGCTGGGTGTCAGACACTCCACTGTCAGACTGATTGGAGTGATTGGACTGAGATTCTGTTTGAAACATTTTCAAAAGTCAGATTAAATTAAGTATTGTGACAGTATAAATATGTACTAAATTTGTATAAAGCTTTCACTCTAGATTAGACAGGATGCAGAATGGCAAGTTACTTTTACCTGACCCATTTCACACAGACACAGCCCTTGTTTTCCACTAGAAAATCTCTCCCATCCTAGGGCAAATAGGAGATCTCGATTCTTTTTAAACTGCTCATCAGGAGAAACTGATAATTACAACAAAACGTTCATGTAACATTATTGGTATCCTGACAACCTATCTTGTAAGAACTCCTAGCAAGTAAAATTAATGAACCATGAATAGAAGAGTGCTTTTTTAAAAAACATATCTTCATTACATTTGAGAATCGATCTTTTTACATTGAGAATCAATCTTTTTACATAACCCTGGCTCCAGGCCATCTCAGAGACTTCTCACTTATGAATTCAGATCTATACATGGTGATTACTGCTTTTATCCCAGCAATGAATAATACTGAGAATTTGACTGCCAAGTGAGAAGTCTGTTTCCTAGGGTTTCAGGTGTTGGCACCACAATGAACCAGTTGTGCCACAGGCTGGCTTCCTGAAGGGCACAAAGGCATCTTCAAGGGCCCTGGGAATGGCTGAGGATACAGTGGAATCTGACTGACATCTACGGTGAAGGAACTAAAAAGATAATTTCGCTGGACACCAAGTCAGGTGAGGTAACCTTATGGGAGCACCTAGTCCAATATCTGGCATCTGGTCGGAGAATCAAATGTTAAAGCTAGTCTCACTTCTCTGTGAGAAGAGGATATGATTAGACTGCAGTATTAAATAAGTCCAGCCAAATTAATCAAAATCCTGCAAAGATAATAGCCACAAACTCCTTTAGAAAAATTTAAGACAGTATCTTCAGGGTAAAAAATATAAGCAATAGAGGGTAAAACCAACTATTTTCTTAATAGTTTAATTTAATATCTGAGTAGAATAGGGTAATCTAGAGTAGATTAAAGGACAGCAACCTTTAAGACAAGAGGCTGTAACATGTAGCTTCTTGAGCTCTCTTCACATGAATGTACATGATTTTGCAATTTACACTTAGAAGTCTTCCTAATACTTAATATATACAGACAGATGACTCTGGAGTGGGAAAAGGCACTGTATCACTTCATAAAATACCTTTGGAAGCACCCAAATTAAGTGCTGCATAAATTTTTAAAATATACATCTTTTTTCTCAATCTTCCTCTTATTCCATTATCTATAACCTTACTTGTAATACAGTCTTCTTACTTTGCCTTTCCTAACCAGCTGCCATAAAGGTTTCTTCCTCCCAATTTAATAAACATTTTACAACAGTTATAGATTTATAGAAAAGTTGCAAAGCTAGCACAGAGTTCCTACATACCTAGCACCCAGTTTACCTCATTAACATGTTATAATATTCTAGTCCACGTGTCACGACTAAGGAACCAATACTGGATACTAGCTAAACTCCAAACTTTATTTGGATTTCACTAGTTTTTCCACAATTTCCATTTTCTGATCAAGGATCTCATCCAGGTTACCACATTACAGACAGCTGTCATGTCATGTCTATGACAGTTTCTCAGACTTTCCTTGTTGTTGATGACCGTGACAGTTTTGAGAAGTACTGGCCAGGGTTTCTGCAGCATGCCTCTCAATTTTTACTTGTTTGATGTTTTTTCTTTGAAGTTATGGGATTTAGGGAGGAAGACCAAGAGAGGGAAAATGCCAGTCTCATCACACTGCACCAAGGGTACAAGCTATCAATGACTGATGACCCTGGTCAGCTGGCTGAGGTGCTGGCCGGCTCCTTACTGCAAGGTTGTGTGTCCCGCTCTGCTCTTGGGGAGCAAGTCATTTTGCACAGCCCACAGTTAACGAGGGGGGCAGTTAGGCTCTACCTCCTCGAGGGCAGAATATCTGCATAAATCACTTAGAAATCTGTACAGGATATTGGTCTCTTCTTCTCCATTTATTTAATTCAATTATTTATTTATATCCCCATGCACTGCAGGCTATTTATAATTTGGAGTAGAGCCCTATACTGTTATCTTGTTGTTCGAATTTTTCCAGCTTTGGCTACTGAGAGCTCTCGTAGGTTGAGTCCTGTGTCCCTTTTTACAGACTCCCATCCCTGTGTCCCTTTTTACAGACTCCCATCCCTGTCAACACACGATGCTCCAGGCTCATCTTATATATTCTCTGCCACAGCCCTAGAATCAGCCACTCACCAGAGCCCTGGCTCCTTTGTTTTAGAAAATAGCATTGAGAAACCAAGGTCGAGGCTTTTGGTATTCTCACTGCTACTGAGCTGTCACTGCTTCTAGCCCTCTAGGTGGACAGAACCAAAGAGTATGTGTGTGGAAACTAGCCCATGTGTGACACATTCACAATGCGTTTCTGTGTACTTACTAGGGATGAGATCTAGTCATACAGTTTCTAAATCAAATAAATATTTCTTAATTATTTCATAATGTAGGCCATTAGAACAAAAAGGTATGCTTTTAGATGATACAGATATCATTTATGGAACTTTTGAAGGGAAAGAAGCCTTTAAGATGTGATCACAGCATCCTTGTTTAAAGGATGTGGGAATCTGAAAATAAGCACCTTTTTAGTATCACTGATTTCCTCTGAAAACTTTAGAAAGTTTGACTTAAACAGCTTCCTTAACTGTGGATACTGAACAAATTCTAGTTGTTTCCACTCCACTGAAATGTCAGGAAACCTGTGGGGATTGAAGGGCAGTTTCATGATGATTCTGAGTACTCTTCTCCATGCAACTTTCTATCCCCAGTTGTGCATCAACACTTGCTTTCAGCAATATGATTTTTAAATAAACTTCATAACAAAACTCTTGGCTTTACCACTTCATATACTGGTTTTCCATTTCAAAACATTATGGGAACTAGGCCATGATACTGTCTGCTCTAATAATTACAAAAATAATAATAGCACATGGGCCTACTGATTAAAATTTGGAAATTATGCACAGCCCTAGTTTTAAAAAAATCACTCTGAGATAACCGGGTCTCCTATCAGTCACTATACAGACACCTTCCTGTTGGTAGTAGAGTTCTTGGGGCATTTCATCCTACCTGGGATGCTGGAAGAACTAGATCCTGATTTAATGCTGGAGCTGGATAAGGAAGTCCAATCATAAGCCGATTCTGTCCTCTTCAAAGCTTCCTGATAGTTCATGTAGAGCTGCTTCCCGTACTAAACAGAAGGCAGTAAATGAGGACATCCGAACTTTACTGGGTATGATATGGGTGTATGGGGTAGGAAAAGGGGATACATTTCTGTTTACTGACTCATAGTTTGTATTAAAATTAATACCCTATAATACTTCAAAAATTCTTTGAATAGCAGTAAATTAGAATCTATTCTTATCTGTCCTCATTTTTAGAAAGGCAGCAAGAAGTTAATACTTGATCCTGTTTAGGTTCATTATCAACATAAATATTTTTTCAGTTATTTTTAAAGCAACTTTGATTTTATGTCTATAATAAATTTTATTTTTAGTTACTTAAAAGTGAATAAATATCCTTTCAAGGACTACATATCATCTTTAAGGCGTCCTTAAAAAAATTTTTTTAAGACTTTTTTTTTTTTTTAGAGCACTTTTAGGTTCACAGCAAAATTGAGAGGAGGGTAGATTTCCCAGGTACACTCACAGCATCTCCCATTATTAACATTACCTACTAGAGTAGGACATTTGTTACAATCACTTAGTCCACATGGACACCTTGAGGTTTCCTTAGGTTCATTCTTGGTGTTTACATTCTATGGGTCTGGACAAGTATATAAGGACATGTATCTAACATTGTAGTATTATACAGAGTATAAATATTTTTACTGCCCGAAAAATGTTTCACAATCCACCTATGTTCATTTTCCCCCCAACCCCAAGGCAGTTGAATTAAAAAAAAAAAAAAATTCTTTTGTTCAGGCTAAACTCTGCTATATAACAACCATATAGTGCATTCTCCAAAGCCAAAATAAATCACTTTGGTGCTACATAAGCTTTTACCAGCAGTATTATTCCTTGGATGCCAGCTGGTAAAAGTTTATCCCCATCACTGAGAAAAAAGCACACTTAAAACATGAAACTTGGGCCTGAGAGACTGAGACACTGGCAAAATTATGACTATGAAACAAACAATAATTGTCATGACAACCAAAACCATATCATTAAATACCCATCATTCCATTATCAGACCAAAAGAAAACCTACCTTTGCTATGCGGATACCATTGACCCACTGGTGGAGGGTCCTCATGTCATCACAGCAAAGATATTTGATGTACTGAGATTTCTTCTGGATCTGCGGATGCTGTAAGATTAAAGGCAAAACCCAACTAAGTCCCCTGGAGAAACAAGAGATAAATTCTATCAAAGCTTAAACACATCCTGACAAATTACAGGTCCTGGGAATAATGGCCAAATCATTTATACCTCTTAAACATCCATAAGGTTGAATAAAATGGTCCTAAGTATTGGTCCTAAGTAAATGGTCCTAACAAACAGGTGCCAACTTGTGTTAAATTTTAGGCCAAGATGTTGAAAGTTAAAAAAAAAAAATCCTTCCCATCATGGAAAACTCCAAAATACCCCTTTCTACCTTTCAAAGGAACAAAGTCCACCAAGGTTAACAAAGTCAGTGAAAATGATAATCTATAATGGAAGTGAATGAATGAATGAACTGAAATCATGGAATCAGAAAACTCCAAATGAGAGAGTCTTCGGTACAGCTTCCTGTGCGTCTCTGGAGGGGAACGCCTGGGCGGAGACGAAGCACAGGACACAGCACCTGAAGGCAGCGGCGCTCACACCACTGTGCTGCTCCTTGCTGTGGGCTGAGCATCACTCTGCAGGCCCCTCCGCCGCAGCATGTACTTTTTGGTGGAGGCTTGGATGGGAGGTGACTGACTTGACCTTGGCTACAAAATGCAAGTGCGAGAATAGACTCAAAGTATTTTAACTCCATTGAGCCACAACCTCTAGTTCCCCGGAAGAAAAACCCTAAATCACACTTGGTTCTGGATTTAATGACTCTTAATTACTACCTCTCTTTTCAGTGGAAAAATCTTATTTCACCTGGAGAAATACTGAAATTTATGTTCAATTACAAGAGGCTGTATAAATTCTCTAACGAAATGTTTGTTGTGAAAACCCATGAGAGCAATAAAATAAGCAATTTTATAAGTTTTCGATGCAGCAGGAAAATTTGGCCACAAATATAAGTTATGTATATCTGCAGTGTTAAAAATCAGTCCCTCTGGTTGCCAAGAGAACTGTAAATCCATTTATTCCATTCTATTCATTGCTTTATAGAGCTCACCCTCAATGAGAAAACATTTAATATCACAGCCAATTTAGTTATTGAAAGCTGCAGTCGGAATTTTAAACAATTAAGCCGTTAACAGTAACAGGTTAGCAAAACAATACTTAACAGTTTTCCCCGACAGTACGGCCTCCACAGCCTTCTCTTGGATCGAGTCCCTTGCCCTTACTGTGTGCTCAGTCGCTCAGTAGTGTTTCTTTGTGGTCCCATGGACTGTAGCCCTGCCAGGCTCCTGTGCCCATGGAAAATACTGTGCCCTGGTATTACCAAGAATACCAGAGTGGGTTGCCATTTCCTATCCCAGGAGATCTTCCTGACCCAGGGGTCAAACTTGAGTCATTTGCATCTCCTGCACTGGCAGGTGGATTCTTTTTACCACTAGTGCTATCTGGGAAGACAAGATCTTTATAAGTCATAAGAAAACCAGCACAGCAATCTTGCAAGAGCAAAGGACAGGTAGAGGTGTATGTATTTTTCTATAAAAGAAGGATGGGAATTTTATTTCATTCACGCATTCAAGCAACATTTAATGGGCAAGAACTACCTGCCAGCTGCTTGAAGTAGGTGTTGGGCTACAGCGTGCATAACATAGAAGGGTCCACAGTTCACGAAGAAGATAAAATGAGCTAATTGAAACTGTTTTCTTTAGTGCTGCCAACTAGGGCTTAAAGAGCTGTTCTTCATCTCCTGCTTCCCTGAGGCCTCGCCTACAGGGCCAGGGTCAGATATCTGAACCCGGGGCTGCAGGATGGCTCTGAGCCTTTATCGCCACTCCCTCTCTTTACGGTGATTTACAAACCATCCTCCCCTGATTCCTTCCATTTCCCAGAAGGCAGTTACCACACATGGGTGCTCAACTGTAGCAGTGGCTGGCCTGAGAGTATGTGTGTGTTCTCATCATTCTGTACAAGGGAGTGTTTTTTTATCAATACAACATAGAAAACCAGAGAGTTGATCCTCTATCCTTCTCTCTGCCTCTCTCTAACCTGAGAATCCAAATACTACCCTGAAGAGAACTATGATATGACTGAGTATCTGCAGGTAACTTCATTTTAGGACCTCAAGAATTCTTTTTCAACTGCCCACAAAATAAAGACATTCCTTCTACAGCCTTCATTTTGGTCATCCAGGCTCTGCACCAGTGCCTTAGGAGGTAAGCTGTTCCTCTAGTTTATTGTTACTGTATTTAAAGTGGCATTTATCGAGCACTTAGTATATACCAGGCATTATTAGGCTGAGTAATTCACATATATTAGCTCATCCCACCCTCATGAACACCCCAAGAGTTACATATTATTGTTTCCACTATATGAGAAGAAACTGAGGGACAAAAGGCTTAAGATAGCATTCAAAGCTGCTCACCAGTAAGTGAAGGAAATCAGTATTTGAAACCATGCCGTCTCATTCCAGGGCCTAGACTATTAACGTCACACTACTGCTTTATTATGCTTTATTTATGGTGTCTTCCCTGGTGGCTCAGATGGTAAAGTGTCTGCCTGCAATGCGGGAGACCCAGGTTCAATCCCGGGTTGAGAAGATCCCCCAGAGAAGGAAATGGCAATCCACTTGCCTGGCAAATCCCATGGATCAAGGAACCTGATGGGCTACAGTCCATGAGGTCGCAAAAGAGTCAGCCACGACTGAGTGACTTCACTTTGTACTGCTTGTCTAAATTTGCTGCCTTACTCCTTTTTACCCTACACTATTATTTCACCACTTTAAAAATCACACAAGAGCTAAGAGTGAGTAGGAAGGAGACATTCTTTGCTAAAAACTGGAAGCTCAACATTTAGATTTCTTAAAGACTCCAAAGAGAATACAGGCATACCTTGTTTTACTGTACTTTCCCTTGGTACACTTTGTAGCTACTGTTTTTTTTTAAAACAAATTGAAAGTTTGTGACACCCTGCCTGGAGCAGGTCTACTGGTGTCACTTTTCCAACAGCATTTCCTCACTTCATGCCTTGGTGTCACATCTGGGTAATTCTTGCAAAATTCCAAACTTCTACATTATTATTATATTTGTTGTTGTGATCTGCGATCAGTGATCTTTGCCGTTACTATGACGACCGGCTGAAGGCTCAGATGATGGTTAGCATTTTTAGCAATAAAGCATTTTAAAATTAAGGTATGTACATTGTGTGTTTTTTTAACAGACATAATGCTATTGCACAATTTAAATATATTCACTGGGAAAACACAAAATACATATAATTTGCTTTATTACGATATTCACTTTATTACAGTGGTATGGAAATGCACTCACAGCAACTCTGAGTTAAGACTGTATATAATGAAAATGCTCCACCCCCTCCAAAATGAACAGCTATTAAAAAAGAAAGGTTATCATTTGATTTTTTAAATTATGTTGATTTGGAAAGTTTGCATTCTCTGACAAAAGGCAAAAAAATTGAGAATTAAATAAAAACATTTAAGAATAGAATTAAGAAATTTTGGATTACTATCATGCTACCAGATTATTTTTCTCTATGTATGCCAGAAATTAGAATGAGACAGACAATTCCTAAAATTCTGTAACTAAAAAGTGATGCTCTAAAATCTTGGTCCAAGTGCCAAAAGAAAATATTGAATATACATAATCCATTTATTACTCTGGAAATACATATAGACCTGAAAATCAATTCTCTCAACTAACATGCTAGAAACTAAAAAATAAGACTATAAACTCCACCTTATTACTTCCAGGATTATCATTATAACATCTTTTTATTAATAATAGTGTTTGAGAAGTTCATGCTCATATTCTATCTCTAAATCCTGACCATTTTTTTCCTTCCCATCTAACATTTTAAATTACTTTGTCTCACTTCTCAAGGGATAAAAATTTAGACCTAGCTAAGATGACTCTATTCCAACAATTATTGTGGTATATGTATTTTTAAAACTCGGGTTTCCTTTAAGAACTTAATTATACATGCATATACATGTTTCCCAAGTGGGTATGTCTTTCAGATAATATATCAACATATATCCTGTTTATTTCTATACTGTCAAATTTCATGAATCATCTCTTCCCATCATTATTATTTTCATTATTATCTTTAAAAAACTAATTACCAAATAATGTGTTTCATGAGTTCCTACAAGTATGTACCTACTTCCTGTCTCCTGCACTTCACTGGAAGGATTCAGACTCAGTCATTATAGTCCAGAGCTGATGAAGGGGAGCAGGCCCTTACAAATACTTACATTTGCACTTGTATCGACCCTGTGTGGCAGCATTTTTTGGTTTGTCAGAACTCACATGTTTAAGAATAAAAATACCTACATAGGCAAAAGCTAGTGCAAGTTTATAAGGAAAAAAGACATGTCTTAAATACTAATAGTTGAGTGAAAGTTGCTCAGTCGTGTCCGACTCTTTGCAACCCCGTGGACTACACAATCCATGGAATTCTCCAGGCCAGAATACTTGGAGTGGGTAGCCTTTCCCTTCTCCAGGGGATCTTCACAATCCAGAGATCAAACCCAGGTCTCCCACACTGCAGGCAGATTCTTTACCAGCTGAGACACAAGGGAAGCCCAATAGTTGAGCGGTCTCAGGCAAAATGATCCCTTAAACAGGTTTCCATATGAGGAAAACGGGGACTCTAGATCAGACTTGTCAAATGGATGCATACAGTGTTCCAGGGCAGTACCTTCCACCCTGGTTCTTTAGAAAATGGTGGTCATTATCTTTACTATTATCTACATCCAGTGGTATGTTGCTTTTTTAGTTCAATACATTAAATATTCCTAGGTAGAGAGATAATGTAAGTATGGAGACTAGTTTAACCTATTTTACCAGAGGAGTTTCCCTGGTGGCTCAGATGGTAAAGAATCTGCCTGCAATCCAGGAGACCTGGTTTCAATCCCTGGGTTTGGAAGAGCCCCTGAAGAAGGGAAAGGCTACCCACTCCAAGTATTCTGGCCTGGAGAATTCCATGGACTATGTAGTACATGGGGTCCCAAAGAGTCAGACACAACTGAGTGACTTCCACTCAACTAGTGAAAGTGGGATTGGTTACCCACTCCAGTATTCTTGCCTGGAGAATCCCATGGGCAGAGGGGCCCAGTGGGCTACAGTCCACGGGGGTCACAAAGAGTTGGACACTACTGAGTGACTTATGACCAACCTAGATAGCATATTAAAAAGTAGAGACATTACTTTGCCAACAAAAGTCCGTCTAGTCAAGGCTATGGTTTTTCCAGTGGTCATGTACGGTTGTGAGAGTTGGACTGTGAAGAAAGTTGAGTGCCAAAGAATTGATGCTTTTGAACTGTGGTGTTGGAGAAGACTCTTGAGAGTCCCTTGGACTGCAAGGAGATCCAACCAGTCCATCCTAAAGGAGATCAGTTGTGGGTGTTCTTTGGAAGGACTGATGCTAAAGCTGAAACTCCAGTACTTTGGCCACCTCATGCAAGAGTTGACTCACTGGAAAAGACTCTGATGCTGGGAGGGATTGGGGGCAGGAGGAGAAGGGGACGACAGGATGAGATGGCTGGATGGCATCACCGACTTGATGGATATGAGTTTGGGTGAACTCTGGGAGTTGGTGATGGACAGGGAGGCCTGGTGTGCTGCGATTCATGGGGTCGCAAAGAGTTGGACATGACTGAGCGACTAAACTGAACTGAGCGACTAACACACACACACACACTCTTTGCTAGAAGCAAATATGAAGCATACAAATCATTATTATAAAAACAAACCAATAAACCCTTGGAACAAAAATATTCTTAACCTAAGAATTCTGTGAGCTGCAAAAGGGCTTAAAATACTAGTCAATGGTCCTGCTTACAACTGGCCCTAACAGACACAGCTGGCTGCCTTCCCCAAGGCTTTCTTCTCCCTACCTCTTTTCTGACTGAGCCCCAGTGTGTCTGGATTCACCTCAGAGAGTGAATTCTGACTAATGTAAACCAAAAATGGTGGCTTTGTTCCTTGCCAGTGATTAGTGTAGGAGGGCATGTTACTCTAGGCCAACGACCCTCAAGGAGAGGGCTGTTGGAGGAGATCCTGGGAAATACTTCTTTCCTCTTAAAAAAAAAAAAAAGACAAATGGAGGGGGAAAATAGTCCCTCTTCTTCTGCTGGATTTTGCTGGGTCTGAGAATAAGCTGATATGCAGAAGATGGAACAGGGAAAGATAGAAAGGACTTGGGTCCTCACTGACAACTCTGAGCCACTATTGCATCTGTTATGAGACCCCCAAGTAACTTTCATTTATATTTACCTTGTAAGAAATTAAAGCTGAGAAAAAGTCAAATGTAAGAATATGTAACAAATATACATTCCACTACCCAGAGCAGCAAAGGTATCAACACATGTCATGTAACCTCTTAGAAAACTCCATTATATACCTGTGTGAGAATGGGAGTATGAAAGGCAAGTAACATCTTAGCATTATTAGAATAACTTTGATATCATGGGTCCCTTGACAAAGTTCTCAGGGACTCCAGGAGACCCTGAATCTCATTTTGAAAACTGCTGGATTAAGCTACTTTATATTAACTTAGAAAAAAATTATTTGCTACTGTAACTAAATGATATAGAATTTTCTCCAAAAATGATCACTTAATAAAGGGTTACCATTATAACACACCTAATTTTATCAAAGCAAAATCAAAAGTCTACCCCCAAACCCTCAACACCCACCTTCTCAAACCCGAGTGACAACTCTTAGACAGAAGCAAAGATGATGTCAACATGTAGACCTAAGTAGTTACCAAGGGGATCTGGGATGGAGCCAATGAGAAAAAACTTAATCATCCCCATAACCATATTGAACTTTTTAATGCTACCTTTTCCTAATGTTGCAATTTATCAATAAAATTCAGCAAAAATGTAAGTTCTCAAAAGTTCAAATATGTTAAGTGTGAGAAACTCAAAAGTTTGAATAAAGGGGGAAAAACAAAATCACAAAAAAACAGGTCATAATACATGCATTGGCTACCAGGGCCACGGTTCAGGAGAAAAGGGAGACAAGAATTATTTCTGGACTGGATGAAATGCACTCTACTTTGAACTCTCAGGCACAGCGTCCTCTGATGGTTTCTCTGAGTTAGTATAGGAAAAGAACTAAAATACACAAACATCTATGTTCCTCCCTCACTTCACCCCATATGTGGCTCTGATCTAAGTTTTCCTAAAATAAGGCTGCTATTAAATAAAAGTCTCAAATTTATAATCTAATCCATTTTATATATTATGACTCAAAGCTTGTAATTCAGTACCCATTTCCCAGTATCATCACTCTAACCAGGGTCAGCTACCGAACAGCACAGCTTCCTTCCTTCCTCCCCCTCTCCCTCCCTCCCTTCCTCTCTCTCTTCATTTACTTTATTGGCTTTGCCTCCTGGCTTGTGGGATCTTAATCCTGATTAGGGATTGAACCCGGGCCCAGCAGTGAAAGTGCCAAGTCCTAACCACTGGACTGCTGAGCAAGTCCCTTAACCATTCCTTTAAAAACATACACACTATAGAATAAAGCAAAAATAGTATACTCAGTGGAGACCCAAACTATTCTAAGATGTCCAGTAACCTTCTGTACGTCTAACATCAATTAAAATTCCTAAAAAGAGACACACGTTTACCTTGAGCACCAGACAATAGTCTGTAGGAGCTTTGTATTTGTTCCGATAGTCCTGTCCATAGTAGACGTTTACATGATCCAGCTGAAGAAAGCACACCAGGTCCCGAGAGACCTGAGAAGAAAACGCCCAAAAGACTGAATTAACAATAACAGGTGAACAAGCAAACATCACTGGTAACAGCTTCTAACTGAGAATCAAGCTTTACCAAGTAGAAATTATTGCTGTTTTGTAGAAGACAAGACAGTGAGATTCTCTATAGATGTTTCTTCCTTAAATCTACCACACAACAAGAAAGGCAGTCCATTTCACTCACCATCTTCTCATTCATAATGAACAATGACTTACTTGGAAAGGGTGGTATTTTAAAGAGACTTTAAATACAATATAGTATATTAAATACAATATAGTATTATAATAGAGCTCTCTGGAAAGAACAAGAGATACCAGGCAGTTCAGTGCCTGCCGTGCATGTCTCAAGCACAACAATTCTCAAGTCAGTGTTTCCTAGCCAGTTAAAAAGGGGAGATAACATGTACCTCTCAGGACGGTGGTAAAGACCTGATGAGATGATCCTGTAGAGAGCTTCAACAGTGCTGACCCCCACTAAGCACAGAAGTGACAGCTACCAACAGGGCCCGCAGCAGAAGTATATTACCTAAGCAAAGCTGAAATGCCTACAAGCCCAGAAAGCTATTCTCCCCCAAACAATAGAAAACAAAAATGACTCTGGCAGAAGTTTTAAAAATAATAAAAGCATGGTTTCAAATTCACCAGGAGAACTGAGATGGGCCCAATGAATGAGCAGAAAATGAACATTTTCAGGTTTCCTCTTCCTTATAATAGATCAATAAACAAAGCAATGCTCATGAGTGGAAACAAATCACCGCCTGTATCACTGTGTCAGTCTGCTCACTACAGATTAAAATCAATCAGCATAATGAGGAAGCTTAAAGTCAGCAGAAGGGACGCACCTTTGCTTTTCCTTTAGGGACATAGTAGATACCAGATGCTCGCAAGAGGAAATAACGCTTTTTCCAGGACTTCTTGCCATCATCTTTCAACCAAAGGACTCCCTCAATTTCTGGTACAGTTACAGAACTTCCACAAAAACACTCCTACAATAAGAAGATGATTGGGAAAGACATGATCCTTGGGTTCTCAAACCAAAGTTGTGCCTACCCCTGTGAAATGCACGACACTGTGATTAAACTAAAATACCTTTGTATAAAAACCACGCTGCTAATTTTACCTCAATTAGAACTTTCCAAACATTACATGGCTTTACTTTGGAACAACTATGGCAATCCCTGTGAACTTTTCCCTAAAATTGTTTTTAATGAAACTAAGCTGAAACGTCAGCTGAGTTGCACATAACAGCCCTTAAATGCATTTGTAAAAACATAGTTACAGTAAATTTAATGAAAGCGTCAGAACTAAAAGAAGCATTAGACTTTATTTGTCTCCAAATTAACATTTAGATTAGCCACAAATGTGTTAGTGGCTCAGCTGTGTATGACTCTTTGGGACCCCCATGGACTGTAGTCTACCAGGCTCCTCTGTCCATGGGATTCTCCAGACAAGAATACTGGAGTGGGTAGCCATTTCCTTCCCCAAGGGATCTTTCCAACTCAGGGATCAAACCGAGGTCTCCTGCATTGCAAGCAGATTCTTTACTGTCTGAGCTACAAGAGAACCCCAAATTTATATTAGCTGCATGCTAAATAGGAATATATTTTAAAAGAAGGCAACAGGCTAAACAAATGATTGCACTTTCACAATTTAAAAACAATCAGTGCATATAATGTAAAACAAGGCAAGCATTTATTGTTTAAATATTTAATACTAACTTGAAAGGAATGTAAACAAACTAAAAAGTTTGGATTCTAATGTCTGTATTTAGATAAGAATTTAAAAAGTCAATCATGTATTTAGTAAAGGGAAAGTAGAAATCCTCACTAAAATTGAACACATGAATATGAATTAATTTCTCCCCCCCACAGAAAAATTAGGAATTATGAATAGAATTTTTCTTAATTATAACTAGTCTCCCTATGAAAAGCTGAGTGCTGATCTTCATCCCCCTAATAGTCTTGTTGCTAAATATGAATTTTTTCAGATAATTTTCAAACATACTAACATATTGGACCTTAGTTCTCTAAAATCAGCAAAAGGCAAAAATTCAATTATATTTGAACTTGTTTTATTAATCTTCAAAATAAGGAGATGTATATTTTTAGGAAAATAACCATTCTGATTTTTAAAATTAGTTATTTCAGACTAAGGTTTGAACTATTTGATAGAGTTAACTATATACAAATTCCTCTCTGGGTAAGCGATAAAAAAGCACAATCACACCCTTCACTGACCCAACCTTTTCTCTCACTTGTCACCTTCTAAAAGCTCCTAAGTCCTTTCAACCCACTAGTATACTGCTTAGCAAAATAATAGCTTTTATAAGGTTCTTCAGTGTTCTAACAGTCACAAAGCTGAACTCTCCCCATCAGGCTATGGAAGAAAACAGGCTTCTCTAGTTACAACGGTAGTTATCAATACAGAGCACTGACATTCTGGACTTCAAAAGAGGTGCTTAATATTTTAATATTATAATGTACAAGGAAAGGGGGGTGGGGAGGAAGAGTCATACCTCCAATAGCACTTCTTTGTTTCTATCTGCCATCTCAGCTGTTTCCTTTTTCCCCAGAAGGTAATTCTGGAAAAGTGAGTAGATGAATGTTAAAGGACAAATCCACTCTACTGTTCTCCTGGCACAGGTACACAGATGATTTCTTCTAGACACATAGCAACTCTGTGTGTATTTCTGCCTATGCAGAGTGAGGGGAACATTCCTTTGAAACCTGTTCCTGCATCTTCACAGAAGTGCTTAATACTGGCCTCCTCCTTACTTTATCCATTTATTTTGAATTATTCCATAAACCGCCCTCCCCCAAACCCTGAGGAGATACTACATGCAACAGCCAGCAATATGTTTTCATATATCTAATGAAAGCTACACTGACAGGACCTTAAAGGTTTACAAATCATTTAAGTACAACAAGTGGGGCAAATTTGCTTAAAATATGCTGAGCTTAACTGATTCAGATGTAGAAAATTTAACCTATGTTCTGGCTTTTAAAGAAGAAATCCCAAATTCTCTGAGACTACCATGATCTCATTTACTCGACTCAACTAAAATCTGAATTCTAATTATTATCCTTAAGAAATTTTTATTCACAATAATCCATAAAAAATTGCTGGTATTCCTAAATGTGTATTCTTCACTAAAAATATCCAGTAAAGATGTGTCATGATCATGTAGTCTGAAGGATAACTATTCAATAACTTTAACGCAGCCACTGTTTTTCCTCATAACTATTTTTTATAGTGGTGTTGTTTTCTTTCACCTATTGATATTTTATAAAATATTTGGGTATTAGGAAGAATTAACATAAACATTTTGGGACAAGCAAAGATACCAAACAGATCAAGGTAACATATAATAGAACGTGGGACTGTTTATAATCAAGGTTACTGGGATTTAAAAAAAAAAAAATTCAGAAAACAAATCAAAGTGTTAAATGGATAAATAATAAAAGTAGAGAAACTTAAATATATAAGTGCTTTTCTTTGATGGATGAGCCTCCCTGAATAAAGAGCAGGGTCCAAAACGGCTCTGAATTAGAACAGAAATCTGCTCACCCCCTAGAGGTAATCCTGCTTTCCAGGGCTCACCCCATCTGGTTCTGTGGAACTAGCAGCTTCTTTGAGGCCTGACAGCTGGGCCCCAGCAGACTTGCCACCTCGGCACTAGTGAATGCTCCCATGGGGTTTTGCAGCCACAAAGCTCCAACTGGGTGGCTGTCAGTCTTTTAACTCTATTAACTTAGCAGTCAGAAAATCATATAATATGAACATTTAAGAATCCTGACCTCTGCAAGCCATAACCTCACCTGTGGATTTTTGAAAAGTGCGTATTTTTCTATACGCTCCATAAATATAAGCTTGTTTTGGCTATCTCTTGTCCAATTAAGAAGATTTTCAACCAAGTTTTCATGATCTTCAAAGATTCTCTCTGTCCCAAAATAAAACACCAGTATTTTGTTAGTATTTGTCAGAATTGCATAAAAGACAAGAAACCTTGCGAAGCATTTGACAGCAAAATCATAGAACCTAAACTGACACCCTTAGAGACTATCTGGTATTTCCTGTATTTTCAAATAAGGAAACGTGCCCTCATGGTGTTAAGTGACTTTAGCAAGGTCACACAGCTGCTACAAGGAAGGATCAGGACTAGAATCTAGATTGTCTGACTTCAAGGTCTTCTTCAGCCTTCAGCCTTTTACTATCCCGCCCTTAAACACAATCTGTTAGTCGCATTTCATAAATTCTGGTATTACCTTCTTCCAATACTATTTATTCCTTGTCATTCAAAAGTTTCCAAGATGATTTCTTCTTTGGTCTATAAATTGTTTAATTTTAAACATATATTTATTTTCTAATTTCCAAATTAGGAATCAAAGAACATGTCCTATAATCTGAACATATGTTCAAAGAACATATTCTAGAGATACTGATTTTTGTTTTGAAATTTCTAGAGAGCTGCTCATGACCTCATACTGGAATCAATTTTTGGAAACATTACACTTCTACCTGTAAAAAATATATATTTTCCTGTTATTAGTGCTCTAAATATATCCATATTCATTTTTGTCTGCTTGATTATATTGATCATTGCAAAGATTCTTAGGTGAAAAGTTTCTATTGTGAAGGCAGACTTGTGCATTTCTCTTGGTAGTTCCATCAACTTTTGCTTTATGTAATTTAATGCCACTATTAGATAAAATTTAGAATGATTTTATCTTCCTGATGACGTATGGTTCTCCTTATCTCTAGTAATGTATTTTGCTTAAAGTCTATTTTGTCTGATATTAACATAGTTAATATTATCTTTCTTTTGGTTAGTGTCTTTCCACATTCCTTTTACTTTCAAGATTTCTGGGTCTTTAGGAAAAAGGTCTTTTGTAGACAGTGAACAATAGCATTTTGTTTATTCATCCTTTCTAATAATCTCTGTTTAAATGAATGATTTACATTTGTCACAGCTTATTTTACCATCTTATTTGGGGTTCTTAGTTTTCTTTTATTCATTCAACAAGTAATAAATAACTACATATTTATTCTATTTGTATCACTGTGCCACATATGATTAAATGATAGTTATAAATCTTAAACCTACAGTCACGGAAATATTCTGAAAACTAGCAGCCAAAAATTTTCTGGGTATGGTGATGCCACATCTGTGAACTTGAACCTTTCTAATTCTTCAAGAATAGTTATAATAAGTATTATTAGAATATCTGCCTATACCTGTTAATAAACTTCTAACTGATGGTTTGGTTTTGGGGTTTGTGTTTGTGCATTCTAAGAGAAAAAGTTAATTATCAAATTTTTATTGCTCTAGAAACTGCTATAAATTATTTAAAGATATAACAGTCAGTAAAAGCAATTCAAATATATTTTACAAACAAAATGGCAAGTTGAAATTGACTATTGACTAAATATAGCTTAATAAAATAATTATTGTGAGGTTTCTATAATCACGTAGTATTACAAAAAGAAACCTTTTTAAGGTTTTAAGAGTCAAAGATGGATTTGTATGGAAATACAAAAAACCTTGAATAGCCAAAGCAATCTTGAGAAAGAAGAATGAAACTGGAGGAATCAACCTACCTGACTTCAGACTATACTGCAAAGCTACAGTCATCAAGACAGTATGATACTGGCACAAAGACAGAAATATAGATCCATGGAACAAAATAGAAAGCCCAGAGATAAATCTACACACCTACGGACACCTTATCTTTGACAAAAGAGGCAAGAATATAAATGGAGAAAAGACAATCTCTTTAATAAGCAGTGCTGGGAAAACTGGTCAACCACTTGTAAAAGAATGAAACCAGAACACTTTCTAACACCATACACAAAAATAAACTCAAAATGGATTAAAGATCTAAATGTAAGACCACAAACTATAAAACTCCTAGAGGAAAATATAGGCAAAACACTCTGACATAAATCACAGCAGGATCCTCTATGACCCACCTCCCAGAATATTGGAAATAAAAGCAAAAATCAACAAATGGGACCTAATTAAACTTAAAAGCTTTTGCACAACGAAGGAAACTATAAGCTAGGTGAAAAGACAGCCTTCAGAGTGGGAGAAAATAATAGCAAATGAAACAACTGACAAAGAACTAATCTCAAAAATATACAAGCAGCTCCTGCAGCTCAATTCCAGAAAAATAAACGACCCAATCAAAAAATGGGCCAAAGAACTAAACGGACATTTCTCCAAAGAAGACATACAGATGGCTAACAAACACATGAAAAGATGCTCAACATCATTCATTATCAGAGAAATGCAAATCAAAACCATAATGAGGTACCATCTCACGCCGGTCAGAATGGCTGCTATCAAAAAGTCTACAAACAATAAATGCTGGAGAGGTTGTGGAGAAAAGGGAACCCTCCTACACTGTTGGTGGGAATGCAAACTAGTACAGCCACTATGGAGAACAGTGCGGAGATTCCTTAAAAAACTGGAAAGAGAACTGTCATACAACCCAGCAATCCCACTGCTGGGCATACACACTGAGGACACCAGAGTTGAAAGAGACATATGTACCCCACTGTTCATCACAACACTGTTTACAATAGCCAGGACATGGAAGCAACCTAGATGTCCATCGGCAGATGAATGGATAAGAAAGCTGTGGTACATACACCCAATGGAATATTACTCAGCTATTAAAAAGAATGCATCTGAATCAGTTCTAATGAGGTGGATGCAACTGGACCCTATTATACAGAGTAAAGTAAGTCAGAAAGAAAAACACCAATACAGTATATTAACACATATATATGGAATTTAGAAAGATGATAATGATGACCCTATATGCAGGACAGCAAAAGAGACACAGATGTAAAGAACAGACTTTTGGACTCTGTGGGAGAAGGCGAGGGTGGGATGATTTGAAAGAATAGCATTGAAACATGTATATTATCATAAGTGAAATAGATCGCCAGTCCAGGTTCGATGCATGAGACAGGGTGCTCCGGGCTGGTACACTGGGATGACCCAGAGGGATGGGATGGGGAGAGAGGTGGAAGGAGGGGTTCATGATGGGGAACACATGTACATCCATGGCTGATTCATGTGAATAGCAAAAACCACTACAATATCGTAAATTAGCCTCTAATTAAAGTAAACAAATTAATTTTTAAAAAAGTCAAAGATGGTATCAAAAAAATGAGGAATTTTCAAAGTTAAAAAACTCCATAACAAACTACAAAACATAGGAAACTAAGACTTAGTATATCTAGCTAAAAATAAGATGTGCTTTATGTTCCCCCTGAAAGTCAAATGTTGTTATCAAGGCTTCAGTACAAATGTGAATAAATGTGATGGCTTTTAGTAATGTGTCTAATATATGCAGTTCTTAATAATATCTGAAGGGAAAAAATATTTTGTTATCTTAAAAAAAGAACAACTTTGTTTTGGTCATAAGAAAATCTAAAATGAACTGGAAATGATACTGTACTCAAAGAAATCTCAAAATATATGGGGGAAGAATGGGGGAAAGATAAATGCAAAAAAGCCAGGGTTATACTATAGGAAAAAATATTAAAATGTCTCTAGTTGCTTTTATCAACATGAAAACAGTTGAAATTACACAGAAATTTTAAAAATAATTATAGCAATGATATTACTAACCCATCTGTAACTCAGAGATGGTTTCCACCAGAGACCAGTCTAAACTATAACCGCAGTGGGATTTGTCCATCAGGTTATCCAGCACTTGTCTCACTGTCTGCCTCTCATCCACCATCATTGTTTTAGAACTATCATCAGACATGTGGACTCTAATCACCAGCTGTTAAGAGGAAAAAGGAAAATTAAATACAAACTGAAAAACAGGCATTCTAAAAACTTCTTCCAATATTGAATAATATTCTGAACAACGTCCTTAGCTAAATATAAGTTAAAACACAAATAATGACTTTATTATGCAAGAAGAATATTCTAAAATTAAGTATCCAATAACTAAACAAATTTAATGCTTTTTTAAAAATTAAAATAACATATAAGATTATAATAAAGCTATTTTGTTTTACTCTTTTAGAATTTAGAACCAGAAAAGTTATTTCTTTTATAATGTATTTTATTCACCAAAAAATACATATGGAAATGTATCTAGAAAGAAATACCCTGCTATAGCTTGCTGCATCTTACAGTTATATTATATAAACAAGGCAATTCTTTATAAACCCATAAAATGGATAAAAATCCCAAACCAAGAAAAAGCCCAAATATCACCTTTTTCACTTGTGCCTCTTTAATTTTCTCTAGGGCAACTCTGATCTTCTCAGCTTTCAATTTTGCTGCCTGTTCTTCCTGTGGACACAAAGCACTTCAGATAAACTAATAAAATAACAAGAATTTTCTGAGAAGTCTTTTTATCCTTAAGAAGGTTGTTAACACTGAATTTCAGTAAGAATATAACTTCACACACTTAATATAGAGCACATTTTAGAAATAACCAGGTTCACAAAGAGAGCAGACATATTATTAAAAAAATTTTTTTAAGATGCACACTTGAAGATTTCTTATATTAAGACTACATTTTCATATTCTAGGGCTGTGGTAAATTAATTTAATTTTAATTTAATCCAACAATTTTATTCTTGACTGTCAATCTGAAACAGACAAATTTCAGGTTTCAAGATAGGGAAAACGAGGCTATCTGTGGGCCTGCCAGTGACTCTGAATTTATACCCCCCCTCGAAAGTATGGGCAATCTTTTGCATATCAACATTTTGTCCTGTTGTACTGAAAACATATCATCATCATAAAAACAGGGAAAAAAAACAACAACCCAGCATCAATTCATCTCTCTGCAACCATATAAAAACAATCATAATAAAAATATAGGTATGTTCTCATTAATACATAAATATGAACAGAGGCGGCTGCTTTGGAACAATCACACAATATAATCAGTGTCTCATGTCACTAAATTCAATTTGGTTTTTAATTCACACTATTTAAAATACTAAATGTAATTTTCCAAATATTTAACTTATAGTAATTTCTGCTTCATAAATTTAAATGAATAGCAATAAAATAAAACTATACTTAAATAAAACATTTGCCTATTTTCTCCTAGAATAACATACAGTACTGTAATACCTTGTACTTACTTGTACTTTCCAGCAAGAGGCCATAGTACATTGCAGCATTAATCTCCAGTTGAAAGAAACTCATGAAAGTAAACCTTTGCTTATAATAAAGAAGTACTTTTTAATTCTAAGCTCTTGGTTGCTCTAGAAAATATCTAAAATATCTAAGAAAATATAAAATACCATATTATATATTCCTTTACTTAACATGACTTTAAAAAAGAAGAGAGAAACCTATTTACATCAACTAGACTTTATCTGCTCTAGATTGTGATTAATAATCACAACCCATGTGTTATTCTTCATTAAAAAACTGAAGTTTTCAGGGCAAAAAAACAAGGTAACTCAATTCATTTAACAGATTATTCCCTGTTCTCTTAAATTCTGTTGGCTTTCTTATTTTTGATCTGCTTCTCTTCTCATTTCATACTCTAGGCTGTCTCCCTCATTTCAAGCTTAGTATTTACTACTCTGCAGAACAGAGAAGAAGACAGTGGGCTTGTTTGTCAGAAATCTGATCCATTTCAATGAAAGCAGTCAGTGAATTAACATAATAACCAAGGTCAGGAAATACTATCTGCAAACCCAATTAGACAGAGAACAAAGAAGTGCATTTTAACGAGAGAGGAGTAAGACTGGATTCTTAGATTCTTAGGTATATATACTCCTTTGATTAAAGATTAAATCATCCTATTTCCCTCCTTTATGCAAATAAACTACAGAATTATAAAATATGTTGACTGTATATTTTAAGATATATATTTCTTCTTTTTAAAGAAGGTTATAAAATGAGAAAACTAGAATACTGTCATTAAAATTCTCAGTTTCTAGAATTCTGTGTCTTGGAGAAACAAAATCTTTATTAAATTACCAAATTCTGTGTGTGTTTCAGATGAGTAGAGCACTACTCAATAAAGGAATTTTAAGTATGAGCATTTCCCAGTGGTTTTTATGAAATCAGTTATTTGACCATATTTTGGAAAAGAGTAAAGCAGAAGTTTTATGAGTGTTTTCTCAAGGGAATAATGATTGTATGTTTCTTCATGGTTCATTTGCCACATCCTTATATTGGTATGAATAGCTGCTACAAAGAAATTTTCCAAAGCATAATTTCAACTTTCACTTCATATTTCTGAAAAGCAAATTTAAATCTCAAAGTCTGATGAGGAAGAACTGATAGAATCAATGCTTTGTGTACCTGGAATATAAACATGAACTTCTACAAGGCCAAATTCTTTTATATTAAAACTAGCCTGTAAAATTTAAAAAAAAAAAAGAAAAAAGATGTCTTCAAAGTAAAAAAATATTTTTAAGAAAAAGAATATAAAGAGAATGACAAGCCATAGACTAGGAGAAAATATTAGTAAAATATTTATCAGACATATCTGATAAAAGAACTAACATCCAAAACATAAAAGAACTCTTAAAACTCAATAAGATAATGAACAACTCAATTTGAAAACTGGGCAAAAAACCTGAACAGAAGGTTTTCATCAAAACAAGATTTGATGAAATCTTTTTAAACCAAAGATTACACAGATGGCAAATAGCCTGTGAAAAGCTGCTCATATATACCATTAGAGAACTGCAAATTAAAACAACAATATACCACTACGCATGTATCATCTTAGACTGCAAAAATACTGGAAACACCAAACTCTGGTCAGGTTGTGGAACAGCAGGAACTTTCATTTTTCCCTGAGGAATGCAAAATCGTACAGCCACTTTAGAAGATACTATGGTAGTTTCTTATGAAACTAAACATGCTCTTACAACACCATCCAGTAATCAAGTTCCTTAGTATCTACCAAGTGAGCTGAGAAGTTTACCTCCACCCAAAAACCTACACACTGATGCTTATTAGCAACTTTTCTTATAATACCAAAACTTGGTAGCAACCAAGATATCCTTCAGTGGGCAAATGGATAAACTGTGCAACATCTAGACCATGGAATATTATTATTCAATGCTTAAAAAAAAAAAGAGAAAGAATGCAGGAGACCCAGGTTCAATCCCTGGGTAGGGAAGAACCCCTGAAGAAGGGAATGGCAACCCATTCCAGTATTCTTGCCTGGAGAATTCCATGGACTGAGGAGCCTGGATGGCTACAGTCCACAGGGTCGCAAAGAGTCAGACACAACTGACAAACTAACTCACAAAAGCAAAAAAAAAAAAAAAGATTTATCAAGCCATAAAACACATGGAGGAAACTTTAATGTGTATTACTAACTGACAGAAGCCAATCTGAAAAAGCTACATACTATGTGATTCCAACTATACAACATCCTGAAAAAGTAAAACTATGGAGGCAGTAAAAAGAATAATCGTTGTCAGAGGTTGGGGCGGGAGGTGGGGGGGGGACGTGAATAAGTGGAATACAGAGTATTTCTGTGAGAGTGAAACTACTCTGTATGATACTATAATGATAGCTATATGTCATTATACATTTGTCCAAACCCACAGAATACACACCAAGAGTGAACCCTAATGTAAACCATGGACTGTGGGTGATAATAATGTTACCTATACTTGCTCATCAACTGCAGTAAACGTACCACTCTGGTGAGGGATGTTGATATGCACGTGTGAGGGCAAGTAGTATATGGGAAATCGCTGTACCTTCTTAATTTTATTGTGAACCTGAAACTGCTCTTAAAAAAGTCTTTTCAAAAAGGGAATATAAAAATTTTAATATAACATTCTGATACTGGTTATAAATACCAAAGCAGCATTTTCATACTTCCATTGTAGTATACTATTATTTACCAAATACAATAGAATACAATCAATGCTATCTTTTGAAGCACTGACATAAAAAGTCATTCAATTATAAGATTAGTTTCAACTCCCAGATCAGTTTCTGCTCCAAAGGCTAAAAAGTTGACACATAGGAAGAAAAGATTACAGAAACAAGAGGAACAACCAATTAACATACATTAAACCAATTAGATTCCCTAGCCATCACTAAGAAACCATTTTTATGTAGAACAGCCAGGTGGGGCTATTTTAACATCCAAATTCAGCTATTCTTCCAGTTGCTCAAAATACTACTCTTAATAACTATATAAACTGGTCCGTGTTACAGCTGCCTCAAATTTAAGAGCTGTGAATCTGCCTGCCTATGCAGGGGATTTGGGAGCCGTGGGTTCAGTCACTGGGGTCAGGAAGATATCCCGGACTAGGAAACGGCAACCCACTCCAATAATCTTGCCTGGGAAATCACAAGAACAGAGGAGCCTGACGAGCTCCAGTCCACGGGGTCACAAAGTCGGATGCAGCTGAGCCCACAGGGACTCAACTGAGCATGCACGCCCATGCTCAACTTCAGTGTAGGCAAATTTTAGTTTACTCTTCTCCAGTTCATTAGCAAGGATAATTAATCTCTGCAATAAGCCTCTTTTAGAATTTGAATGTCACTGGAGCAAAATGAAATAAAAATATTTTATCAAATTGCAAGATTCATAGTACTTTATACTTCCCATGGACAATAAGCTCTTCCTCAGAAAGTCTGGGGACTTCCCTGATGGCTCAGATGGTAAAGCGTCTGTCTACAATGCAGGAGACCTGGGTTCAATCCCTGGGTTGGGAAGATCCCCTGGAGAAGGAAATGGCAATCCACTCCAGTACTATTGCCTGGAAAATCCCATGGACAGAGGAGCCTGGTAGGCTACAGTCCATGGGGTCGCAAAGAGTCGGACATGACTGAGCGACTTCACTCACTCCCTCCCTCCCTCCGAAAGTATGGTTTTTATCTACTATATTTAATCTAGAATCATAACTTTTAACTGTAACAACCAAAAAAAGAAAGATACTGTTTTAAGATCAGAGTGTCATGTGATACAGCAAAGATCAATAAATCTTTGCTGATGTGTTATTTATAGATTATATACTTAGAAGACATCTAATAGTTTCTTTAGGCAATACAAAGCTGTGTTCAGTGTCTGCAGGCCAAGTTTAATACAAAGAACAAAGCTTTGTTCATCTCATATTCTCTTCCGTTTGTTAAAGTTGGCAAAATCAGGTCTTAAGTTTTCTGCCCCTTATCTTTGGACTATCCCTTTGTTCACACTGTCTCACAACCATCCTAAATGAAAGTAAAAGATATCTCACACATGTAACAACTTAACTTTCTGTCTTACCCCTTCCCTAAAAGGGCAAGAGACAACCTATTTTCCACCTGAAAAACTCCTGTGTGGCTATCAATAACCATCAAATGCCAAGCCTTCTCAAATTTACATAAAGGACAAAAACTCAGTGAAGATCTTATGATTAAATGAAAGCCAATGCTGTGGTTACAAAATGTTACAGCATTTTCTTAGAGTAAAAATTAGAATACTTATAGAAAGTTAAAGTTGCAAAGAACTGGCTTTGAATTCCTTCAACTATGAAATGATTTTGGGTTCAGAATAAATGGGATTGAAATTAAGGGGCTGAAAATAAGTGAGCTTTTTTTTTTGAGATCAAGTTTATTTCACAGATTACAATAGTAATACAGTTATGTAACTTAAAATGATTCAAAGAAAACTTGGGGTGATGAACAATTTACTGCCCATGAAATGTTCTATCACACTGCTTAGAACCAAAATAATCATAGTAACCACTTAATTTACTTCCCCCTGAAGAAATCATGAAATACATTCTCAACTAAGAAAAGAACTAATATTAATCAAACACCTACTTGCCATGTACTATAAGGCATGTGCCTCATTTAATAACAATGCAGGACTAACATTATTATTATTATTATTATGTCCATTGTACTGACTTAGGCCCAGAAAGAATTATCTTTCAAAGATCATACAGGCTGTTATGAAGTGAACAACTACCTGTTCTTCCCATTATGTCACATCCCATCTGTCTGTAAAGATTTTAGCATAAACTTTGGGGGGATAACAGTAAATAAAAACTGCTTATCAAAGATAAAACACTTTCAGTAATATACAAGCAGTTTTACAACTTCTCTGAAGAAATGGTGGTTAACAAGTACAGCAGTCCTTGAAACCTTGACGGTCACTAGAGGACCATTCTTTTATGAGAGATGTTTGTCCAGACTATGCAGGTCTGGGCTTGAATGCAGAGAATATAGAGTTCCTAATCTCATTTTACATTTAACATTTAACATGAGACAAGAAAGAGAGAGCCATGGGATAAGTCAGTCAGTGTAAGTTCTATGAAAAATAAATAAATAAAGCAGGCTAAGGGAATAAAGAGGGACAAAGATGTGTTACTGTATCAGAAGGTCAGTCTTCTGGATGGCACCCAGAGACTTATGGGCATCAGGTCAGCAATGGGTCCTTTGCCTACTGCTCCCATTTATGAAACATTCTGCGCCGGCAGTAATGCCGCTCCTAGAAGAAACAGGTCAGCATTGCTTTTGCAGAGGCTCCCTGCTCAGAACTGTACGTTGTTTAGTCACTCAAGTCATGTCTGACACTTTTGCAGCCCCACGGACTGTAGCCAGCCAGGCTCGTCTGTCCTTGGGATTTCCCAGGTAAGGATACTGGAGTGTGTCTCCTTCAGGGGATCTTTCCAAAGCAGGGATAGAACCCACGTCTCCTGCATTCCAGGCAGATTCTTTACCACTGAGCCCCCAGGGAAGCCCCTCAGAACTGTATATATACGGGGTAGTTATTTCATTAGCAGTAGTATAATGACAATTGGATTGATGATGGAAACAAACAAGCAATAAGCATTCCTTTTGCATTCCAGGCCCTAAGCAGTGTTCCTGTGTTCATTTTACTGTGTTCAACTATCAAGTGTTATAAAGTCCTAGTTTGGAAAAGTGCAGATCAGAGGTGAGTCAGTAACTGGGACACCATGCTTTTTGGGGAATCAGACAGCCACACAAGTGGTATCAAAGAAGTATAAGCTCAACTTAGCTTCAAAACAGCCATGTGCTATGGTGCAGAGGGCACTGACAAAGAGAGGGCCCTGTGGCTCTGGTTATCTAGGAACTTCTGACACTTCATTCTTGACTCCATTCCCCACTCCACCCTAAATGTTCAGGTTCTGCGCTACCGAGTTATTTTCAAATGACAAATGTGTAACTGTATATAAGTAGGGCAGGACATAGAGGCAGCTAGAGTCAGATGCTGGCTACATACAGCAGGGATACCACCACTCGAATACTCGGCTTGGAACACAGATGGCTCTACTGTGGGTACAGTGGGTGGCAACAGCTCTCAGGCGGAAGCAGATGAGAAGTGACTGCATTTTTCCCAAACTTGCAAACAACTATTTTGCATTTGTTGAATGGATGAAGTTACTCTCTTCAATAGTTTCTCACAGCATTTAGGGGGAAAAAAAATACACACTCACCAGCATGCCTTGAATTAATGATTCCTGTCTACCTCTCCAAACACAACTCAAGATACTTCATTCAACTACTGTGGCTCCAGCAACACAGTCTTTCTTCAGCTCCTCAAACATGACAGGCTCTTTTCTCATGGACCTCTCCACTTGGAACATTTCCCTTCACCCTCAAGCTGGCTGCTTTTCATCCTTCAAGCTTTAAATTAAATGTCACCCCCTTAGAAGGGCCTTTGATGACCTTACCATCTAAAGGAAATGTAGCGCTAATCTTCCCCCTTGTATTCCCTATTACTCACTTGTTTCCTTCATAGTACTTAACATGATTAGAATTTGTTTACATGCTGCATGTAAATGTTCTTTTTATCTATATTCCTAAAGACTGAGGGCAGGGAAAATGTCCACTTTATACAGTATTATATCCCAGCACCTAACATAGCACAAGACTCAACAAATATATGTTGAAAACCAGACAATGGAAATGGTAAAATGCTACACTTCATCTGAGAGCAGTGTACAAAATGTACTGGAGGTGTGACAGGCAAAAATAGACAAGAAGACTGGCTCTACTAAAAAATATGAGGCTGTTTTAGGGTAGTGGCAATGGGAATAAAATGGATGGATGAATTCAGTCAATCCTGACGATTCTGACAAGCTTATTAGAGCTTTGAGACAGTAGGTGAGAAGAAAAGCATGAGATGGCTTGAACCTGGGCAACTAGGAGAGTGGAAACATCCTGCACAGAAATAGAGCTGTCAAAAGAAGACAACAGATATAAACTATGAGGCCTCAGGGACAGTGTGGGTAAGGAAGCTGAAGACTCAAAGAATCGGAGGTGCTAGGCATCCTCCAGGAGATGTGTGACAGCAACCTCTCAGGGAGAGAAGTCTGATCTAGAGAGATCCTAAATGAGGCTCTGAGAGTGAATTCCACGGAGAGAGTGGACTTTGCTATGGTTATAAAGTACACGGCTATCACGTGCTTAGGTTTCTAAACTTACCTCACCTTTAAGGTGCTTCTACCCTATTCCTAGATCTCCTTCTAGGAGAGAAACTCAAACAAAAGAAAGTTCTTATTGCTGATTCTTGGGTCTTCTCTTTAAGTGGACACTCAGGGAGATTTTAATTTTAGCTTTACCATTTTCTTTCTCAAGTTTACAAAGAGATAATTTTTTTAAAGAAAATTTCAGATACAATAATAAAAATTTAGTGAAATTAGCCATAATTTGTATATTCTTCAGAAACTATCTATAACTCAGACATGCTTGAATTTAACATTTAAGTAACAAAATAAAAACATGATTTGTAAAGAGGCAGAAAGCTATTCAACGCCCCCTATCCTGTGTTTCCTGAGTTGATGATAATAATGGTTAAATGATTTTAAATTGTAAAATACCAGCCCAATGAAAATCCAGCTAGACTAATTCAAACCATTCTGAGGACAGAGAACTGAGAAATTTAAATTGCAGCCTGCTCTTCCAATTTGATTAAACTAATGTAAAGATTATGTTTATATAAATAAATAATTAAATGAGGCATTGATAATATAAACAAAAATTAGAAAACAAAGTTTGCTAAAGAAACTCACAGCATGCATGACCATTAGTAGTAAAAGCTAAAATCAAGCAATGATTTTTAGACTTTAAAATGAAATACAATGTTAAACTAGAAAAGTGCAACCTACTTAGGAAGATTGTCAGGTATTTATAAAAGTTAAAAACTAGTGAAAAACTACTGCAAATATTTTCTACTCTCTATATTTTCTGATAGTCATTAAGGTCGATAAATAATTACCTTCAATAAAAGGAAAAAATACCTCTATTCAGAACAAGGGTGCAGAAACAAGAAAACACAACCTCAGTAATCTGAGAGCACAATCAAAAACAGAAATTACATTCTACCTACAAGGCAATAAATATTTACATGCAGGTGGAAGAAGTATCACCTTGGTCAGCAAATGAGAAGGTTTTCCTGCAATGTTTCTCAGAAGAAGGGAGGTTTCCCTGTCCAGATAGGAGTGCTTGTGCAGGAAAAGAGAGAAAAACAAAACAAAAAAAGGCAATAGAAGTCAGTGGAGGTTTCATGAGTTTAAAATATAAAGTAGACAAAGTAAGAATGATTCTCTACCATTAATTTCATATTTCACCTAAACTCAGTGAAATGTATCTAAATTTAAAAACAGAAAAAAAAAAAAGAAGAAGGGAAGGGAGAGACCCACCCGTGCCAAGAGTCACGCTCTAGCCCGCTCCTGATGGTCCCTCACTCTGGGAAAAGGGATCACACCCTGCAAAGATCATGGAGCAGCTTGTCTCCCAGGGCTGTGCTTTCGAGTGCTGTTCATGCAGCACAAAGAAGCAGGTGTCAAAGCCCAACGGCTAACCATATTTCTTCCTCTTGTTAAAGCCTATACAAGACCTATACAGCTTTAAATAGTGTAGCCTGAGAGAGGAGGAAAAAAAAAAACCACCTCAGTTTTAAAACTTCTGCAATTACTTCCGATCAGTGATAGCTACACCAAGAGGAAAAATGTTCATAAATATTTTGCCTAATGGTATAATGTTTTCAGTAAAATTTTATGAATTCACTTATTACATACTAATAGTACTGCACTGCCCAAGTAAAGGACTTGTAAACGAATGACATAAACAAAATATTATGAAGTGTTGCACCTTAAATTGGTTAAATTAATTTATATATTTTCATAAAAATGATTTGTGAATAACAGTCCCTAAGTGTCCTTTTCTCCTTTAAAATTGTTTCAGTATTGCAATCATATTTATTGAACTCACATAGTATAAATTGCAGCTTTTTTAATATATGTGTAATTCAGACTTGCTTATCCCTAAATAATTCTAAGTATTTTTTAATGTTATGTGGTTATTAACCATCATTTAAAACAATGCATGGCACAGCTTGTGGAATTATAGAAAATATTTCACAATATTATACTTTATAAATCTAAGTATATATCAAATTATTGTCAAGTTATTCTTGAGACACAAATTTTTGGAGAGAAAAATACTAAAGCAGCACCTACTCTCATAAAGCTCACTGTCACAGATAATACAATACACTACTTCAAAATTAAAATACTATTACAAAAAATAACATTAACTTAACTTTTACTTGTACCTATAGTATAGTTGGTTTGCTATATTGTATGTCATTGCCTGTGGGTTGTTTTTTTTTTAGTTCAAGATGAGCCTTACAAGCATACCTGCCCTTTCACCCACACCTAGGTGGTAAAAAAACAGCCAGAACCAAACCAAACACCCCAAGGTTTAAAACAAAAATTGAATATATTCATCAATATCAGCACTAACAAGGTCAAACAAGCACAAAGAAAATCATCTCTAAGCCTTCAATTACCTAGATGGTATAATCTCCTGAAGGTAAATATTAGTTGACTTGTCTATTAGAAAAACAGTAGATAAGCAAAATTTCTGCAAACTGAATTTAATTTGAGGTTAGCAATTAGCTAAGACCAGGAAGAATATTGAGAAGGACAACTAAAAAGACCAACTGTAACTTTCATTGCCCTTTTCCTATTCATTTTTTGTTATTCTCATATAGGGACAAAGACATATTATTATATCATTATGTAAAACATGTAGAAAATAATTTATTGAAAGCCTAGTCTTATTTATCTTACTCACAAAAATTACTTTCTCAGAGATGCCCAAAATGAGTAGAATATATCTATTCAGATAATTATTTTTCAAATTTTAAAAAAAATTTGCTTGAGGCCATCAAAACCAATTATTCTTTGGTAAATACAGTTCTGTGTGGGTATGAGTTGCTCAGTCATGTCTGATTCTTTGCAAGCCCATGGACTGTAGCCTGTCAGGCTCCTCTGTCCATGGAATTTCCCAGGCAAGCATACTGAAGTGGGTTGCCATTTCCTTCTCCAGGGGATCTTCCCCACCCAGGGATCGAACCCAGGTCTTCTATATTGTAGGTAGACACTTTACTGGCTGAGCCATCAGGGAAGCCCAAAATAAATAAAACTCTAGACATTAAATTCAAATTTAAACTTTAAAAAATGTCTTATAAAATTTACTCCATCTTCAAACTCAAATCACCTCAAGACTTCAAGTACTAAAAAAAAAATCCCCAAAATTATCTAATCAGATTTTATCTAACTGTATTTGTTTAGAGACCCTGAAGTAGAAGTTACTGATTTTAAAATACTGAAGGTTTAAATAAAATAATATTTATTGTGCATAATAATATTGTGCAAAAATGACATTCCTCAAAAATAAGGTTTAAATACTGAACGTTTAAAAAAAAAACAAAAGGAGAGAATCATGATTGGTGACCCCCAAGCAAGACACCTACTCTCATAAAGCTCACTGTGAGCATAGATGAACAAGATCATGAATCACGTGTTTGGGACAGGCATGTACTACTTAACTGCTAGCAGAGAGGGAGGTTAGGGCTCCATGTTCCCTCTAACTACAGGGATTGTAGCTGAAAAAAACAAAAATATAGAAACCAGAAGCAGCAAATGCCTTCGGTCAATAAATGCCTTCCTTTATCTATCTTCCCCTACTGGTGCCAGTCACACATGGCTGTAGAATTCCTCAGAATGGAGGTGGGGGTGGAGGGAGTTCTGGTTACTGGAGAAGGATGTGAGAGGGATGAGGAGAGCGGTGTTCAGTTGGAGGACTGAGAGAAGGGAAAGACACAGTGCTTTGGGCACATCACTGATTAGTCTCTGTCTTGGTACGTGTTGCTGGTAACAAAAATGCACACAGCTGCATGTAGGGCCTTCTTACCTTTTCTTTCATTCCCCACTAACGCAAAGTCTGCAGCCTGTTTTTAATTCATTAAAAATAGCCCATTTTCTTTATTAGCCCATTTTCTTTCTGTCTTTTATTCTCTCCATTTTTCATTTACTCAATTATGTATTCAATGTTGAGCCTGGAACCATGCCAGACACAGGAGATACAAAGGTACCCAAGACAGGCATTACCTGCTCTCACTGAGCTTAGCATCTAATAGGGAGGAAACTGACGACGACACTGCAGTGTGTAAGTGGTAGTAAGAGGCAGAGGCAGTGTCTAAACCAAATCAGAGGTTTCGCAAAGTACTTCTGAAAAGGCCTCAAGTCTCAAGTCCTGCAGGATGAGCAGGAGGCAGCTCCAAGGGCAGCGGAGGGCACAGACAGAGCAAACGGAGGTACCAGTGGCTCTCAGTGCTGGTGGTGCTTCCCTCTGGGAGGCATTTCAGGGGAAGCTGGGAATACTCTGGGCTGTCACAGTGAGGAGGAAGGGGCATTACTGGTATTTATGAGGAGGGAAGTCACAAATACTAGATGCCCTGCAAGCATGGAACAATGCCACAGAATTAACAACCAAAGTCCCATGTCACACATGACTTTGTAATGTCCTTATATGGAAAATCATACAGCTGGGAATTTCTGTTTATAACAATCTGAGTTTCAAACTCAATAACTCCATTTTACATATAAGCACAGAGTATTTCTGTGTAATTCTGATATTCAATGACTATTCCAGGAATGCTATTTACTTACCAGAAATTGAGGGAAGCCTGCACTTAATTCTGTTCAACATTTACCAAGAATTACTCATTACATTGGGAAATCATTTCACAAATGGAAAATCAGCTTGAAGTATAAAAAAATTTTGCCAATACCAAAACTGGTAGCATCAGTGTGCGCTCTGTCACATGCAAGTAAATGATAAGAGTTTTGAAACTGCTTTTAACAGAATTAAGAATTAAATACTAATAATGAAAAGAAACGAAAGGCTGAAATGTCACTGAGCTTCATTAACACAGATTGTGTTAAAATATTTCAATTGCTTGTCTTTCAGAGTTACTTAAAATACAGCACAATGAGAATCTATAATGTAAAAAGTCAAATGTAAAAATCATTTTATTACTACCTAACCCCATGCTACAAGGCAGAGAATAATTTTGTCACTATAGTTACAAATAAGAGTCATTAAATTTGCAAGAATTTTGCACTTCTTCATTTTCTTTTCTTTGGTAATATATAAATTATATCAGCACATTATTCCTACTTCATTTAAGGTTATTGCGCTTTTATTAGTTACTATATAGAGGTGTGTGTTTTGTCTGTTATTATGTGTCACAGTATGTTTTAATTCTGGGTCCACTCATATTTCTTTCTTTTTCCTGTAAAAATGACTTCTGATCTCCCTTTTCTTAAATCCAAGGTTCTTAATTGTAAGTAGGTGTAGGATTTGACTATTTTTTCATCGTGTCTTTTAATACAGTTTTTAAATGGCCAACCACTTAAAAATGAAAATATATAGATTAAAATATCATAAATTACTTTTGGCTATTTCTCCCTCATACTAGGTGATAGGGCATTAAAATCACTATAATGGGGGGGGGGTGTAGGTAAGTTATATTATTTATGAATTTCATTTGGGATAGTAAAGATAATGTTATAAATTATTTGTTAGAAGATACGGGTACTGGGGCTGAAAGCACTGGGCACTGCTGCCTGAGTGGAAGAGACGACAATGCAGATATGATTAGCAAGTGTGGCTGGTACTTTGGAGCTTAGGGGACAGGCCAGAGGTAAGGTTGGAGAAAGTTTTTCACTAAGCAGGATATAACCCAGTAGTGACTTGTGAAATCAGCTCACTGGGTTACTACCAGTATTTTTAAAGGACAGGAAGAGAGGGAGGAAGAGGGGAGAGGAGAGGTCAGAGGGAATCTTATTCAACTAGAGCGGGGGCGCGGGGGGGGGGGTGGAATTTTTTTTTTTTCCAATGCTTCATAGATGACCCTGAAAACAGCACTGTCTAATGGAAAAACAATACGAGCTACAAATATAAAATTTTCTAGTAACCACATTTTTTAAAAGAGTAAAAAGAAAATGGTGAAATATCAGCATCTTTTATTTATTTTCTTGTACTAAGTCTTTGAAGCCCAGCATGTATTTTTATCTTTATAGTGCATCTCCATTTGGATTAACATTTGGAGCATTCAATAGCTTCATCTGGCTAGTGGTCACCACATGGAACAGCACAGCTCTAAGCATCCAGGTTCGTTAATCAATGACCAAAGGAAACATTTTTAAAGAAATTAGGTTTCAGTTAAGTACTGGTGCAGAAGTCATACGCTTGATATCCCCATTCTAAAGAACAGTTAAATTTAGTAATATCTTGAGAAATTTACAGAAGCCCTTAGCTTAAGAACAAAACAGAAAGTATGTGGTTCAGGTTCCAATACAAAATTTCTCTATACCAGATACGCTATCACCAACATAATCTTACCATGAGTATTAATATTCAATGGTACTGTATCATATGGTTGTTCATGTTTCTGCTCATGTATTTTTTAAGCCTGGTTTAATTTTTATTCAAAAAATTGAGATATATGACAAGGTTTAACCATCAGGAGTTCTAAAGAATGCATTCCTCTTCACTGATACTTCAGTAGTCCCAATGGACATGATTACAGAACTTACAGGTGTCAGTTCAGCCTGTTCTTCTGTGAAGTCAATATGACGCTTGGCCTGCTTGCTGGGACATCTCAGAGAAATAGCATGCTGTGAAAATGCAGGAAGGAAGAAAATGATAGGTAAAGGAGGTGGAAAAGGGCAGTTCTCATTACCATGCAGGAAGAGAAAAGATCACTGAAATGAACTGTTGAAACAAAATAGTAATGAAAAGTTGCATGCACCGCATTGTATTGTGCAAAAATAGAAAAGGTAAGAACCTGATGATTCTAACCCTTTACAATTTAAAGGTAACCTCACTCTTCTTCTGGACACTAGAGCGCTATGGCAGAACTACCCAGAAATACCTTGTCCAGTACCAATTCCTACTTCTGAACTTCAAATGGGCCTTAACTGCTGTTTGGCAGTACTCGCTCTCTTCTCTCCTCTATCATTCCCTCTAAGCTTGTTCTAAGTAGTTTCCAAGTTCTTCAAGTTCCTGGTTTCACTCTTTCACCTCTTCATATGCCCTCACTTCCCTCCATTACTAAGGAAACCACACCAATCTATCGTGACAATCTTCATCTCTAAAAGGTATCCTACAGCTATGTCCATATTCTCATCCTTCTCTCCAGTTCCATGAGTTAATACCTGCTTCTCCCCTCCAAAGCTACACCATGTCCTAGATCCCACTCATTCCCCCTCTAATATCCCAGTCTCTGACACTCAACTGGTCCAGCTTATTGGGGGTGGGAAGGACAGAAAAATATTCTTTTGGGTACCCTCCTCTTGTTAAATTATTATTTTCTACTTTTTACTGCCAAGTTTTCTGAATTCAGCTGCAGTGTACCTCTTGCACTTATAATTCCCTGCAATCTCGCATCCACTTTTCTTCCCCAAAGTCTTCATCCTTTGAGTTGTAATGCGTCCTGTAATTCATTCTAAGTCATCAATGACCTTTTAACCAATGTTTCTGTCTTTCCTCTCATAGTACTTGCCTTACTGTACTAAAACTGCTTTGGGTGTCTGTTCTGACATCCCTCTCTCCATACAATAAATTATAATCTCATAAAGACACTGTGTATTATGTTCACAGTTTTATCCTTTACAGCCCAGGTACTCCAGCATTTATGGAATGTATGAATAGCTATTTCTTCTTGGCTTTCATGCCACAGGCTTGGCCAGACTAAGACTGATTTTGCTTTCCTCTCTCTACATTTTCTCACTCAACATATTCTATACCACTGTGTCAGTCACCACATCAATGGGAGGCCTATCAAATCTATATTGCCAATATCCTCATTCTTAGGAAATGAGTACTTTAAGTATTAACAGCTAAAAGGGCATGAAAATGCAACCAACTCTTAACTGGTTCAGGGGGAAAAATATATATATATATAAAATAATACAGTAAATGTGGCAAAATGTTAAATTACTGAACATGAGTAAGAGTTTCATGAGTTCTTTATACTATTTTTTCATATTTTTCTAAGTTTGACATTATCTCAAAATTAAAAGTTAAAAAATAAATCTATTCTCACTAGGCTCAGTCTCACAAGCTCCCATCATATTTCCAAATGCTTACTGGCAACTTAAAAAAAAATGATTATCTAAGGTGTTCAACAAGAGATGGTTACGTGCCATGTTAAACAGTATGATGGAACATTATTAGTTATTGAAATTCAACACATCCTTACCAAAAATGAATATGCACATGGGAAGTATCAAAGACAATGTGGACCAATTTTTAAATCTTTATTGAATTTGTTACAATATTGCTTGTTTTACATTTGTTTGCCTTTTTTTTTTTTTTTTTGACTAGGAGGCATATCTTAGCTGCCCGAGCAGGGATCGAACTTGTACCCCTTGCACTGGAAGGTGAAATCTTAACCACTGAACCACCAGGGAAGTCCCTAGTTTTTACTTTTTCTTTATCACTACTTTCATAAATCTAAAATCTGTGTTTAAAACACATATGTGAATGTGAAGGTCAACTCACATAAAGTTTGCTCTACACCGTCTCAGTTTCAAAAAGTTTCATTTGTTACAAAGCTATCATGTTCTCTATCAATCTCTCAAAAACTCCACAAATCTCTGCAAAGTAAGTTATGAATCACTACTTTCTTGAACTGAACCTATAACGTGTACCATTTATGAGCCAGAATCTTGTTGAGGAGGATGTATAGAAAAGCAGTGATCTGAAATATGAGCCAAAATCAAGAAATGAATGACCTTCTATCAGAGTCATGGTTACAAAATACAACATTTTCTTTTGGTAGCTAACACTTCAAATAACAACTGGAAGTTTGTGAACACATATTAATGTTTCAATAAAACAGATTTACATCCATCTTGTACTGAGGTTATGTGCTCTTCACAAATATTAAAAATAAATATAGCATGACGGTTACAAATCCAGACCCTTATGGGGTGGCCAGAGTGCCTGGGTTCAAGCCCCAGCTCAGTAATTTCCTGGCAATATGACTCTGGGCTTATTATTTAACCTGTTTGCTCATGTGTGAAATGGTGTAAAGACAGCATTTATCTCCAAATGTTACTATAAAAATTAAAGGAGTAATAATAACACTATTATTAGAAGAAGAATGGGAAACCACCAGCCATCATTTGAATTTTATGTAAACCTCAATTCATTTAGATTACAGCTAGTTTATGGTTGTTAAAATTTTAACAACATATTCAGGAATATACTAAAACACCACCAGATGGGGATGTTACTACATAAATCTCTTTGCCTTTTCTCTACTGCCCATGTAGTTCTGTCTCTAGGCTTGGATCTAAGACGCACTGGCTGGTCTAGCCTTGTATAGATTCTCCTTCAATTTTATGATGAAGTAGCAAGGTAATGCTAATGCTGTAGGAGCTCTACAACCAGACTGCCTGGGTTCAAATCCTTGGGAAAGTTACCTAGTCACTTTCTGCTTTAGTTTCTTTCATTGTAAAATAGTGGTGAAAGTGAAAGAAAGTGAAAGTCTCTCAGTCAAGTGAAAGTCTCTCAGTCAAGTGAAAGTCTCTCAGTCGTTTCCGACTCTTTGCGACCCCGTGGATTGTAGCCCACCAGGCTCCTCCGTCCATGGGATTCTCCAGGAAAGAATACTGGAGTGGGTTGCCATTTCCTTCTCCAGGGGATCTTCCTGACCCAGGGATTGAACCCAAGTCTCCTGCATTGCAGGCAGATGCTTTAACCTCTGAGCCACCAGGGAATGGTACCTATTCTCAAGGCTCTGTACAAACTCAGTGTTAAGACATGTAAAGCACCATGCCCAGCAAAGAATAAGCAATAACACAGTAGCTGATATTATTTTCTATTTCCCCTCCTCTTCTCTTTATTCCTCTCCTAGATATTTAACTGGCCATTATATAGCCAGTACAAGGTTCTTTACCAGCTCTCCCAACACAAAACAAAACAGACTTAAAACCAAATAAGAATGCTTTTTCGCTTTCAGGTATCTAAGAAATCCACAAAACAAGGATCAGGGCATATATGCCAGTGTTGACTGGGTGGTGTTTGTACATATCCCTCTATTACCTTCCTAGGCCAGTGAAATCTAGAATTAAAACACCAAGTTGGTACATGTGGATAAATTTCAGTGAGATGCAGCAACATAGCCATTAGAATTTTAGGAGAAACGTAGTTGTAATAAATAGTAACTCCAATCTTTCAGATACACAGGCCTCTTAAAATTTCAGAAAGCCCTGAGCTCCCATCTAGTTATTATCTCAGAGCAAAACGTTGCTTTCTGAGAATAACTTGGGACCTCTATGCCAATGCCACCTGTTATTACAACAAACACAACTGCTGTTTTCTTTCCAATATCTCAAGATTTCTGCACACATTTATTCTTGAAATAGTTCTGGAAAGTGAAAGAAGTAAAGGAATTACACTGAAGCCATCATATGCTATGTTGCATATCACGTTATTAACATACTGGTATATCCACAGAGATTTCATTAAAAAAAAAACTCTATACACATGAGGGGAAAAAAAACCCACAACATTGAAAAGCTTTAGTAGCTCAAATATTTAGGAATTTTTCCTATCAAAATATTTACAATACATCATCAAATATTCTTAAGGATTCAGCAAAACTTTTTGAACCTACCATAAGCTTCAGTAAATGTTTCTAAAAGCACTGTCATTTTAAAAATATATTTTTGTGTATAAGATTCCAAATTCAGAGGAATTGTTAGTTTAAATCCCACCAGAAAATAAATATATAGGTATATTATAGCACTAACCTTTTATCAGTAAACTCTACTTTATATAAAACTTATAACATGCAATTACTATTTAAATTTGCAAACTGCTGTCTTATTAAAAAGTATTGCTTTATCTTTTAATGTGAATAAAAGTACCAGTAAGTCAACTGTAACATTTATTTCACGTTGCTATAGAGTCTTTATTAGAATTTACTTCAGCTACAATGAATTCTAAATTTAAAAACAGCAATGGATTTCATAAGAATACTAAAATTATTCTGTAATTCACTTTAATGTTTATCCATAAACATATTTTTATGCTAAATCAAACATTCAGGAAATAATCATTTTTGATGATCAGCTTCACTTTATTTCTAAGAAACTGATAAAAGCTGGGAGGCAAATGTTATAGTTTTGGAATTCAAAAACAGACTTCCCAGTTATTTGACCTACTTAATCCCCTCTTTGGAATAATGCCCCTACCAAAGGGATAGTTGGAGGCTTAAATGAAATAACATATGTGAAGTGCCTGAAAGCACAGTATTTCAACAAAAGTCAAGAAAGAGAAAGGCAAGAGAAAAAGACTTCCTCTTCCTGGTGTGAAATTATACTATGCCTAGCCCTGTTGGCTTCAGAGAGCAAGGAGGTAGAAAGAAAAGCTATAAAATTACTTTGTTTTCAGATGGGCGGTTTGAATACCCACATCCCCAAGATGCAATAGTACCAATCTCAAATTGATTTTTCTAACTGGTATTAGCGTCACTAAACTTCAGTGAGAGTAACTATTCTGTCCTAGGTTTCTTTAGAACAGGTATAATTACTGCCTCTGAAGAACTTAGAGGTGTCTAAAAAAAAGTTTCACTGTCAGATTTTCATATGCTACTTCACCTGAAGCACTCTGTCTGACCATCTTGAAAGAAAACTGCTGATAATTTTAGAGTACAGAACTTCTAGACAATGATGGATTGAACACATGCATATATTTAAATGCTTGTTCAAAAATGTGATTGCTTCTCTTTTGAGCCAAATAATGTTCTAGGTGCTAAAGATACATTAGGAATCATTGAAAATTCCTCTCCTCATGGAGCTTACATTCAAGTGCAAAAGACAGACAAGCAACATTTTTAGAGTAAAACAAAGTCAAATATATAGTATTCTAAATGGTGATAAACAGAAAAATAAAGCAGAAAAGGGAGATAACAGGCTTCCTTGGGGGTCCAATGGCTGGAAATCCACCTGCCAAGGCAGGGAACACAGATTCGGTCCCTGGTCTGGGAAGATCCCACACACTGTGGGGCAGTTAAGCCCTCCACAACTCCTGAGCCCCGTGCCTAGAGCCTGTGCTCTGAGTCACCACAACGAGAAGTCCACACACCACAACAAAGCGTAGCCCCTGCTTGCTCCAACTAGAGAACAGACGAGCACAGCAACGAAGACCCCATGCAGCCATAAATAAATAAAAAAATTTTTAAGAAAAGGGAGGTAAGTAAGTACTCACAGGATGGAGGAAGAAGAATTCATTTAAAACAGGGTGATCACAGAAGGCCTCACTGGAAAAGTGACATGTGAGCAAACTCCTGAAGGCAGTAAAGGGGTACTGTCCTGAGGAAGCGTATCCAGGCGGGGGGTGGGGAGTGGCAGGTAAAAGGGCTCTGAAGCAGGCTCTGACTACTGGCAAAGAACTGACAGAGCAAGAGAGGGAGGGAAGAAAGGAATGTAGGGG
The DNA here is from genome assembly GCF_014754425.2 of Oryx dammah. Lineage (NCBI taxonomy): Eukaryota > Metazoa > Chordata > Mammalia > Artiodactyla > Bovidae > Oryx > Oryx dammah. The sequence continues at coordinate 44,072,293 of NW_024070211.1, read as the reverse complement.
CAAGCCACAGAAAGCCGATCTGGTAAGGCCCTCCAAGGATTTGGATTTGAAAACACGTAAGATACAAAGCCTTGGGGTTTGAAAACAGGAGGCGCAAGATCTGACTTACCTTTAATAGAACCACTCAGGGCTGCCATGCGGATAACAGACTATTAAAGGAATGGTGAACACAGAAGACTAGTTGTGTGTCTCAAGACAATGTTGGCTTGATGGCAGTGAAGGTGGTGGGAAGTGATCAAGTCTGGATATATTCTGAAGTTAGGGCAACAAAATTGGCTGCTGGATTGGAAGGAGGATGGGGAATAAAAGAGATAAAGACTCCAAGCATTTTGCTGATAAACTGGAAGGACATAATAGCCATTAACTGAGATGGAGAAGACTGTGGGAGGAATAAGTTTGGGAGAAAAGATCAGGACTTCAGTTTTAGACCAGTTAAATCTGAGTTACTTTTCAGATGACCAAATAGAGGTGTCAAATAGATGACCAAATAGATTAGAAAGAGGATGCATGAGCCGGGAGTTCAGGGAGAGACACTGGCTAAAGAAACCTGTATTCCCTTGAATCTACAGATGATTTAATGCCGGTCCTTTCTTGATCTTTATCAGAAACTGTCAACAGACAGCTTTGCACAACCCGGTGTTACTGCCATATTGCTGACAATGAGTGATAGATGCTAACTGACTTTTGAACATGGCTTCTCAACCTTGATGGTATTTTGGGTCAGATAATTTTGTTGTGGGGGCTGTCCTATTGTAGGATTTTAGCAGAATCCCTGGCCTCTGTTTACTGGACATCAGTACCACCCTTCTATCACTGATGACCAAAAGTGTCTCCAGACATTTCTGAGTGTCTCCTGGGGGACAAACTAGGTTCTAGTTGAGAACCATTTTTATACAGGGATTAGGATGTAAGGGGGGTTAGTGTACCTTAAATAAATGAGATGGGGATTAAAACTGGGGAGTTGTCAGTGTGTAAGATCACCAAAGGAGTAGACAGAGAGAAGGGCAGTCTGATGCCTGCACCCTGGGGCACTCCACGGCTAAGAGACTACAGGCAGGAGCAGACTGTGAATGGCCAATGAGGCAGTTCTACTCCCTCCACAAATCCTGCTAAAACAAAGAAAAAGGATTGTTGTTGCTGTTGTGTTAAAGACAAACTCATGAGAAGACATGGCAAAAATCTGGAAGCTAGAAGCATCTGGTTGAGTGTACACAACTCAGCATGCCCAAGGAAAGCTGAATGCTAAGCCAAAACTGGAGAAAAGCAGAGAAGCACCCCAATTTACATTTTGTAACCTCAAAGCGAAGCAGCAGAAGTGAAGGTGGGACTAAAAGCAGGATTGGCTGAAAGCATATTTAAGAAAGCAGTTAACTCCCAGATTTTTTCTGCCACCAGCAGTGGTCTCAGGTTCACACTGATACTCAATCATAGGACCAAGAGACTGCAGCTTGGCACCAGGCTCACTTAGTTCTGCAGAAAGACAATGTGCCAGCATGCAACACTGCTGTCTTCAGAAGGGACTTACACAACCCATCAGGGGCCTTTATGGACCCACCACTGTAAGAGAAAGAGGTCATGAGAATAAGCACAGGCATCACCCTGGCTAGGGAAACTTCACACTCCACAGGAAGCAGCCGTGCATTCTGACAGCCAGTGTGTGTAGATTCCAGAGCTGCTGGAGGCATATGTTCATGCTCACTTATAAGAGTCACACACTGCACACCATGATCAAGCATAGTGTCTTTTCATAGGCTTCTAGAGTTCACTCAGTCTTCCTAGTCCATATGCAATCACCAATCAGGGTCAAATTACAATAAACAATATTACTGGGATACATTCTATATTTATTAATCAAGTTTCTAGTAAAAGAATGCCAGGAAAAGGAAAATCCAAGGTTATTTCCCATGGAAAAAAAAGGCTCAGATCTGCTATTGTTAAACCTTTCTATTTAACACAGTGATTCTCAAATGGGGGCAATTTTGCCTCCAGGGAACATGTACCAATGTCTGGAGACTTTATAATTAGAGGGACGTATGCAGTTACGGCAGGCTTCCCTGGTGGCTCAGAAGGCAAAGCATCTATTTGCCTGCAATGTGAGAGACCTGGGTTTGATCCCTGGGGTGGGAAGACCCCCTGGAGGAGGGCATGGCAACCCACTCCAGTGTTCTCGCCTGGAGAATCCCCATGGAACGAGGAACCTGGCAGGCTACAGTCTGTGGGGCTGCAAAGAGTCAGACACAACTGAGCTTCTAAGCACAGCTCAGCACAGCACATGCAATTCTGACACCTAGCAGATAGGTGCCAGGATGCCACTAAACATTCTACAAATGCACAGGAGAGCTCCCTACCACAAACAATTATCTGGCCCAGGACGTGAATAGTGATGATGGGTGAGAAACCCTGACCTGGTACGACTAAGTGGAAGGTCGTGTTGAGGACCATCCATATCCCATGCCTTCTTTCCCAATGGGCTGTAAAGCCCTGACAACAAAGTGCATGCCCTCCAGGCAGGGGACTGGAAGAGTCTTCCGTGGAGCACCTTACCCACCTGAGAGAAAAGACCTAAGAATGATGATACTAGAATAAAGATTTCAAAAGACAAAAAAAAATTTTAAGATGAAATTAATAAACACCAATTTTATTCAAACCAAATAAAAGATTTAATCAGCTGGGACAAAGTTTGGAGTTGAAATAGTGATAAGCATACAAAAAACTATTTTAAATTTTAAAGAATTCCAGGAAAAGCAAAATGTAATGTCCCCAAAAGGAAATGTAATAAAAGTATATTCAGTTTAGTAGTGAACTGCAAGTATACCAGTCATGATAATATAAACACTGAATAGTTACCCAACCAAAATAAATTGGAAGGGGAGGGGAGAAAAGAGGGGAACTGTCTAAGGAGCGCTATATCTTAATTAGGTACATCCTCATTTTCCAGAGTGAGAAGTCAGTAATATAAACAACTGAAGAAAAAAAAAATCAAGATACAGCAATATAACTGTGGATTTAATGACAGGGAAATACACCACGAATCAGCTGGGAGAGCAGAAAGCGCTTCTCCCGGGGGACAGAATACAGCACGCATGCGTGCCACGTGCAGCGGGTTGTTTTTTTTTTTTTTTTTGGTAACAAGTCTCTTTAGAACTTCATGACTCTTTAACTCCATGCATGAAAAACTAAAGTATTTTTTTAAAAACTGTATTTGAGTCTGGTGACAATTTAATACATGGGGTTGGGATCTAGTAAGCCTCCTTCAGTTTTCTTGGCTTGAATCTGAACAGACTAGATTCAGAAAAAAAGTATACTGAAACAAGTTCCAGATTTGTTAAACCACTTTTCTACCCATCTTGGCAAGGCAAAAAAAACAGGCTGATGGAAAAAACTTTAACTCCTTTCCTTGTTTTTTCCTGGCTTACTCACCAAATTTTACATTAGGTCTTATCTTAAATTATTATATCATTATACACTGGCATCCTTGCCCATGGATACCACTCGATACCATGTGAAGTGTTTGCTAGGAGAAGACTTCACTTTTTACTTTATTTGCTCTTCAACTATTACTTACAACAAATGTGCTTTTACTGAGGGAACTTTTATAACGAATGTATTTTACAGATGGAAACATACACCAAGATTCTTAATTAGCTCATAATCTGCCCTCATGCCTCTTGACCCAACTCAAAATAATATGATTGAAAAGAAAGAACATACAAAACACAGAATAAACAAGAAAGCACATCTCTAATAAAATATTACTCATATCCCAAAAGGTAAGTCTAAAAGATATAAGTGATGCTAAGGAGCTGGTGCTAAGAATAATGCTCAGGTTTCACAATGGAGAAAGCAGTTTTCTACAGAATATAAACCATTTAGGAAAGTTTCATTAAATAAACAAAAATTTATTCTTTGATATAATTTGCTAACTTCCTTTACAAGCAACAAAACTCAAATTTATCTTCAAATTATCATGATTCATGCTTCTTCTGTGCTCTACAAACGCCCACAGTGAAGCTAGGTAAATGAGTGGATACCAAGAGTTAGTGACTGATAGAAACTGACCAACTAAATTAAATCAATGTAACAGATCCAAATTTTGAATTCTCTGTAAGTCCTTAAACAATGTTTTGTAAGATTTTAATTTAGTACTGATTAATACAAATTATTTTACTCTATTAGAGAGCACTGTAGATATACACTGAACAGAAGGCTGGTTTTATTCTGCCTCATCCATTTTCTTTTTTCTTGCTGCTACCTTATAACAAAATTGCTTTCTTCTTGATGAACAAAACTCAGTTTAAAAAATTCTCCTTTATCAAGCTCAGCTTTTGCTAAACTTATTTCATCACAAATCCATTCCTTATCCTCACCTCCATCATATCAGAAAAACTTCATCTTTTAAAATCTGTTCATGTCTATTATATCACTTTTGACACTCTGAACCACAGTATGAAGAAGGCAGACTATGTACTATTAGTTCCACTTTACTTATGAGAAATTGAGGTTCACAAGACTGAATAACTCATTTAGGACCAATGGGTAGTGAGACACTTGGAACCAAGTTTTCTGACTCCAAGTCCAGTGGTTTTTTCCACCACACTACACCAACTCTTTGATACTAAAATGGAGTAAACGCTGAGAACTTATAATCTAGGAGAACTATAATGGGGATATAAGCGATTTTCTCAAGTGGCCATTTTATAATAAACATATTAAAAAGCAATCATCAGATTAATAGCTATCATAATTTTGTAAAATATGAAATATAAATCACATTTCAAGCTTCTTAATCATATGATACAACTGAAATTAATTTAAGGACTTTAAATAGTCATAAAGACTAAAACCAAAGAAACTAAATTTTTTCTTAATCATCTTTGTGACACTGCTGTATCTGGTAATACATTCTTCTATAGTCTGATTTTAAAACTTAGCTCAGAAGTATTTCTGATAAATTTTAAGTGTAGGAGAAAAACAAGAAAGTTTATTAGAACAGGATGGAAAAAATACCATTGCCTCCTTAATACTGAAATAACCGGGAAGAAAGTTTCATCCACTTACCTCAGTAATTGGCTGCCCCTGATGTGTCAAATCCAGTTCTTGAGGGCGTGCTACTTTATCAATATCCAAAGAGTCCATGCTGGAGGTTGCAGAGGTGATGCTTGAACGAGAGGAGTTACTAATAGAGCGTACTTCGGCATCACTCACTGTGCCCGCTGACGCTGTTCTCCTGTGCTGATTAGTTACTAATGGCTTGGTATCTTCTAGTACAGACTGCTGAGCAGCCTCATCCATGCTCAAGGAGGCCTGTTCTAACTGTGCGGTGATGTCATCCAGGGAGTAGTTGGCATGAGACGGTTTAGTTATCCTATTAGACGAAGAAGACAGTCCTTTCAAGGTGCCATGTTTTGATGTATGTCGGCTAGCGGGTAACTTCTGAATGGCCTTTGTTTCTGTGATTTGACGCTTAGTATTTCCAGCACCGATACTGCTGAGCTCCTGCTCTATTGAGCAAAGATCGGCCATTAGGGCATCCAGATCCACAGTTTCTCCCTGATTCAGAGCTTCTGCAATGTTTCCAGAACACAATGAATTAGAATTTACACATTCTACTATAAATCAGTCAACAAATGCAGGAGGAAAAGCAAAAAATACATAAAAAAATAAAAATCACCCCATTGGGGATAAAACCCATCAAATACCACAGTTTTAACAGTTTTTTGTTCATTTTAAACTCCAAGAGAAAATTTCAGAAGCAAAGAGTCCATCTTTTAAGATTTGTGGTAATCAATAGAGAATAAAATTATGAGTTAAAAGATTTAAAAAAAAAGAAAAATTTTATACTGTTCTATTAACCACATCCCTCATGCAAGTTTTCACCAGAGGCTCTAAATGTTAATATGACCATAGCCCTGGTAGAAATGTTAATACCTAAAGATCTTAGGGCACAAAAAGAAAAATGTTAAGACCTAAAAAAATTACAGATTGAAATGTCAGCTCCACTAGGTATAGTTCATTAAATAAAGGCCAGAAGGGCTAATTTTTAAATTAATAACAAGTAATTTCACTGGACTTTATCCCACTGCAAATATAATAACACAATTAAGTTTGTTGTAGGATTCCATGTGAGGATATACTTTGTCAATTACTAATAATTAGGAAACTATCTTAGTTATATTCGTTAGTTTTTTCTCTGATCATCTGAATTAGTAATAAAACGCACAAATCAAGAAATATAAGAACTCTGTTGTTATGCATATATAGTTTTTATATTGAGCTATTTGGAATTGTTGCTGTATTATTTTTACATTATATAACTTAACATACTATTTTACATTTCATTTTCAATTACATCTTACCATTCAAGTTGTATATGGAGAAGCGATAAGAAAAGTTGGCCATGTTTGTTTCCTGGCGAAGAGGAGATCTTTTTATTGGTTCCATGGGCTTGTCAGAATCCAAACTCTTTTTAAAAAGAAAGTTTAATGAGTCATATTAAATTCAGGTCTCAATTATAAAAGATGAATAAAGTTTATTCTATGATTAAGTTAACTGTCATATAATAGTTAATAAAATCAAAGTTCTTCTAAGTATTAGCCTTGAGGAAAAGCATAATTGGTTTTCACATCATTTTGGTTATAGTTTTTTCAGTTTTTAGATATATGCTTACTTAAGGCACTTGACACAGTCATAGTTCAGAGTGAATTTCTTCCCAAATACAATGAGTATAGTGGCTGAGCTCATTTTACATAAATTCACTATACAATAAGGTAGGTACATGGATATGGGATGTGAGGATAAGAAATAAAAAGGAATCATGTAGAGAATTTTGTTATCTCTTTCCTCAAAGGAATTTGTTTTTGGTCCAACTTAACCACATTCTTAGAATGAAATACTCTGAAGATAAGGCACAATTCTGGACTCAAAACTACGAGAGCCACAATCTTAACAGAAAGTGGCTATAACTTCAAATAATGATAGAATATCCTGTTCTTTTCATGTTCTATCAAGGTGAGTGTAAACTATAACCCAGCTATACTGCCTGTGCTAAGTCTACAATTATATTCTGCACTTTAGGGTAGGGTGTTTTGTAAGTTAACTCACCACCTCTTTAAATGCCCTTTTTTTCTCTCCAACCTTTCTACAATAAGGAAAATAAGGTGGTTACAACAAAGAAATTCAGGGAAAGGGTCAGTAGTTATTCAGTGTCTTTTTAACTAAATATGCAAATATCAGGATTAGTCTTTCAAATTTTTAATTTCTCTAATTATCAAATAGATTTCAAATGAAAAAGAATGTTGAACAATCTTTTTGTAGAATCACAGAATTAGATAGAGTGCTATCTTTTTTATTCATTTGTTTCAACTGAATCCATTTAGATAGTGTCTATCCAGTTTTTAAAGCTATCATCTGAAGGAGATCCACAAATGTTCAGTGCTTTATTTCAAAGTTTAATGAAACAGCTAGGAAATTCTTCTTTAACCTCAAACCTAATTTTTCCACTACAAGTTAAGGCCTAATTTCTCCTTCTCTCAGTGGAAATGAAGAGTGATAGGTAGGTAATGTTTTCAGTAAAACCTGAAGATAAATTTAGGACATATTAAAAGTCAATCTATTTATCAGTTCAAATAAACAAATACTTATTATAATTATCTGCTGTGTCCATGGTGCTGGAGCAGAAAGGGAAATGATAGGAAATATTCCTTGATGCCAAGAAATAGGTACTCTAGTGGAGTGGGTTTTTTTTACCTTTTTTATTTTTTCGGTGGGGGTGAGGTGGTGGTGGTGGAATTGGGTTGGGAGTGGATGTCATTGAGAATACGATAAAAGCCATGCAACTTCTTGCAGAAAAATGCAAATACATACAAAATTTTACAAACAATTTCAGAAGATTCAACAACCACTAGAAACTTAAAAATGACTTAATATAAAGTTGAAAATCCATTAACATTATATGATACAGGTGCATGGATGACTGTGGTGAACTAAAATAATCAATTCTGAAGTTTTAGCCACTAACTTAGTAAAATATTTTTTGAAAATTTCCAAAGTGTTAAAAAGTAACTTTCTAGCAGTGAGGGACGGGGCTTCCCAGGTGGCACTAATGGTAAAGAACCTGCCTGACAAAGACAATGTAGGAGATGTAAGAGACTCAGGTTCGATCCCTGGGTCAGGAAGATACCCTGGAGGAGGAAATGGCAACCCACTCAAGTATTCTTCCTGGAGAATTCCATGGACAGAGGAGCCTGGCAGACTACAGTCCATGGGGTTGCAAAGAGTCAGACAAGACTGAAGTGACTTAGCATGCACGCACAGCAGTAAGCGATATTCTCCAACAGTTTTAACCTGTTTTCTCTGTAAGACAGCTTCATACATAAAAAAGGATGGTCAAAGCATTAATTTAGGACCCAACATTTCTGATGAATGGCTCTTACATGTGCATGTCAGGGAATTTAAAATATACAGAAGGTTTACACAAATATGCATAAGATTTTCCTGTCTTCAGTAGAAACGTTACCTACAGTGGGGCAGCATCAAGTCTACTTCACCTAGAGTGGCCAGGCTTCTGTCTGCCTGTCTTTCCTCTTTTTTGGCCGTCCCCCAAGGATGGACAATAAAACACACAATCAAGGAAACCCCTGGGAGTTCCCTGGGTGCCTAGTGTTAGGATTCCAGGCTTTCACTGCTGTGGCCCAGGTTCAATCCCTGCTCAGGGAACTAAGATCCTGCCAGCTGTGCAGCATAGCCAAAAACAAACAAACAAAATGGAAACCCCACCACGACAACTGGCTCTCACATACTTTCCTTCATTATTATTTTCTATTTCCTCTACTTTACTTCCTCAGCACAGAACTGCATAGCCTAGTCATCATCTCTTTGCCAAAAATCACTTCTTCTTCTTTTTTTTTTTTTAATTAAGAATTAAACTAAAATGGTTTGGTAACTACAGAAGAAAAGAGCTTTATCACCACAAACGTTATTTCTCCTGACTGGAGACGAAGAGAATGACCTTATGAAATCCTGTGCTGTGCTGGTTGTGCTTAGTCGTCAGTCGTGTCTGACTCTTTGCAACCCCACGGACTGTAGCCCGCCAGGATCCTCTGTCCGTGGGATTCTCCAGGCAAGAATACTGGAGTGGGTTGCAATGCCCTCCTCCAGGGGATCTTCCCAACCCAGGGATCAAACTCAGGTCTCTAGTATTGCAGGCGGATTCTCTACCATCTGAGCCACCAGGGAAGCCCAAGAATACTAGAGTGGGTAGCCTATCCCTTCTCCAGGGGATATTCCTGACCCAGGAATCGAACTGGGATCTCCTGCATTGCAGGAAGATTCTTTACCAGCTGAGCTACCAGAGCAGCCCTAGTAAGAGTGAAAGCGTTCTTCTCAAAACTCATCATTAACAGGTTATGGTCACAAACATGTCTGCCTTTCAAAATGATCTAACAAGAATTACAAGAACAGTTTCTCAGTTTCAATTCCAGAACGATATGGAAAGATACAGAAAAAAACTGGTACTTTAAGTTTCCACTTTACCATCTACTCTTTACTGGTTAACGAATTTCATACTTAAGCAATTTAAACAAAAGTTCTTCCCAGAGATATTAGTTAAGGGTGAATGAAATAAGTCTTGTTCTAACGTTTTCATTGTTGTAAAGTTGTGTGCATGCTCATTCATGCTGATTTTGTGACCCTATGGACTACAGCCTGCCAGGCTCCTCTGTCCATGGGGTTTTCCAGGCAAGAGTACTGGAGCAGGCTACCATTTTTTACTCCAGGGGAATCTTCCCAACTCAGGGATCAAACCTACATCTCCTGCTCCATCTCCTGTGTGTCCTGCATTGTCAGGCGGATTCTTTACCACTGAGCCACCTGGGAAACCCGTCATAAAGTTAAAGTTGTTTAATACAGTTAACTATCTTCATATATATTGAATATAATCTATTAACCAGGGTAGTAATAGTATATGCTTTTATTCTAAAAAGTGACATTGTTTAGAGCACAAAATAATTCTTTAAAAAACAAAGATCCAATAAAAGAAAATGAAAAAACTTTGCCACTGTTTTAAAATAAAGCCAGGGATGAAACTCTGTCAGTATTCTGGGATCATGTAATAGAAAATACCTGCATGTGAGGATATCATTTATGTTGCAAAATGTGTTCAATCCACTAAGTTACGAAATAGGATTTGCTAAAATTTAGATTTTTATATTTTAGGCTTTAAAACTTTTTAGCCAGCAACTCAATTTATAAAACAGATTTTAGAAATCCCTCTAGATACACAGAACTTCTGTCAAAAGCATTAAAAAAAAACCTCCTTAAAATAACCACAGAAGAGAGTATCTTGTGTTCCTAGAGTTACTATTCATCTACTTGTTAATGTTTTTAACAAGTAAAAACATTACTTTTTCTCTTTATAGCAGTATTTTAAAACATAACTTATGTTCATATCCTGAGGTCTACACAGTAAAATTTGAACACACAGTGGTGACTTAAAATTCTCAACCACTTTTTCAAGCACTGTTTCTAACCTGAGTGAGTTTGTCTAGCTCCCCTAGCCAGGCTCCAAACATTTTGTCTAGGTCCTGATCTTCCTTGTCACTGTCTTCTTCCGCACCATGGTCAATCTCTTCATCCGACAGCTGCTCCATCTGAAATACAGATACATGTATAAAGAACAATTATACGATAAACTTGAAAAATCATGCAATTTACGTTCTGATATATATTCAAACCTTGAAAACCAAGGACTATATTATAAAAGGAAACTGGAAGTCATAAATGGAGATAAGGTTGACAAGTGAGTAGAAATGAGCAATTAAGTCTCAAATTTTTAGGAAAACAAATTATCAGATAATACTTTGGCCACCTGATGCGAAGAGCTGACTCATTTGAAAAGTGATGCTGGGAAAGATTGAGGGCAGGAGGAGAAGGGGACGACAGAGGATGAGATGGTTGGATGGCATCACCAACTCAATGGACATGGGTTTGGGTGGACTCCGGGAGTTAGTGATGGACAGGGAGGCCTGGCGTGCTGCAATTCATGGTGTCGCAAAGAGTCGGACGCGACTGAACTGAACTGAATCAGAAGTAATGATTTTTAAATCACAAACCACTTCCATTAATCAGAGGATATTACAGCAGTACAGTTCTCTCTACTAATAGATCTTGCAACACACCAAATAGCACAGAAAAATAATTTCAGATGACTTTAATAAGTTATTATCTTACTTATTCTGTAAAAATCCATTCAAATAAGTATATATCTCATCCAAAAAGCACTTCAGAGAAAAGACAACGCAAAATCTTGAATCTATTAATAGTTCAGTTTGTTGAATTTGTTCTTCATTCTATCTTATCCTTCCTTTCTAACCATTTGTCTTTTACTTCCTTCCCTATCAGTCCCTGAAAAATTCAAGGAACTAAAACTCAAATAGAAAACTTCAGAAAACTAGAATTGAAAACATTTAATTCATATACAAAACTTTTAAGTTCCCTGAAAGAAGAGATATTTTCTTTTTTCCCATTAATAAAATGGTATCTGACATGGAATTTGCATATTATTTTGTGAAAGGAGGAAAAGTTATATAAAGCAAAGATCAATGACTGACCAGATACTTAAAATTCTTTAAGATTCATCTGATTAATATAAAATATTTCATTATTGAAGGCTCTAAGAAATCTTCAGTAACATTTAAGCTTTTTTTAAAATCAACATATCCCATATTTACTTGACCACATTATCTTTTCCTTCTATTTGGAGTAATACCTATTAACTTTCTAGAGACATAATGAATATCTTCATTGTACATGCCATACTCTTGACTCACATTTATGAAGACACACATTTTGTTCCAGTGGATCTGGGCAATATTCAGAATACAACCTGTCAGCTAGCTTGAACAATTTTTCAGAGTAAAGATATCCTTAATTTAGAATAAGAATTTGTATACATCTTATACTTCAAAGCAGCAATCAACAAAATTACCTCTGTGATCCTTATATGTAGTTATGAGATACATAAGGAATTTAACTATCTGATTAGATGCCATGAAGTTAAACTTTAAACCTGATTTTATTATATAAAATTTTATAGAAATGGTCAAGCAAATACTGTTGCAAAATCAAAACTGAATTTAGCTCTAATGATGTTGAAAATCAGATATCCCACTTAACCAATTAAGAAATGCTCATTTCTTAATTTCACCACTGTAAGAATGTATATTTCAGGGCATTCTACCTTGACAAATGGAAAATGAATCAACTAATTCTCAAATGCATACTTGTGGCTCTTAAAGAGATTGAGTTTTTATAGTTCACTTGTATTAATACTATTTCTAAGGTTTTTATTTAGTGTTGAATTATTTACAGATAAATCTCAATAGAAACCTGTTATTGTATTTCATTAAGTTAGCTACTTATGAAAAACAAGAAGTGCCAAGAAAAAGATCATCTGATGAGGCTGACTTAATTCCTCAAATAATGCTAGTTTGAGAACATCAGAGAGCAGTAATACTCGGTTTTCCTAATGAGGGCCAACAAGCAACAGAACTTGAAATATAACAGTCAACTTCCTTTTCCTCCCTAATCTTCAAAACTAAACGCATTGGAATAACCCAGAAGCAAAGATATTCTAGGAGGAATTCTGCTTTAATATAATAAACACTTATGCTTGCACTTCCCTCTGAGCACATACTGCAAATGTCCAAAAGGAAGATACTACACTGGAAAAATGAAACATTAGGAATATAATTTTATAGTCCAAACACAAAACAGTTCAAAATGAATATAAGTATTTTAAATTATCATGGATCCATAAAGAATTACAGACTTCACACCAACATTTGGTGTGTTTTGTTTTTTCTTATTATTCAAACACAGTAATTATTTGGATTTTAAATTTTTTCTTTAAATATTTTAATAGTTTTTTTTTTTTTTAATAGTTTTGTTTTTATCTAGACAACTACTGACTCAAGGAACATATGACTTAAGGAACAATGACAGAGTCATGAAATAGATGAAAAATTTGAAATAACGATTAGACTTTTACCATTTATGTAACTTTTGCCAATTTTATCCTTTTCTTGAATTTCTGTCACCACATGGGTTATTTTACCTAAATAAACTTTACATTTTCTTCAGAGACTTCTCCATAAAAATTTAGGTCCTACTACATTTCTGGAATCAAGATTGCCAGGAGAAGTATCAATAACCTCAGATATGCAGATGACACCACCCTTATGGCAGAAAGTGAAGAGGAACTAAAAAGCCTCTTGATGAAAGTGAAAGAGGAGAATGAAAAAGTTGGCTTAAAGCTCAACATTCAGAAAACGAAGATCATGACATCTAGTCCCGTCACTTCATGGGAAATAGATGGGGAAACAGTGGAAACAGTGTCAGACTTTATTTTGGGGGGCTCCAAAATCAATGCAGATGGTGATTGCAGCCATGAAATTAAAAGACACTTACTCCTTGCAAGGAAAGTTATGACCAACCTAGAGAGCATATTAAAAAGCAGAGGTATTACTTTGCCAACAAAGGTCCATCTAGTCAAGGCTATGGTTTTTCCAGTGGTCATGTACAGATGTGAGAACTGGACTGTGAAGAAAGCTGAGTGCCAAAGAACTGATGCTTTTGAACTGTGGTGTAGGAGAAGACTCTTGAGAGTCCCTTGGACTGCAAGGAGATCCAACCAGTCCATTCTAAAGGAGACCAGTCGTGGGTGTTCTTTGGAAGGACTGATGCTAAAGCTGAAACTCCAATACTTTGGCCACCTGATGCAAAGAGTTGACTCATTGGAAAAGACTCTGATGCTGGGAGGGATTGGGGACAGGAGGAGAAGGGGACAACAGAGGATGAGATTACTGGATGGCATCACTGACTCAATGGACGTGAGTCTGAGTAACTCTGGGAGTTGGTGATAGACAGGGAGGCCTGGCATGCTGCGATTCATGGAGTCACAAAGAGTCGGACACAACTGAGCGACTGAACTGAACTGAACATTTCTTAAAGGATCTACACTCTAAAACAGCACTCTCCATTCCCTGGAAGGTGATGTTAATCCTTATTCTTATACCCCCAATACGGAATTGTTTCTATTTACTATACACACCAAATCAGGAGCCCCCAGAAAGTTTACAGGCTCTGCACTGTCCAAAGTCAGCAAATCTGGTAAGGCGATTCATTCTTTGCTATGTATCAACCCTGTCTCCAATTAAATCACAATTCCAAACCTGAATTTTCCCAACATGATGCCCCTACTAGAAATGATGACAGAAGAAAATGCAAATTAAATTATACAACAGTCAACTCTCCCTCCAAACAAAAAGGGAAATTATAAAAAAAAAAGAAAAAACTCATAAATTTTGTTTTTAAAATGATTAGGATTTAAATGGATAGCTTCTAATGTGATGTTTTTCCTTAATGATGTGGAAATAAGCCCAAGGAAACTATAATACATACTAGAACAAATACTATTAAATTACTCTATTAAATTAGGTACTTTAGGAGGAACATTAAAGTTTCACTCAAATTCCCTACTCCATTACATCTGATGGAAACTATGTCCTTAAAGAATAAATGTATCCTGCCACAAAGGAAAAGGTTTACTCTTCTAAATCGCAGACGTACTGAACAGAGACCACAACTCAGAGCTGCTACAAATCAAAAAGGCCCTGAGGGGTCCTGGCCTTCAGGGACCTTATTGATTGCTCTTCCCACTCTCTCCTCCAGCGACACTGTCCTGCCCACTGGTGTTCCTTGCAGCAGGTTGAGGGAAGGAAAGGTGTGGATTCTGTTTTGAAGACAGATTGAGAGATGCCTGGCAAACATCCAACTGGCAAAAAAATGAGGAAATTAGGACTCGGGCATTAGAAAGTTTAGTTAGCCTGAGTATTATTTCAAAACCATATGTTTGTTTCAGAAAATAACAGGTTAAAACTAATAATAATTTAACTATATTTTAAACTAGTTTATTTTATTCACGAAGTGAAAACAGGAATAAGGGGGAAGTTTAGTTTATATGCTAGTTGGTTTCATTTCACAGATAATGGTGAATAACTGTGCTTCAATTACTACAGGTTAAAATGTGTAATACACATAGTAAGGCTCCACTAAACATAATCTATCCATTTAGTATTCTTTAGTATGAACAATATTATATTATTCCCACTAAGTTTTCCATGAAGTTAATTATTCAAGCATAATTTCCCTATTAACCTTATTCTTGGAAGACATTTTGGTTTACTATTGGATTTCCTCACTGGAAGAAGGAATGATGATCTTTATCAAGAAGGTGGGCTTGAATAGAACTTAAGGATTTGAATAAACATATTCCAGGTAGGGCAAATTATAAGAAGCAAAGAAGGAGGTCTGTTTTTGTGAGACCGTCAAGTAAAACAAGAGGAAAGAGTCCTGGGATTTAAAAGTCAAGGACTAAGGAAGGATCAGGTCATACAGGACCTTGAAAGCCAAGCCTTTTTTTTTTTTTCCTCCTCCAGAAGGCAACTAGGAAGAACTAAACACAGACGTGAAGGAGGTAAGGGGAGAAAGAGTAGTCAAAGAACATTGGACCTGTATAAGTGTTATTAGAAAAGTGAAAGACCATTAGAAGGCCACTCTGGACATTAAAAAGACGTTTAGAGACAATTTAGAGAGAAATTTAGAGTTTAGAGAGAAATTGTATAGAAATTAGTCTTGAGAGGAAGTACAACTTATACAAGTCACATACTTGGAGTGGCACCCTGGCTATCTACCATGTATTTTTCTTGCCACTCCAAGTATGTGACTTGTATAAGCTGTACTTTCTCTCAAGACTAATTTCTATCTAATTTATCTTTAAATTCTAAACTCTAAATGGCTTAACATTTCTGGAGCACAGGATGTGTGCTGTAGACCCATAGCAAATGGGGCTGGAGAGCAGGTGGGGCAACATTATAAGCCATATCAAAGTTTGGACTTGATGCCACACAGCAATGTTTTTCCAGTTGTGGTCTGCTGATGACCTGCATGAAAATTACCTAGGGTGCTTCTTCTTAAAGTCAGCTTTTAAATGGCCTGCCAAAGGTCTACTGACTAGTAATTTCCAAGAGTGGAACATTTTTAACAATTCCCCAGGGCTTTGCTTATACCCACAAAAGTCTGAGAACTGCAAGAGTATGTCATAACTACTGGGAGGACTTCCCAGACAAAAGTAATGCAGTTTTGCATGACCACAATTTGGTTAAAGGCAGAACAATCTAAGTAAGCACTCCTGAAGACCATAAAGAAACTAAGCAGCATCACATTCTCCTAAGTAACGTAACACAACCCAATTACTCCTCCTCCATGGAAGAAGCAAGTTCTATGCTTCTTCTCAGAATTATTTAGAATTTCAGTTCTTTATGTCCAGTTAGGTTATCAATAGCTCTAACACAAAAACAGGTTTGAAAACACACCTATGCTGCCTTAATTTGGTAAATAATTCTAAAGAAAAACAGGCACTAGAGAAATGGGGCTGTGAAGACTTCCAGGTTCAAGGAGTGCCCCCAACTGTGTAAGATACAACTCTTGCAAAATAAAGGCAAGAGGAAGGAAACCTACATCAGACAAAAGAAACAATAAGGAAAAAAGCTCTGTTAAATTTAGTAAGGCAAAAAAAAGAGGAAGAGAACCCATCAAAAGGAGGGAGGAAGTCAGAGCCCAGAAGGAAAAGGAGAGAAATAGGACACAACAAAATGTAAAATGAAGTGAGAACTGTGGGAGATAGTAGGGCAATGAACTAACTTATTTGAATAAGGCACCAAAAGGGATGTCTCTCTCTGGATCTAAAACTCTAACTTAGTTCTGTTGTGAACTAAATGGTAGCATGTGCAAACTGCCCAAATGGAAACTGAGAACTTAATAAACCAATTGAAAACAGTATAAAGGCAAGGCTGGTAGAAAAGGAGAAAATAAAATAAACCAATTGAGTTTACATGAGTTCTTTACAGAGTCAAGATATTAAACGTGTGTAGAGCAACATTCTCTTCAGGTTTTACCTTTTAACTTTGTTGGACTTTTTTAAGGCACTACTAAACTGTGGTGTTGGAGAAGACTCTTGAGAGTCCCTTGGACTGCAAGGAGATCCAACCAGTCCATTCTGAAGGAGATCAACCCTGGGATTTCTTTGGAAGGAATGATGCTAAAGCTGAAGCTCCAGTACTTTGGCCACCTCATGTGAAGAGTTGACTCACTGGAAAAGACTCTGATGCTGGGAGGGACTGGGGGCAGGAGGAGAAGGGGACGACCGAGGATGAGATGGCTGGATGGCATCACGGACTCGATGGACGTGAGTCTGAGTGAACTCCGGGAGATGGTGATGGACAGGGAGGCCTGGCGTGCTGTGATTCATGGGGTCGCAAAGGCTTGGACACGACTGAGCGACTGAACTGAACTGAACCTTTTTCAAGTTATTAAATGTAATGAAAACATTCTTACACTCTTTTGTTCAGTAAATTCTCCACCCAGAAGCCAAATAAATGTTTATATAAATTTTGTTTTATTTTGCTATTCATTCTTTAATGCAGTTACTACATTTTTACATAGGTAGCTTAGTTTCAGACAAAATGTGAAAGGGAGAACCTAAACTGATTTTTCCCAAAATTCTAAATTTTCCATGCTTGGTATGGTTTCTTAATTTATATATCTCTGCTCTATGCACACACTAGGTTCTTTTTTTGAGGATCATCCTCCAATGTGAGCCTTTTCTCAAGTAAACATCACTTTATAGCATGTTATTAATTTATAAAGCAGATGAGTTTTCAAAAAATCAGAAGTTGCTTTCTGTATATTCAATCACTTAAATTCTCTCTGGAGGTTAGTGCCCCTCAACAGAAAACACCCAAGTTCAAAATGGTGGTGGTTTTGTCACTAAGCCATGTCCTACTCTTGTGACGCCATGGACTGTAGTCCATCATGCTCCTCTGTCCATGGGATTTCCCAGGCAAGAATACTGGAGTGTGTTGCCATTTCCTTCTCCAGGGGATCTTCCCGACCCAAGGATCAAACCTGGGTCTCCTGCACTCAGGTGGGTCTCCTGCTTTGCAGGCAGATTCTTTATTGACTGAGCCACAAAATACCTTGCCTACAAATAGCATTATGCAAGATACAAAGAAAGCAGAAAACAGCTTCCATGACTTCGGAGAATGATAACCTTAACTATGGGAAAGGCGGTAAACACAGAAGTATCTTCATTAACAAATTCTCTAAGAACAAGGTTCCTTTTGTAGGCCTGTGCATAAAGAAAGCTATGGTTTCCTAAGAGTTGAAAGAGACTGAGAAAGAAGCAAAGTGCTGTATTATCCAAAGGCTTCTGCAGGAGCACGCCCAGTAGACAAACTGTCCATGGGGGAACTTGCATGGCCTGACTCTCTGGGAATGAGCTGACACCTAGTACAAAGTTTTGTAAAGTTTCCACATGGAACTGAACTCCCTAAAAAATACAGAGGTGTACTATTCTTGGGCCAGCCACTGTGAACCCCTCCTTATCCAGAGGAAAGAGATATACTGATGGTGGTGACTCACATGCTTATGCCTTCTCTATTTCTGTTTCTGTTTTTTTGACAACCCAGGATGTAACTAACACGTCCTTTTCATTATCATGTACGTTAACTGTGAGGTAACTAAAGATTATATAAAGCAGCATTAAAAATAAACAAGAGCTCTTTTACAGCTGATAGAGGTTAGAATGCCTAAGAGCTAAAAGTCAAATCAAAGCCAATTTTGTTAACATG
Organism: Oryx dammah; assembly: GCF_014754425.2. NCBI lineage: Eukaryota > Metazoa > Chordata > Mammalia > Artiodactyla > Bovidae > Oryx > Oryx dammah. Next base: position 44,053,547 of record NW_024070211.1, on the reverse strand, counting down.
ATGTTTTATTTACCAAGCACTTAAATACAATCCCTACTAAAGGAATTCTTTGAACAGCATGAACCATATTCATGCTTTTATTTACACTGGATTTGCATATCTTAAGCTACTAAATCCCAAACAGGAACTGCTTATCTAAGTGGAAAAAACACTCTTAGCCCAATGCTCTACAAGAAACTCCTAAAATACTCAGAAATAAGACGTTTTAATGATCAGTTTTATAATTACTTATTACACATATACCACAAACCATAATCTGAAATCACAGAGCAACTGAAAAATAAACAAAATACTGAAAACAAAAAATAATAAGTGTAAATATCTTACGTTTCTATTTTCAAGTTTATCTCAGAAACTTGAGAAAATTAGTTTCTGTTGTTTTTTAAGCCACCAAGTGTGTGGTGATTTGTTACACCAGTCCTATGAAAGCAGTATCGTGTATAAGTGCGTGTGTATATATACGTGTGTGTGTGTGTCTGTGTGTGTATATGTGGCTTCCACCGCTGCATCAGGGATGTTCATCTTACTCATTTTGCTCCACACTTGGGACCTTTCCTGCTACACTACATGGGTCTGTAGTTATCTTTGGAGGTGAGTGTTAGTAGTTCAGTTCTGTCTGACTCTTTGCGACCCCATGAACTGTAGCCCACCAGGCCCATCTGTCATCGGGATTTCACAGGCAAGAATACTGGAGTGGATAGCCATTCCCTACTCCAGGAGATCTTCCCAACCCAGGGCTGGACCTCAGGTCTCCTGGGTTGCAGGCAGATTCTTTACCATCTGAGCCACCAGGGAAGCCCATAGTTATTTCTTTGGGATGGCTGATACTGTTAATGCACTCTCCAGATTCAACTGAAACAGAGGCTACAACTTTACTACTCTCTTGGGTAGGAGAAATTGTCTTGAAATCATTGAAAGCCGCATCAGGGTGGTGGTTGACTACTATTTTTCTCCACTTTTTGTCCTATTCTCCTATAAGACAGCCAAATGCACAGCAGGAAATGCAGCCCCTGAAAGGACATACTTTGGGAGACAGAGAATGCTAGACAGCTGTAGCCTGAGCACAGAAGCCATTTGGATTGGATTTTGAATCATCAGTATGAACTCAAGGTTTTCAACAGATAGAGGAAAAGGGAAGGGTAGAAATAGATATTATGTGTAGGTGTGTCTACAGATATGTCCACTGAAAAGGCCTCATAGCAGTAACACTCAAGTAGCAATTAGAATATCTAGATCCCAGTTTGGGGTTACATAGTCTACTCAAAAAGTAATCAGAGGTCCTTAGAACAATGATCCTAGAGAAAATAACAGGATGAGGCCCTGGAATATTGTGCCAGAAAATGTTCAGTAAAGATGGGGACATGTCATAAGGACACAAGAGCCAGCCAGAAGGGGCCTATTCTGGGATCATTTAAGATCAAAATAAATTATGACACAAAGTATAACCTACTGATTAAGACAAGAATCCACAAATCAACACTGATATCACGTATGTCTGACTCTTTGCGACCCCATGGACTGCAGCACGCCAGGTTTCCCTTTCTATCACCAACTCGTGGAGATTGCTCAAACTCATGTTCATCGACTCAGTGACGCCATCCAACCATCTTATCCTCTGTTGTCCCCTTCTCCTCCTGCCTTCAATCTTTCCCAGAATCAGGGTCTTTTCCAATGAGTCAGTTCTTTGCACAGGTGGCCCAAGTTTGGAGGTTCAGCTTCAGCATCAGTCCTTCCAATGAGTATTCAGGACTTTCTTCCTTTAGGATTGACTGGCTGGATCTCCTTGCAGTCCAAGGGACTCTCAAGAGTCTTCTTCAACACCACAGTTCAAAAGCCTCAATTCTTCAGCACTCAGCTTTCTTTATGGTCCAACTCTTACATCCATACATGACTACTAGAAGGACCTTTGTTAGCAAAGTAAGGTCTCTGCTTTTCAATATGCTATCTAGGTTAGTCACAGCTTTCCTTCCAAGGAGCAAGCATCTTTTAATTTCATGGCTGGAGTCACCATCTGCAGTGATTTTGGACCCCCCTAAAATAAAGTCTCTCACTGTTTCCACTGTTTTCTCATCTGTTTGCCATGAAGTGATGGGACAGGATGCCATGATCTTAATTTTCTGAATGTTGAGCTTTAAGCCAGCTTTTTCACTCTCCTCTTTCACTTTCATCAAGAGGCTCTTTAGTTCCTCTTACCTCTTAAGGGTGGTGTCATCTGCATATCTGAGGTTCTTGATATTTCTCCTGGCAATCTTGATTCCAGCTTGTGCTTCTTACAGCCCAACATTTTGCATGAGGTACTCTGCATATAATTTAAATAAGCAGGGTGACAATATACAGCCTTGACGTATTCCTTTCCCTATTTGGAACCAGTCCATTGTTCCATGTACGGTTCTAATTGTTGCTTCTTGACTTGCATACAGATTTCTCAGGGAGCAGGTAAGGTAGTCTGGTATTCCCATCTCTTTAAGAATTTTCCACAGTTTGTTGTGATCCACACAGTCAAAGGTTTTGGCGTAGTCAATGAAGGAGAAGTAGATGTTTTCCTGGAACTCTCTTGCTTTTTCGATGATCCAGTGGATGTTGGCAATTTGATCTCTTTTCTAAATCCAGCTTGAATACCTGGAAGTTCTCGGTTCACATACTGTTGAAGCCTTGCTTAGAGAATTTTGAGTATTACTTGCTAGCGTGTGAGATGAGTGCAATTATGTGGTAGTTTGAGCATTCTTTGGCATTGCCTTTCTTTGGGACTGGAATGAAAACTGACCTTTTCCAGTCCTGTGGCCACTGCTGAGTTTTCCAAATTTGCTGGCATGTTGAGTGCAACACTTTAACAGCATCATCTTTTAGGATGCTCAGCTCGAATTCCATCACCTCCACTCCATCTTTTAGGATTTGAAATAGCTCAACTGGAATTCCATCACCTCCACAAGTTTTGTTTGTAGTGATGCTTCCTAAGGCCCACTTGACCGCATTCCAAGATGTCTGGTTCTAGATGAATGATCACACCATTGTGGTTATCTGGGTCATTAAGATCTTTTTTGTATAGTTCTGTGTTTTCTTGCCACCTCTTCTTGATATCTTCTGCATCTGTTAGGTCCATACTGTTTCTGTCCTTAATTGTGCTCAACTTTGCATGAAACGTCCTCTTGGTATCTGTAATTTTCTTGAAGATACCTCTAGTCTTTATATCTGCTGTTGCTACTGCTACTGAGTCGCTTCAGTCATGTCCGATTCTGTGCAACCCCTAGACGGCAGCCCACCAGGCTCCCCTATCCCTGGGATTCTCCAGGCAAGAGCACTGGAGTGGGTTGCCATTTCCTTCTCCTTAGCGACCCCATGGACTGCAGCCTACCAGGCTCCTCCGTCCATGGGATTTTCCAGGCAAGAGTACTGGAGTGGGGTGCCATTGCCTTCTCTGAGTCTTTATATCTGGTTTGATATAAATAAACAATAGGCAAGAAAGTTTTCCTTACAGTAAAATGCAAACTAATTAACACAGAAGAAACAACAGATGATCACTGTTACAACCACTGCAGAACAACCGATTCAGGCAAGAATCATCAGTAGATGCTAACACTAGTGGATGAACATTTGATGAGACATTTATATATTTTCAAAGTATCACCCCACAAATTACTGGAGGTATGCTGCCGTAATCAAGTTATCAACTTAACATCACCACTTCTGGGGCAAACCTTATGCTTCCTGAGGGGCTTCCCTGGCAGCTCAGACAGTAAAGAATCTGCCTGCAATTGAAGGCATATTCATTTTGTAGTATTCCTGACAAAAATTCATTACCTAAATTAATCCTCAGACACTTTATAAAATAACTGGCCTGTAGTTTTCAAAACTGTTAACAGTGAAGAGCACAAAAAAAAGCTGAGGATACATTCCAGATTAAAGGAAAGGGCTTCCCTAGTGGCTCAGACAGTAGAGAATCTACCTGCAAAGCAGCAGGTTCGATCCCTGGGTCAGGAAGATCCTCCAGAGTAGAGGATGGCTACCTACTCCAGCATTCTTGCCTGGGAAATCCCATGGACAGAGGAGCCTGGCAGGCTACAGCCTATGGGGTGGCAAATAGTCCAACGAGACAGCAACTAACACTTTCACCTTCCCCCCGTCCCCAAAGAGGCAGCGCAACTAAATGCAACGTTTGATCCTGCAGCTGGGTCCTGGACCTAGAAAAGTTGAAAAGTTACATTATATATATAAACATAGCTACAAAGGACAAAACTGGGATAATTGACAAAATTTGATTATGGATTATAGATTAGATCATGGTATTGTATCCCCCAATGTTACATTTCCTTATTTTGATAATAGTACTGATGTTATATGAGAATATCTTTGTTCTCACTACTACTACTACTAAGTCACTTCAGTCGTGTCCGACTCTGTGCAACCCCACAGACGGCTGCCCACCAGGCTCCCCCGTCCCTGGGATTCTCCAGGCAAGAACACTGGAGTGGGTTGCCATGTCCCTTCTCCAATGCATGAAAGTGAAATGTGAAACTGAAGTCGCTCAGTCGTGTCTGACCCTCGGCGACCCCATGGACTGCAGGCTTCCAGGCTCCTCCGTCCATGGGATTTTCCAGGCAAGAGTACTGGAGTGGGGTGCCATTGCCTTCTCCAATCTTTGTTCTTAGGAAACATATTTAACCATAAAGAGGCATAATTCATGCAACTTACTCTTAACTGGCTCATTAAAAAACGTGTTTGTGTGTATGCATAGATAGATACTGTTTGAGCTACCAGGGAAGCCCCAGATAGGGAGAGAGAAATGATAATTAGGCAAAATGTAAATCATAGGTGAATCTCGGTACAGGGAATATGGGAGTTGTTTGTACTCTTCTTAAACCTTTTCCATAAGTCTAAAATTATATCACAATAAATTAAAGCAGAGAGAGAAAGGAGGGAGGGGAGATAAAAGAACAGTCTCTATCCCTCAAGAATTTGTAGTTAGGAAAATAAAATGTCAACTAGCAAATCATTTAAAATTAAAAAATTAACCGAAGACAACTGCATATTTCTCCAACATATGGTTTTTATTAGGTATGCATGTGTTACCTTTTCTAAACTGCATTTGCCTGGTTCACTCAGTAAACTTTTGTAAGGTTATTTTGATCATCATAAAATTAGTTTTCCTTAGTGGAAATAAAAGCTTAAGAGCTTAGAAAAATAATTACTCATCAGTTAATTCTTTCAGAGGCAAAAGACAATCATTTCCAAACTCTGCATGAAAAAAACAAGTAATGAAGTGGAAAAAAAAAAGTTGATGAACATTACAAGTAGGTCAGGAAGAAATCAGAATATAGTTCTAAATCAAAGACTAGCGTTTAATCAAATAATAGGACTAAAGTTGAACGTAGATTTTAAGTTGGAGTTGTTTTTAAAGATGTTTTGATTTTTAAGTTTTTGTTACTAAATGGAGAACAAAGGGAGTTAACACTGAAACACTAGTTAACACCTTGCATTATTCATTAACATATTCCCTGACCTCTTGCCAACATCCAGGGATATGAACTGCCGGAGTTGACCAAATATCCCGACTCAACAAAGCCGAGATGTCTACTTTCTTTCTCTCTCTCTCATTAATGTAAAAGTTCTAAGACATTTATAACATGTAACTATACTGATAGAACACACATCCAATACAGTTCCCCATACAATCAACCAATCCATCTAAACAAAAATCACATTGCTAAATTGTAGTTATCACAGAGCAATTCACCAGTGTGAGCGTCGGGGAGGCTCAACCATTTTTCTAATTCCTTTTCATTTTGTTGACCACGTTTCACAATGAATCATTCTCATATTATTCTAGTAACTTCAGACCAACCTTTCTTAAAAACTCTTTTCATGTCATGATTCTGCTCAAACATCCCACAAAGGTTCCCATGACATTCTGAATTAAATACAAACTCTTAATCAAATGATTTCAGACCCTCTGACATGACCTCAACCTAAATTTTCAACTTTGTTTTCTACCCTTCAATCGGTCAAAAAAACAAGCCACGCTTTTCTGTCTTGGCCTTTGTTCATGTTTTCAACCTGACTAAAACATATCAACCTGTCAAGAGTGACAGAATACATTTCATTCCACTGAAATGACAGTAAACAATTACAAAAGGGAATTAACTGATAAAGGCAGTGAGAGCTGGAGATGGCAAAGGCATCAAAGCACCTGAGATTTCTGGCAAATTTCTGGAAGACAGCAACAGGGAGAATCATCCTGGCAGATGAACCAGAGCAGGAGTCAGAGTTCAAAACAACCATTTATTCGACAAATAAATGCTGTGCCATGTGCCAGACACTATTCTAGAAGCTCAGGAAACAGTTACACATGTGACAAAGAAGGGACCCACTGACACTGAACTTACATTTTAGTGAAGGGAGAAAATTATTAACAAGAAAATGAGACCCATGACAACTGTGGTGATAATTAAATTAGGGTTGTGTGGAAAGGGAGCAAGTAGCTGCTTTAGATTCAATGACCAGGGAAGACCTCTCTGCATAGTAATATTTAATATGAGATATGAATGACAAGACAGAATCAGTCATGAAAAGAGCAGAGAGAAAAGCATTCCAGGGAGAGGGAACAAGTTTGACAATGTCATGGAACAGAAAGATTTATCTGATGAGAAGAGAGCCAGATCATGGAAGGATCTGTAAGCTAAGAAAAGGAGTTTCCATTTTATTTCAAGGAAGCCCTTTTGAGGGCAAGAGAATCATCTCTCACAAAAGGCTGCATACAGCAGAGGTGGGGACCATATGAAGGAGAGGGTAGAGTGGGAAAAGGGATAAAGGTGGGGAAAAGGATGCTCAGCAAGAGAGCAGTCAGTATTCCCCACACCTGCACCTCCAGGGTAATGGTGACATTTGCATTCAAGTAAAGGAAACTAGAAAAAAACTCCTCCAGCCTGGTGGGTGGTGGTGGTTTAGCTGCTAAATCATGTCCAACTCTTGCAACCCCATGGGCTGTAGTCCACCAGGCTCCTCTGTCAATGGGATTTCCCAGGCAAGAATACTGGAATGGGTCACCATTTCCTTTGCCAGGGGATCTTCTTGACCCAGGGATTGAACCCACATATCCTGCATTGCACGTGGATTTTTTTTTTTTTACCAACTGAGCCACCAGGGAAGTCCCAGGGAAGCCTGGTAGCAAACTTAAATGCCTTCAGGAATCAGGTGGCCAATGTAAATAGCAGAAGCAGCCAGATGTAAACCAGTAGGGAGGTGGTAGAGTCTGAACCAGAGAACATACCATAGCTAAAAACATTTTAATTGTTAAAAGAAGTTTACATTTTAATTTTTAAAAGAAGTTTATTCGGGAATTAGATAGTGGTGAAGATGCACAATCTTGTGAATATCAGAACACACTGAAATTTACACTTTAAAAAAGTGAACGCTATGTATATCTTAATTTAAAGCAGATTAAAAAAATTAAGTGCTATGCTAGTTAAACAAAAGAAGAATTAGATAATACTTCCTGTGACAGGCCCATGAACTTTGTACCTCTCTATGGCATTTATCACTAATCAGCTTTGTATTGTGTGGTGGTTATTTGTGCACTAGCCTTATCACTCTCCACACCCAACTAGGTTGCAGGCTTCTAGAAAGAGACCATATGGTTTTCATTTTTCAACCCAGAGCAACTACTAAAGAATCAATTCTTCATCTGAATTTACCCTTTTTTTTCCTGATAAATATTACTAATTTTAGGTGACTCAAAATTTAAGATGACATCTAATCTAAGATGACTCAAAGCTAAAGGTGCATTTCTTTAAAAAAAAAGTGGCTAACTTATCCAGCTTTCAAAAATACTAACTAAAGAAATCAACACATTTAAAATTAATTTCTCTATAACAGGAGTGATTTAGAAAAAAATTCTACAATGCACTTTAGTTTCAGCAGACTCATAAAACAATTCGTTTCTAGGGATATAATTTGATTCAATAGCTGTGTTATATGAATTCTCATAAAAATTAACAAATGAGTATTAGTAAGGTTTTCTGTCAATGCAGGAGACACAAGAGATGCAGGTTTGATCCCTGGAAGATCCCCTGGAGGAGGGCATGGTAACCCAGTTCAGCATTCATGCCTAGGAACCCCATGGACAGAGGAGCCTGGCTGACTACAGTCCATAGGGTCTCAAAGAGTCAGACATTACTGAAGTGACTTACATAGGGCACTGCACATGATAGAAACCTAAACCAAACTAGTCTTAAGCAAACAATTTATTCGATTCAAAGTATCAATGTAAGTTTATCAATATTTATCACAATGTATCTCTTCTCTCAACTTCCTCTATCTCCCTTTCTCTCCTTTCCAAGGTTTCATTCTAAAATTCTGTAATCCTGGGACTTCCCTGGTGGTCCATTAGTTGAGACTGTATCTTCTAATGCTGGGTGTGAGGGTTCGATCCCTAGTTGAAAGCTAAGATCCCACATGCCTTGTGGCCAAAAAATCAAATCATAAAACAGAAGCAATATTGTAACAAATTCAATAGAGTTTGAAAATGGGGTAGAAAACACACAAAAATTCTATAATCCTGTTCTGTGACCTGCTTTACATATCATCACTTTAGATTCTCCTCATTCTGTTCCATCACTCCCTCTCTCAGTATCCCTCAAAGGAGCTACTCCAAATTCCTACACATTCCTATTCAATTGTTAAGTAGTTGTTAAAAAAAAAAAAAAGTTTCGAATTAACCAGAATTCTGAATAAAAACTCAAGGCTGGGAAGAAATCACTTTACTGATAAATCACACTTACAGTTTTTCTTCCTCTGTCTTTGCATTTTACTGTGGCAGGAGTCAGAAAGACAACCAAAGATAGCTCATGATTCCTGACATTAAACAACAACAAATAGATATAGATAAATTAAGACTGATGGTCAAGATTTGCTTTGGGTACTGAGGATCGGGTCTATAGAGTTATTGAAATTTTCAGAACGAGTTTATGGGATGTTTAGGCAATATATGCTAAATCAACATCCTCTAACATTTAACACAAATTTTCTTAATTTAACAAGAAAATTTAAGTAAGTAAATCTTTCATTTTTAAGCCCTAAATATATGATACCACCCTTATGGCAGAAAGTGAAGAAGAGCTAAAAAGCCTCTTGATGAAAGTGAAAGAGGAGAGTGAAAGTTGGCTTAAAGCTCAACATTCAGAAAATGAAGATCATGACATCTGGTCCCATCACTTCATGGGAAATAGATGGGGAAACAGTGGAAACAGTGGCTGACTTTATTTTTCTGGCCTCCAAAATCCCTGCAGATGGTGACCGCAGTCATGAAATTAAAAGACGCTTACTCCTTGGAAGAAAAGTTATGACCAACCTAGATAGCATATTCAAAAGCAGAGATATTACTTTGCCGACTAAGGTCCATCTAGTCAAGGCTATGGTTTTTCCTGTGGTCATATATGGATGTGAGAGTTTGACTGTGAAGAAGGCTGCGCACCGAAGAATTGATGCTTTTGAACTGTGGTGTTGGAGAAGACTCTTGAGAGTCCCTTGGACTGCAAGATCCAACCAGTCCATTCTGAAGGAGATCAACCCTGGGATTTCTTTGGAAGGAATGATGCTGAAGCTGAAACTCCAATACTTTGGCCACCTCATGAGCAGAGTTCACTCATTGGAAAAGACTCTGATGCTGGGAGGGATTGGGGGCAGGAGGAGAAAGGGACGACTGAGGATGAGATGGCTGGATGGCATCACGGACTCGATGGAGATGAGTCTGAGTGAACTCTAGGAGATGGTGATGAACAGGGAGGCCTGGCGTGCTGCGATTCATGGGGTCGCAAAGAGGCGGACACGACTGAGCGACTGAACTGAAATATGAATTACTAAGAACAGACCTTCATTATCTAATACTACCAAAAAGGGGATCCATTTAAGCAAAGTCTGCAAGATGCCATCAGCCTAAGCCCATCTAGCCTAGCCTTAACAAGGAGTAAGGAAACTGCAAATTCTTATTCTGCCAGTATATAGCAGGAACCATGGGCTAAATCATTTAAATCCTTAGGCCTCATTTTCTTTGTCAGCACATGCACACACACATACACACATACAGGACTAGTTAAATCAAAAGGTCTCTTTCCACCTCTCAACCCATTCTTCTCTGAAGTTCTATTATCAACATTTAATAACTGATTTCATTCTAAGCCTCTTCAAATATATCATCAGTCTCTCTCTCACTAGTCTTAATTCCAGAAGAAAAGGACCCAGGGCCAGCTACTCTTTAGGCATAGCACAAGCAGAGGATGAGGTTTGAGAAGATGGCGTTTCTACCTTCTCTGCAGCCCAAACTCTCAAAACACATGACATCCCATCTAGAATCTAAAACTTGTTCACTGTGCATGACTTCCAGTAATTTAATATTTCTAGGGTTTTTCTGAGTTTCAGTTTTACCTCTCAGAATCTACTCATTTGGCTGAACAGTAGAAACGATCATGATTACAAGAATTATATTTTACTTAAAAGAAAGAAAGTCACTCAGTCATGTCTGACTCTTTGTGACCCCAGGGACAGTAGCCCACCAGGCTCCTCTGTCTCCAGGCAAGAATTCTGGAGTGCTATCCAAAAGTCTACAAGCAATAAATGCTGGAGAGGGTGCAGAGAAAAGGGAACCCTCCTACACTGTTGGTGGGAATGCAAACTAGTACAGCCACTATGGAGAACAATGTGGAGATTCCTTAAAAAACTGGAAAGAGAACTGTCATACAACCCAGCAACCCCACCGCTGGGCATATACACCGAGGAAATCACACTGAAAGAGACACGTATACCCCAATGTTCATCACAGCACTGTTTACAATAGCCAGGACATGGAAGCAACCTAGATGTCCATCAGCAGATGAATGGATAAGAAAGCTGTGGTACATATACAAAATGGAGTACTACTCAACTATTAAAAAGAAAGCATTTGAATCAGTTCTAATGAGGTGGATGAAACGAGCTTGTTATACAGAATGAAGTCAGAAAGAAAAACACCAATACAGTATATTAATGCATATATACGGAATTTAGAAAGATGGTAATGATGACCCTAAATGTGAGACAGCAAAAGAGACAGATGTAAAGTACAGACTTTTTGACTCTGTGGGAGAAGGCAAGGGTGGGATGATTTGAAAGAATAGCATTGAAACATGTATATTATCATATGTGAAATAGATAGCCAGTCCAGGTTCAATGCATGAGGCAGGGTGCTCTGGGCTGGTACACTGGGATGACCCTGAGGGATGGGATGGGGAGGGAGGTGGGGGCGGGTTCAGGATGGGGAACACATGTACACCCATGGCTGATTCATGTCAATGTATGGCAAAAACCACTACAATATTGTAAAGTAATTGCCTCCAATTAAAATAAATAAATAATTTTTAAAAAGGAATTCTGGAGTGGGTTGCTATTTCCTTCTCCAGGGGATCTTCCCAACCCAGGGATCAAACCTAGGTCATCCACATTTCAGGCAGATTCTTAACCAAGTGAGCCACCAGGGAAGGCTTATCATGAAACGATCATGATTACAAGAAAGAGTTAAATTTGACTTACTGCACAACAAAGTATGGATTCCAAGAAGTACGAAAGGTGGTTACCAGTGAGAGAATGAACAATATTCCTGGAGTGGGTTTACTGTACACCTAAAATTTGAGTTCAACTATCTTAAAAATCTATATTAATCTCACATTCTGCTCTATAAGTTAAAATAGAAAAAGTGTTGAAAACTGCCTATCATCAAGTAAATGTAGAACTCCAGGATGATGGTGACATTTATTCTGTGGCTGTGCATTTCCAATCCCTCTAATCCCTCAGCCTGTGTGCACCTGCACAGACACACCCTGGGGGAGTCTGGGAGTGCACTGCTCTAGTGTCAAAAGGCAGAAAAGCAGGAAGTATCAAGAGTCTATCCTATTATAATGAGGAAGTCAAAGTTCAAAGAAAGACTCAGAGGAAAACTTAAAAATATTTATGTTTTATTAAAACAGATAAAATTAAAATTAAACAAAACTTTAACAAAAAATTACAATTGAAAAGGAGGGGGTGTTCAAAATATCAGTGACTCTATCTTACCACATTGGTCAAATCATAGTCATTGCCCTGTATTTGATAACAGCTAAAAAGTTCAGATGACTGGTACCATATCCACCATATACAAAAGACATTCTTGGTTGCAATTTTTCACTCCATCACTGTTTCATATGTACTCCCAGATGAAGAAAGTAAACTCCATTTGGTTAAGAGCTGGGGCTCTCCAGTTATTAATAACCTGATTCAAACACTGAATATCTCCATGAACTTGTACTCAGTTCAGTTCAATCGCTCAGTCATGTCCGACTCTTTGCGATCCCATGAATCACAGAACACCAGGCCTCCCTGTCCATGTACTAGCCTTCTTAAATCTTCCTAAACGTGTTTCCTCGTTTGTAAAATCACTCCACATCTTTATGGTGAAACATACATGAAACAATAAAAGACTCAGACCAGTGTCTGGCACATCTACTGGGAGATTCCTATTTTCACTGTGGCCCAGCTTCTATCAATGATGTTTCCTTTTCTTCACTTCTCTGAGAGGGTGGTTGATAAAAACATTTAAAAGGGTTAAATACCATTGGCAGATTTACTTAAATCAGATTTAATAAGTTGGGCATAGGAATAAATTATATACTTTCAGAGGCTGTCACAAGGAGGAATGTCTTTAACTTTGTTAAACCATGTCTGAAACAGACAAGCAAAACAGAAACATTTGCCACATCAAAAAGAGATCCCTTGAATTTAATCTTCACATTTGAGAGCAAAATGATCCCTGTGAATATCTCCACAATATTTGTTTTAATGATTAAAGGTAATGTTCATATCAACTATGGTGGTGGTGGTTTAGTCGCCAAGTTGTGTCCAACTCTTGCGACCCCCATGGACTGTCCTCTGCCAGGCTCTCCTCTGTCCGTGGGATTCTTCAGGCAAGAATACTGGAGTGGGTTGCCATTTCCTTCCCCAGGGGATCTTCCCAACCCAGGAATCAAACCCAGGTCTTCTGCATTGCAGGCAGATTCTTTACCAACTGAGCTATGAAGGAAGCCCCTATGATGCTTCCATTTTTAAAAATAGAATGTCCACAACCAATTGAGTAGAAGAGTTTCTCCATCAATAGAAAACAAATCTAAGCTCCATCTGTTTTTCAAAAAGCAATTTAAATTCAGTTTCTTCATGAAACTTCCCTGGTGACTACAGCATTTATGTTCTTTTAAATCTCAGTCATATCATACTATTTGGCACTCCACTATAGACTCCCATTATTTTCTGTTGATACCATATATTCTGAATGCAAAGAGAAGAGGGATATTTTTAAATGTTAGTGAATCAATAGGAAGGTGGTGATAGTAGTTAACGCATGTAGAGTGCAAGTAGAAGGCTTGAAACCTCTTCAATAGTTGCCATGAAGCCTTTAAATATATGCCTGAGGTCCATCCAGTACATTCTGACTAGTAGGAGACTGGGATGCAGTCTGCATATTTGTAGATTTTTAAAAATCCAATGAACAGTGACAATAGGATTAAGGATGATTTTTTAACCTTCATTCTTAAAGACAGTGACATTTGAACATGTCTATAGCTTCATCATCTGTAATGAAATTGTTCAGATACACAAGGTGGGGAAAAATTTGTTCACCAAAATCTCAGCTGGGGATCAGCAAACCTACCTGATACAGTCGCAAAGAGTCAGACACAACTGAGCAATTGAACTGAATGACTGATGGTAAAACATGTTATTTTCCAAACGGCTGAACAGTATTCCCAGTCATCTGCTCTTCTCACAACAATCTGCTATAATACTCTTCCTATTGAGAAGTAAAGTGTTCCTTTCCCTGGACTCGGGGGGGAATGGGGGGGACCTATGAACTATGGAAGAGGTGATCCTGAGAGTGACTTCTAGGGCTAGTTTATCAAAGGTGCCAAGCTTCCACTTGCTGTTTCTCTTGGAAAGCCACTGTTGAAACCCAACATTACACTGTGAGGAAGGCCAGGTAACAGAAGGAGGCCAAGTGTAGAAACCAGCCCACAGTCCCAGCTGAGGTCCCAGCTTCAACCACCAGACAGGTAAGTGAGGAGTCCTTTGAAGAGGGCTCCAGCTCCAGTTGCCCCTAACTGTAACTGCATGAGACATTCACAGAGAGAACCATCTAAGCCTGGTCAATCCCCAGAACCATTTGAAATAGTAATAAAATGACTGCTACTGTCTTCAGCCAATAACTTCTGGGGTGAACCACTGCATAGGAATAGATAATATACCACAGTGCTTCTCCTTGTGAAAAATACCTTGAGAGTGAGGGACTAAAGTTCTGAGAAAGCTCTACAGGAATAAAAAGGATGGCAGGTCTGAAGAGCTGGCCAAGGAAAGTAGCCACAGATGGGGTGCAGCTGTAAGATGGTAAGAGGCTACACACCATGTGATTTCTCCCTTGTAAACCTCCAAGTTGTCAATAAAATCAGTAAATTTATGAGACCCTTGGCTTGTAAAGGAAAAAGCTCTGTGCCCACAAGGACTAAAGGCAAAGACACAGGAGCAGAGAGATGAGACCATGAGGAAGTAAAGTCAGAAGTCGTGGAGAGGAACTGGACAATCACAGGCTATCGTTGTGGCTGTTCAGTCGCCAAATCATGTCCCACTCTTTGCGACCCCATGAACTAAAGCACACCAGGCTTCCCTGTCCCTCACCATCTCCTGGAGTTTGCCCAAGTTCAGGTCCATCGCATTGGTGACGCTGTCCAACCATCTCATCCTCTGTCATCCCCGTCTTCTCCTGCCTTCAACCTTTCCCAGCATCAGGGTCTTTTCCAATGAGTCGGTTGTTTGCATCGAGTGGCCAAAGTTCTGGAGCTTCAGCATCAGTCCTTCCAATGAGTATGCAGAGTTGATTTCCTTTTGGATTGACTGGTTTGATCTCCTTGCTATCCAAGGGACTCTCAAGAGTCTTCTCTAGCACTACAGCACAGAAGTGTTCACAGGCTAAGACACACCTAAATCCTGCAGAGGGGCTCCAGGTGAATTCCGAAGCTTAAGAGTTAACTGTCCTTTTCAGGTAAACAGACATCCAGAGTTGAGTTTCTTTACAATAAAAACTACCACTGTTTTTTTTGCTGTTACCTGCATGCTTCTCACTCAGAAGACCAAAGCTTAAATACTACTATTTAAGAATAAATACTGACAGAATTCTAGGTTCACACAAAATTAAATCTGTTTATTTGTACTAAAAAAAAGTACAGTTATTTTTTACTTAGCATCACTACTTAACAAGAAATAATATTGTTCATTCAACAAATAATTAATGAAATACTACTACGAGCCGGGTGTTATATAGAGAATACCTATTTAAAGGGTAGCCACGGTCCCTGCCTCAGGCAGTTTTATTACAATCTCCAACAAAAGAAAACAACTTTTACATCTTTCATACTCTTTACTTTTAAAACTAACGTGCCTATGTTACAATATTTTAAATTGGAAGTGTTTTTTATTATACACATACACACACAGTAGGGAAAAAGGTTAGAGAAGACAACTTTTCTAAGAATACATTCAGCATTCTCAGAGTAAATCAGTATATGCAGTCATCAAATACTTGTAGAAATGAAAAAATATATAACTGGATATTTTACTTGATTCTACATGATTTAAAAAATAAATATGTTTCTCCAAAAAGCTCGCAGGAAGTAGAATCAGTCAAGAGTTCTGTTAGCCAAATAATCATCTAAATTATCTACAGAGATGTCACAACATAAGAGTTATTAATGCATTTTAGGCAATGCTCCAGTATCAAACACTCTTACAGGCAGGACAGATAATACTTCTTTAAACAAAACCCTTATACCCCACTGTGAATAAACATAAGCAACAATGTTTTTATTTAAAACTCTTTAAAAGTTTTAACTTGTGATTAGAGAACATTTCTTAATGAACATTTGAAATAATACAATTTCCAAGGATAAAAAATTTTCACTGAATATGCTACAGAGCCTTGTACTCCTTATCCTAGCAACTATATTTCTAGAAATGTACTAAAGAAAAAAACACAGATTTCATACTCATCAAGTTTGCAAAAATAGTAGGTCTGATAAAACGAAGAGGTGGGGAGGTTGCGGAGCAATGAGAAAACTGCCAGCAGGGACATATATTTCCCACCCTTTTGGAGAGCCTTCTGGACGTTACGTACTTTACGATCCTGCAACACCACTTCTCAGTGTCCAAACATGTACGAGACAAGCACCGGGAGAAACATAAGAGGATGTTCACTGCAGCATCCTCTTTATCTAACTACCCCTCCTCAGAAGGGGAATGGAAAACTGCCTTATTCTGATAAAAAGAATGAACTGGATCTACAAGAAACTGTATGGATAATTTCAAATCACACAGTCGAGCAAAAAATGCAAAATTTAAAAGATATAATTTGTTGTTTATATAAAATTAAAAGCACAGAGAGTAATAAGTAAATTTTTATGGACACATATTTATTAAATGCACTAAAATATGCACCAGAACAACTTGCGCCATTTTCTGAGGGAGGATTTTTACCTGTTACTTCTCCTTAAACAAATTACTTGAAGCAAAATATAAATAACTGACTACTCCTGGTGATAAGTATGTAGATGTCGATCATATTTTACACTTTGGTTTGAAATTTTTCCAAATTTAAGACAGTGTTAGGAAGAAATTCAAAACACAAAGATTGTGAACAAGTATGGTTACTAAAGCCAAATATTAAACACACACACACACACACACACAAATGGGAGGAGAAAGGCAACTAAATATCCCACAAGAAAAGAAAAACTGAGTAAATTCAAGTGTGTCTTATGTTCATCCTGTATTATAATACAGATGTTGTAAATTCATAAACCACTTAATGCAAGGGGAAATGCTAGTGATATAAGCATTTGAATGAAATAAGAACTAAATTACACATACTATAGTGAGCTATATAAATAGGCACACACACACATACACAGAAAACATACCAAATATTTTAACTGTAATCAGTTCTGGGCAGTAGGATTATGTTTTATTTTCTTCTTTATACACTTCTAAAAGTTGCATTGGGCTTCCCTAGTGGCTCAGGTGGTAAAGAATCCAACTGCAGTGCGGGAAACCTGGGTTGGATACCTAGATCCCTCCAGTATTCTTGCCTGGAAAATCCCCATAGACGGAAGAGTCTCCGTCTGTCTCAGCTTCCGACTGAGCCTGGCGGGCTACAGTCCATGGGGTCACACAGAGTCAGACACGACTGAGTGACTAAGCACAGCAGAGCATAAGAGTCACATATTTCCATTACTTTTATTAATGAAAGGGGGAAGAAAAGACAGCAAACTACAAAATGCAAACTCAAAAACCCTCTGGTAAGAACTTATGCCCCAGTTAAAGTGGTAAGATTCTGTTTTACTTCTGATTCTACAACTATGATTATGTTAATAAAGATAAGCCTCTTTAAATATTAATATCCACAACTATACAAGTCAAAACGATTATGCCAAGAACTAAAGCTGTAAACTTCTGTTTTAATGGTTCTAAAGATATGTTTCAGTCTTCTCTATTTGTAGCACTGTCACATCCAGAAGCAACAGTTAGAACTAGACATAAAACAACAGTTCAAAACTGGGAAAGGAGTATGTCAAAGCTGTATATTGTCACCCTGCTTATTTAACTTATATGCAGAGTACATCATGCAAAACACCAAGCTGGATGAATCACACGCTGGAATCAAGATTGCTGGAAGAAATATCAATAACCTCAGATACGCATATGGCCCAACCCTTATGGCAGAAATTGAAGAGGAACTGAAGAGTCTCTTGATGAAGGTGAAAGAGAAAACTGAAAAAGGTGGCTTAAAACTCAACATTTAAAAAACTAACATTATGGAATCCACTCCCATCACTTCATGGCAAACAGATGGGGAAGAAATGGAAACAGTGACAGACTTTATTTTCTGGGGCTCCAAAAACACTATGGACAGTGACTGCAGCCATGAAACTAAAAGACGCTTGCTCCTTGGAAGAAAAGCCTTGACAACCTAGACCACGTGTTAAAAAGCAGACACCTTACTTTGCCAACAAAGGTCAGTATTGTCAAAGCTATAGTTTTTCCAGTATGGATGTGAGAGGTGGACCATAAAGAAGGCTAAGCACTGCAGAATTGATGCTTTTGAACTGTGGTGTTGGAGAAGACTCTCGAGAATCCCTTAGACAGCAGAGAGATCAAACTAGTCCATCCTAAAGGAAATCAACCCTGAACATGCATTGGAAGGACTGATGCTCAAGCTCCAATACTTTGGCCACCTGATGCGATGAGTTGACTCACTGGAAAATACCCTGATGCTGGGAAAGACTGAGGGCAGGAGAAGAAGGGGACAACAGAGGATAAGATGGTTGGATGGCATCACCAACTCAATGGACATGAGTTTGAGCAAGCTCTGGAAGATAGTGAAGAACAGGAAAGCCTAGCATGCTACAGTCCATGGGGTCGCAAAGAGTCAACACAACTGAGTGAATGACCACCACCACCACATCAGAAAAGATGTGACATCCATGCATTAGGTAAGGTTATCAAACAGAAAAATCTCCATGTCACATCTTTACTTATATCATAAACTTGTAGTGAAGTATGATTTGGCTGTAAAAAAAAAAAAAAAAGACCCAAATAGGAAGCAATGTTTATTCTATGCCAACTGAATATTTAAAATACTGCTGAGAGAAATTAGAAATCTAAATAAATGGACAGATAAACCATGTTAATAGATTGGAAGATACAACACTGCTACATGGCAATTCTCCCCATATTGAAACTCAATTTCAATATGAAATTCAAATTCAGTGCAATTACAGTCCATATCCCAACATCTAATTCTAAAATTTATATAAAAAGGAAATGACCTAAAATTGTCAAAAACAATTAAGGAAAAGAACTTGCAAGATTTCCTCTACCTTGACTTCTTACTCATTATAAGGCTCAGTAATCAAGACAATGTAGTATTAGGCAAAAGAATAGAGAATTATATCAGTGCAACAGAACAGACAGTATAGAAACAGACCCACACTTACACTGTCCAATATTTTCAACAAAGATGTCAAACTAGGGAAGGAGGAAAGGAAAGAGGTTTTTTCTCAGCTTCACTGAGATATAACTGACAAAAATGCAAAGCATTTCAAAACAAATGATGCTGGAACAAACAGATATAAATATGGGATGAGGGGGCTGACATCATATCACACTATAAACAAAATGGACCACAGGCTGAAACGTGAAAGCTAGTATAACAAACCTCCTAGGAAAAGCCATAGGGAGGTATCTTTGCAAGTTTAGTGTGGACCAAGATTTATCAGGATAAAGAAATCACTAACTATAAAGGAAATATTGATCATTTTGATGAAGTCCAATACAAAAACTTCTGCTATCCCAAAGACATCACTAAAAAATAAATAGGGAAGCTACAAACTAAGAAAAGACAGTTACAAATATACCTGATAAAGGACTTGTATCTAGAATATTAAATAATTGTTGCAACTAAGTAAAAAAAAAAGATAAAACCACCCAATTTTTTAAATGGGCAAAAGCTTACAGTCATGTCCCAAATGGCAAATAATATGAAAAGTTGCTCAACATTATTAGTAATCAGTTCAGTTCAGTTCAGTCGCTCAGTCGTGTCGGATTCTTTGCGACCCCATGAATCGCAGCATGCCAGGCCTCCCTGTCCATCACTAACTCCTGGAGTTCACTCAGACTCACGTCCGTCGAGTCAGTGATGCCATCCAGCCATCTCATTCTCTGTTGTCCCCTTCTCCTGCCCCCAATCCCTCCCAGCATCAGGGTCTTTTCCAATGAGTCAACTCTTCGCATGAGGTGGCCAAAGTACTGGAGTTTCAGCTTTAGCATCATTCCTTCCAAAGAAATCCCAGGGCTAATCTCCTTCAGAATGGACTGGTTGGATCTCCTTGCAGTCCAAGGGACTCTCAAGAGTCTTCTCCAACACCACAGTTCAAAAGCATCAATTCTTCAGTGCTCAGCTTTCTTCACAGTCCAACTCTCACACCCATACATGACCACAGGAAAAACCGTAGCCTTGACTAGACGGACCTTTGTTGGCAAAGTAATGTCTCTGCTTTTCAATATGCTGTCTAGGTTGGTCATAACTTTTCTTCCAAGGAGTAAGCGTCTTTTAATTTCATGGCTGCAGTCACCATCTGTGGTGATTTTGGAGCCACCCAAAATAAAGTCTGACACTGTTTCTACTGTTTCCCCATCTATTTCCCATGAAGTGATGGGACCAGATGCCATGATCTTCGTTTTCTGAATGTTGAGCTTTAAGCCAACTTTTTCACTTTCCACTTTCACTTTCATCAAGAGGCTTTTTAGTTCCTCTTCACTTTCTGCCATAAGGGTGGTGTCATCTGCATATCTGAGGTGATTGATATTTCTCCCGGCAATCTTGATTCCAGCTTGTGCTTCTTCCAGTCCAGCGTTTCTCATGATGTACTCTGCATAGAAGTTAAATAAGCAGGGTGACAATATACAGCCTTGAGGCACTCCTTTTCCTATTTGGAACCAGTCTATTGTTCTGTGTCCAGTTCTAACTGTTGCTTCCTGACCTGCATACAGGTTTCTCAAGAGGCAGGTCAGATGGTCTGGTATTCCCTTCTCTTTCAGAATTTTCCACAGTTTATTGTGCTCCACACTGTCAAAGGCTTTGGCATAGTCAATAAAGCAGAAATAGATGTTTTTCTGGAACTCTCTTGCTTTTTCGATGATCCAGCGGATGTTGGCAATTTGATTACTGGTTCCTCTGCCTTTTCTAAAATCAGCTTGAACATCTGGAAGTTCACAGTTCACGTATTGCTGAAGCCTGGCTTGGAGAATTTTGAGCATTACTTTATTAGCATGTGAGATGAGTGCAATTGTAATCAGGGAAATACAAATTAAAACCACAATGAGATGCTACTATGTATCGACTCCAGTAACTAGAATGAAAATGACTGACAATACCAAGTGCTAGGATGTGGAGAAATTAAAATTGTCATATCATGCTGTTGCATACATAAAATTACACAGGTTTGGAAAAGTTTGCTAGTTTATTAAAATTTAAAAATACATGCACCCTCTATAACCCAGCATGTCTTCATAGTATTTATCTGAGAGAAATAAAAACATAGTTATAAAGGTGTATGTATGCATGTATCTCTCTCCATTTGTACAAAATATCATAGTGGTTTTATTAGTAAATGAAATGTATTGGTAAATGAAAGCAACCCAAATAGCACTATCAACAGGTGAATGGATAAACTAAATGCAGTATATAACATAATGTAATACCATTCAGCAGTTAAAAAACAGAAGGAAACTAATCCAAGCAACAATATAGAATGATCTAAAAATCACTATTCTATTATACTGATCTATAATCATTCTCTGAATCATTATTTGGAACACAGCTATGGGAAAGGTGGCAGCCTGGTCCCAAGTCAACCCATCGAAAAGCTGGGCAATAACCTTCCAAGTTCTGCTGTGAGTGTAACTTACCGGTGGCCCAGTGTGGTAACCCTGTGGGAATGAACATGTGATTCTTTGAAATGCTAAAGACTTTTGTATAGACTTGTTAATAAAAAAATCATTATTTTGTATAAAAATAAGCCAGACTAGAGAGAGAACACTGTATGATTCCATACATCAAATTCTAAAAAACTGAAACTAATCTACAGTGACAGGTTGCACAGAGATAGTGGAAGACAGGATGACTGACAAAGGGATGTGAAGGGACTAGGGGACGATGAGAATGCTCCCTACCTTGACTGCAGTGATGGCTACACAGGTGTATGAAAACCTATCAAACAGTGTCCCTTTAATGTGTGCAGTTTATCACGTGGAAATTACACATCAATAAAGTCAAAAAATTTAAAGAAACAAGCAAACCAAAAAATTTTACAGCAAAGTTAGAGTTAAGAGTCAAGGCAGTGGCTACTGCTAACAGGACAGATGTATAGAGAAGTAAAATTAGGGGGGTTTCTGGCACACTGATAATTTTCTTTTTCATCTGCATACTGGTTATACAAGAGTATTCAGCTTCTAGACACCTAATAAAGTAGTGTCAGTTCAGTTGCTCAGTTGTGTCAGACTCTGCGACGCCATGGACTGCAGCATGCCATGGACTGCAGCACACCAGGCTTCCCTGTCCATCACCAACTCCTGGAGTTCACTCAGACTCATGTCCATTGAGTCTGTGATGCCATCCAACCATCTCATCCTCTGTCATCCCCTTCTCCTCCCACCCTCAATCTTTCCCAGCATCAGGGTCTTTTCAAGTGAGTCAGTTCTTCGTATCAGGTGGCCAAAGTATTGGATTTTTAGCTTCACCATCAGTCCTTCCAATGAATATTCAGGACTGATTTCCTTTAGGATGGACTGGTTGGATCTCTTTGCAGTGCAAGGGACTCTCAAGAGTCTTCTCCAACACCACAGTTCAAAAACATCAATTTCTGGCACTCAGCTTTCTTTATAGTCCAACTCTCACATCCATACTTGACTACTGGAAAAACCATAGCTTTGACTAGACAGACCTTTGTTGGCAAAGTAATGTCTCTGCTTTTTAATATGCCGTCTAGGTTGTTCATAACTTTTCTTCCAAGGAGCAAAGTGTCTTTTAATTTCAGGGCTGCAGTCACCATCTGCAGTGATTTTGGAGCCCCAAAACATAAAGTCTGTCACTGTTTCCCCATCTATTTGCCATGAAGTGAGGATGCCATGATCTTAGTTTTCTGAATGTTGAGTTTTAAGCCAACTTTTTCACTCTCCTTGTTCCCTTTCATCAAGAGGCTCTAAAATATATTGTTCTTCAAATACAAGTCTTTAAAAAGAGGAAGGACATCTACCTATGACCTAGAAATTCCAATCTTTTATCCAAGAGAAATGAAATATTTGTTTACAAACAGACTTGAACGAAAATATTCATGGCAGTTTTCTTCATAGTAGACCCAAACTTGAAACAGCCCAGGTGCCCATCAACAGGAACAGGATAAACAATCTATGGTACATTCAATATTCGTACAGTTGAATATATTATGCCAGAATAAAAAACAACATGGATAGATGTAAAAACATGTTGAGGGCAAGAAATCAGAGACAAATGAGCACATACATTTGAGTCAACTAATATAAAATTCTAGAACCGGCAAAATAAACATGTGATGAAGCAACTGTGGCTGCAGTTGCAGTAGAGAAAGGAAAGGGTACCATCATAGAAATGAAAAAATGCTCACTATGAACAAGGAAAAATTATGTCATTTAACACTACTGAATTAATAAATTAAATTTTAAATGGGTACATTTAATTCACCTTAACTAATTCCTGAAAGCATAATGTAAAGTCCAAACTTAAGCTTCCAAACTAAGCCAATAATTTCAATTGTGGTAAAGAATAAATTTTATTAAGGTCTCATTTTGTCAAAATTTGTCTAATTTCTTCCACAAACACTTCTTTCCAATTAGTAAGAAAAGCAGAATGTCTTGTCCTAAGTGCTTTATTTTTAAGATTGGTTTCATAAAAGTACACTGTATACTATGAAGTGGAACTTAATAAGAAAGGCTCATTATTATCAACAATAATTCAAGAAGAGTGTACAGTGATTTCCAAAATGGAGGTGATTATAACCCAGGAAGTATGACTGATGATCCATTAGGATATAAAAAATATTAGGAGTTCCATTTATATTTAATCTTTATCTGAATACACACATGTATTTTAAGTACAATATAATGTAATACAATATATGTGTATCCTTAACATACAAATGACACTGGCCTCTTCATTATGGCCACCTGTCAGAAAGTCACACATCACATATGTTAAGTAATCTAAGTATTCTGGTACTAAGTGATTCTAAATATTTGGCGGGAAGAGAGATAGTATTGGCTGATTTCTTTTTCAAAATTTAATAAAGAATGCACCTTTTTGTAAACTGCTAACAACAGACTGGTGTTCCAGGGAAGATACACTGTTACACTAAATGATTTTCTTAATAGAAACAATACTTTATGGAAAAACTATATTATAAAATCCTTCATGAAGCAGTTGCTTTGATATCAACAAAATTAAGTTGGGGGGGGGGGGGAAGAAAGGTTTAACCTCAAAAGCAACTACCGCAGCTTGAAAAAGCACCAAAGTATGACATGATGTTATTGATGCAGCTGAGGAGTGCCCGTAAGTATTTTACACTAAACAGGTTTATTGGTGTCTCATGGCAAAGTATTTTCAAAGTGTTATCAAATTTAACTTTAAAGGTGAGTTAAACATTTATCTTTACCAAAATAAAGTCTAAATTTGCTGACGTTCTGTGATAAGTGACTGTTAGCAGTATGCTATCTAGCAGTTATTTTTAAAAACAGTAACATGGTTAATCTATGTATACCTTAAAGGTAAAAGCAGCATTTTA
Source organism: Oryx dammah (assembly GCF_014754425.2). Taxonomy (NCBI): domain Eukaryota; kingdom Metazoa; phylum Chordata; class Mammalia; order Artiodactyla; family Bovidae; genus Oryx; species Oryx dammah. The sequence goes on along the minus strand of NW_024070211.1, from coordinate 44,029,080 downwards.
AAACTTGGTAAGAAAATAACTGTATTCCAGAAGATGACAATGTGTGTCATCTTGAAACACTCATACCTGCACTCTCTAAAAACAGAGAAGCCACTTTCTAATAACTCTTTAAATGCCTTCCATACGGTTTCTGTGGATGTTGAATATATTTATTAAAAACATATAAATACAAATCTGCACATTGGTTTGCATAGGAAGGGCAAACTTTGTTAGCCAAATCTGCATAACTGATAAGACGGAAATTTAAAAATGAGTATCTCCATTTAGAAAGTATAGCCAAAGGGGCACTTTATAATCTCTTTAGGTATATGTCCCTCCGTGAGCTGCCTTTTAGCTAAGACAAGCATTAAAACCAAGCACCAAAATGAACAGATTTAAGATTCAGACTTTCGAATTTGTGTATTACTAAGCAGTAAAACCAAGATTTTTCAAACACAATGCATCATATTCATTATGCCTGCTTTAAAAATATATATATTTATTTTCAAAACTTAGGGCAAACAAAAAGGTTTTTGAGCTATTACTAACATTTATAAAGCACTCTATTCACAGATAACAGGGATCACTGATTCCCTTCACAAATCTCTAAAGTCACTTGTTACAGTATAAAATAAACCAAATAAACCGAGAAAGAATTCTTCTTTATAAATAAGATAAACATTATTAGATTTTTATGGATCCTTTCAGAGATATAACACCAACTATAATATATTCTTCAAATAATGGCTTTCATTAAATCCTTTTTCACTGCATTTCTGTTATATTTAAGGGACTGAGAGACATTTCAGATGAGTAACACTGGATCGACTACTCTAGACTTGGGTATTTAAGAGTGTACACAGTTATCCACAGCATAGGGCAAATCAAGTGAGATCTAGAGGAATGAAGAAGGCAATGAATTCTAGCTGGTATCATACAGCTTCACAAAGGTGGGTGGCAATGGAACTGGGACTCAAAAGATGTGTAGGATTTTAACTAGAAAAATTAGGAAAAGTAAACCATGCTTGGAACCATGGATAGATGCATGTACAATCTGGGACACTTTAAGAATACACTGTATTTGCAAGTCATATTATTAGTGATTTTGCTGTACTGAGTTAGCACTTTTCTTCACATATCAAGCTTAGTAAGATCATTCTAAACAATTTTCAAAAAAACATTCAATCTTCAAGCACAATTACAAAATCATACTTACTCCTATAATTCTACAAAATATGAGTCTATTCAATATGTTTACAGTTCTAATTTTCTCCAGATTTCACTATTCATCAGAGGGCTTACATTTTAAGTGCCACACAATGACATCAATTATGGGCCACCCAATCTTGCTTTTCTTCTCATGTAAAAGGATGACTATGGACGGAGGTTCATGACATTGTACAGGAGGCAGTGATCAAGACCATCTCCAAGAAAGAGAAATCTGTATGCAGGTCAAGAAGAAACAGTTAGAATGGGACATGGAACAACAGACTGATTGCCAATCAGGAAAGGAGTATGTCAAGGCTGTATATTGTCACCCTGCTTATTTAACTTATATGCAGAGTACATCATGAGAAATGCTGGGCTGAATGAAGCACAAGCTGGAATCAAGATTGCCAGGAGAAATATCAATCACCTCAGATATGCAGATGACCCCACCCTTATGGTACAACGTGAAGAAGAACTAAAGAGCCTCTTGATGAAAGTGAAAGAGGAGAATGAAAAAGTTGGCTTAAAGCTCAACATTCAGAAAACTAAGATCATGGCATCTGGTCCCATTACTTCATGGCATATAGATGGGGAAACAGTGCAAACAGTGACAGATTATTTTTTCGGGCTCCAAAATCACTGCAGATGATAACTGCAGCCATGAAATTAAAAGACACTTGCTCTTTGGAAGAAAAGTTATGACCAACCTAGACAGCATATTGAAAAGCAGAGACATTACTTTGCCAACAAAGGTCTGTCTAGTCAAAGCTATGGTTTTTCTAGTAATCAGGTACGGATGTGAGAGTTGGACTATAAAGAAAAGCTGAGCGTCGAAGAACTGATGCTTTTGAACTGTTGTATTGGAAAAGACTCTTGAGAGTCCCTTGCACTGCAAGAGATCCAACCAGTCAATCCGAAAGGAAATTAATCCTGAATATTCACTGGAAGGACTGATGCTGAAGCTGAAACTCCAATACTTTGGCCACCTGATGCAAAGAACCAACTCACTGGAAAAGACCCTGATGCTGGGAAAGAGTGAAGGCAGGAGGAGAAGAGGACGAAGAAGATGAGATGGCTGGATGGCATCACCGACACGATGGACGTTGAGTTTAAGTAGGCTCCAGTTCTTGGTGATGGACAGGGAAGCCTGGTATGCTACAGTCCACGGGGTCGCAAAGAGTCAGACACGACTGAGCAACTGAACTGAACTGAAAGGGATGACTTATCCCTCTTTTCCAAGCCTAACTACTCACCCATTTTAGGTGGCACTAGTCGGAGAAGGCAATGGCAACCCACTCCAGTACTCTTGCTTGGAAAATCCCATGGACGGAGGGGCCTGGTGGGCTGCAGTCCATGGGGTCGCAAAGAGTCGGACACGACTGAGCGACTTCCCTTTCACTTTTCACTTTCATGCATTGGCGAAGGAGATGGCAACCCACTCCAGTGTTCTTGCCTGGAGAATCCCAGGGATGGGGGAGCCTGGTGGACTTCTGTCCATGGGGTCGCACAGAGTCGGACATGACCGAAGCAACTTAGCAGCAGCAGCAGTGGTAAAGAACCCTCCTGCCAGTGCAGGACACATCAATAACATGGATTAGATCCCTGGCTCAGGAAGATACCCTGGAGAAGGGAACGGCAACCCACTCCAGTCTTTTTGCTTGGAGAATCCCACGGACAGAGGCGCCTGGTGGGCTACGGTCCATGGGGTCACAGAGTTGGACCAACTGACGTGACAGCACACACACAGTTTCTTTAGACTCTGATCCCTTAATTACACTCTTACTGAATCCTTGTATCCTGCATTTAAATTAACATTCTCTCTGTTTTGGAGGGGAGAATACCTATTGCTTTGTTTTCTCCATTATGTATATCTCTGCCTAAAGCAGAGCTACCAGTAAATGTTTTATGAATAGCAGAATATATAATGAGTTTTAAAATGTCAATTTTTAAGTTATGAGTGATGTATTTTAAGACATCTGCCCCAAAGTGTGGTAAATAATGTATCTTAAAAGAATAGTGATAAGAGCATGGGATGAAGGTTCGACATCATATAATCTGGGGGTTTTCTAATATTTCACAACAAAACTTTTCCACAAGAAATCTTATTCCGCATGCCAAATATATATAGCTACAGAAGCACTATTAATACCATTTTATGTTCAAATACATTATAATTTGTTACAAACTCAAAAGAGACAAATTGAGTGTTAGAGATGTTAGTTACTCTTGACACCTAAGCAATCATTTCCATAAAATTTTGTTTTCATTTTACTCAGGTAAGTAGTTGAAAGTTAGCAGCTTTGGTTTTGTTTTGTTAGTAGCTTTTAACGGTTTGCTTCCTAGTGTCTGGATATGCTTCAATTAAATTGATTAATAAAGATATAAATAAGACTTTTTCTTTCAATATGAGTAGTAATCATACGTAAAAACTGCTTACAAGGCAAACAAGAAAAACCCAAACTTCCAATAAGCTATAAAACATCTGTAATATATCAGGACATCAGTTCAGTTCAGTCGCTCAGTCGTGTCCGACTCTTTGTGACCCCATGAATCGCAGCACGCCAGGCCTCCCTGTCCATCACCAACTCCCAGGTTCACTCAGACTCACGTCCATCGAGTCAGTGATGCCATCCAGCCATCTCATCCTCTGTCATCCCCTTCTCCTCCTGCCCCCAATCCCTCCCAGCATCAGAGTCTTTTCCAATGAGTCAACTCTTCGCATGAGGTGGCCAGAGTACTGGAGTTTCTTACACAGGATGAGTATACCCCAAAGGAACCGGCTTCAGTTGTGCCTGTCATTTAGTTGAACACAGTTCATGTACCATAGTAATGTATTGTTTAGACAATTCTATATGAATAGACTTGCACAGGACTCAATTTTTTAAAAAATTTACTGCAAACTACAGCTTTCCTTACCTATTTAATTCACAAATAAGCAGATATAGTAAAAGATGTTTTATTCTAAGCAATGCTTGCCCTCCCCCTGCCGCAATAAACCAGGTATAACCATAAAACACTACTGTTTGCAATGTGACAAATTTTATATTTCTGTACACAAGAGTGCTAAACCGGTGCTAGAAAAAGTGGATATCCACAAGCAAAGGATGACACTGCGCCCTTACCTAAAACCATACACAAATATTAACTCAAAATGGATCGTAGAGCTAAATATAATAGCTAAAACTATGGAACTCTTAGAAGGAAACACAGGGGGAAAGCTTCCTGAGACTGGCTTTGGCAATGATTTTTTGGACACCAAAAGCACAGTCAACAAAAGAAAAATATAGATAAAGTGGATATCATTAAAATGAAAGACTTTTGTACATCAAAGGACACTATCAACCGAGTAAAGAGGCAACCCATTGAAGAAGAGAAAATGTAAATGATGGATCTGAGATTTAATATCCAGAGTGTATAAAGAATTGCTGTAATTCAACAACAAAACAAGTTTTTTTAAATTGGCAAAGGACCTGGATAGATATTTCTACAAAGATACACAGATGGCCGATAAGCACAAGAAAAGATGCTCTAATCACTGATCATTAGGAAAAATGCAAACCCAAACCACAAAGAGATGCCACTTCATTAAGCGCCCCTCATTAAGTGAAGTGAAAGTCGCTCAGTCGTGTCCAACTCTTTGTGACCCCATGGACTATACAGTCATGGAATTCTCCAGGCCAGAATACTGGAGTGGGTAGCCTTTCCGTTCTCCAGGGGATCTTCCCAACCCAGGTCTCCTGAATTGCTGGCGGATTCTTTACCATCTGAGCCACCAGGACTGGCTATTATCCAAAGCACAGAAAATGACAAGTGTTGAGGTGAGGATGTGGAGAAACTGGAACCCTTGTGTTGGCAGGAGTGTAAAATGCTGCAGCTGCTATAGAAAACAGAGTGGCAGTTCCTCAAAAATTCAACACAAAATTACCATATGATCCAGCAGTTCCACTTCTGGGTATAGACCCCAAAGAAGTGAAAGCAGGGACTTGAGCAGATATGTGTACACCAAAGTTCAGGGCAGTATTACAACAGCCAAAAGGTGGAAACAACCAAATGTCAGTCTACAGATGAATAAACAAAATGGGATACACACACACACACACACACAATGGACTGTTATTCAGCCTTAGAAAGGAATGCAATTCTGATTCATGCTCCAACACGGATGAACCTTGAAGACATTACCCTAAGCGAAATGAGCCAGATACAAAACAAATATTTCATGATCTCATTTATAAGATATATCTAGAGTAGTCAAATCACAGAGACAAAGTAGAAAAGTGTTATCAGGGGCCAGAGGGAAAGGGGTTGGAGAGTTAATGTTTAATGGATACAGTTTCAGTATGGGAGGATGAAAAAGTTCTAGAGATGGACAGTCATGATGGTTGCACAACTATGTAAAATATTTACTACCACCGAACTGTGCATTTAAAAATGATTAAAATGGCAAATGGTATGCTGGATGTGTCACGTGTGTGTGCTGTTGTGCTGGACTCTCTGCAACGCATGGACTACAGCCCACCAGGTTCCTCCGTCCACGGGCTTCTTCAGCCAAGAATACTGGAGTAGGTTGCCATTTCCTCCTCCAGGGGACCTTATCGACCTAGGGATCAAACCTAGGTCTCCTGCATTAGCAGGCGGATTCCTTACCACTGAGCCACCTGGGAAGCCCTTTATGTTGTATATTTTACCACCAAACATATATATATATATAGCGTGTTTTTTATTTTTTTATGGTGTCAATATAGGAACGCCATAAGGAACATAAGCTTACGAGTTATGCTATCTGTTTTCAAACACAGCTCTGCCACTTTATAGCTCTGTAGCCTGTGCCTTTTTTCTCATACCTGTATCACAGGATTACAGCAAGGATGAAGTCAATACATGTAAAGTACACAAAACAATGTATGTCATAAAATAGGTGCTTTTTATTACTATAGGTTTAAAACACATTTTAAATGAGATTAAACTCAAACATCTGGAGTACCTCTGAAGGTCCGCCTCAAAATTATAGACCTGAGTAAAACGTAGACTGAAAACCAGTGATTTAACCCAATTTCTCATTTTACTGGTAAAGGAACTGAGAGTTCAAGGTATGTGACTTGCTTGAACTCACATAGCTTGTCTGCTAACATTTATCTTCTCAGAATAAGAATTTGAGGCCAATGATACAAATGCTCACATTCAACTACTTCAGAACCAAGTGCAGTCATGAGATGTTATATGTCCAAGAGTCTGCGAGTAATAGTGATAGTCATCTACCATGCTAATCTAATGAATAATTACACGTGGGGTGGGAACCAAAAGGTAGCCAAACCAAAAGAAAAGTCAGTTTAATTAGTTTCAAAGACACCTCTTCTGAAAATGAAGTGTTAAAATATTTGTGAAAACAAATGATACTGACCAAGAGTTTGAGACACATCCAATAGGTCCTCACTACTCCATGCCTTTCAGCCAGTTACTCGTCACATAATAATCTTAATGAGACCACTGACTCTGAAATATCAGCAACTTTTTCTACCAAACAGAATATGCATCATAAGGAAATACCTACAAATAATTCCTTATTAAATTCAAACAGGAGAGAGCAGCAGTCCAAATAACACAAAATGTTTCATCCAAAAAATCATGTATTGAACCGTGTAGACATTTCTGTACTTACCTGAATAGGCTAGGTCTGTTTTCTGGGAAATTCACAACACAGAAAGCAAAATAACAGACAGTCTTTGAAGGTCAGATGAACAAGAGCTAAAACACCTCTAAGCGTCTCTAATCTTGCCCTTCCCCCACTGCTCTTCCTCCTCAATGCCTCTCTCAAAGGAGAGCACCACCCCCACTCGAATGCCCCCATCCCCATCTACACCAGCTGAAATCCTACCCATCCTTCAAGGTCCCACTTAAATGCCACAGCTTCCAAGGATTTCCCCCCAGTGCTCCCAATTTAGAATTATTCCCTCGCCTCTTCACTTCCCTGTTTTGCACCTCTACTTCAACATTTTATTATATAATGCATTACATTACCATTACCTACATTCATTTCTTTCCCCACCTTCCCCCAAGAAAATCTTAGGCGCAGTGGGCTAGGGAGGAAAGGAATTAACATTTGTTAAACACCTTTGGTGCCCTGCCAGGTGCTAGGCATTTTGCACACATTATCTCATTTAATCCGTTTGACAACCCCCTCGGGAGGCAAGCAGGTGGTCTTAGTTATTCCCATTTTACTGACAGAGAAGCATACTGTTGAGAGTGCAATAGCTTATCCAACGTCACACTACCAGCCAACTCCAGTGTATACGGAGCAGCTGGTTACCCTGGCTTCAAAGAGCTCTTTCGAAACACCACGATAAGCTGCAGTCTTGTTCACTTTATGTCCTCCACCCTGCCTAACAGATAGCAGCTATTCCATAAATACTTGCTGAATTGAATATTCCTTCGGACTCACTACCACCCTTTTAACAACACCATCACGCCCCACCCCTAACCGGTTAGATTTACTGTTCCTTTACAGCGCACTTTACACACATCTCCAAGACAAACGCTGCAGACACCACCAACCCTTACCGGGAGGCACAGGGAAAAACCGTTCGGTTCTCTCAGGTCTCCCCCAAAGACTCTTCCCGCACAATATACGAGAGCCACACAAAGTCACATTTGATGCAACGCTTACACCCTTCCCCAAAGCTCTTATTTCCTCCTAAGCCACGTCTTCGTGCCTACAAGCAATGACTTATGCGGTTTCCAGCTCACGCAGTGGGGAAAACCTAAGACGCTGTCTGAATAAGAAACCACATCTCTCAAAACGTCTTAAAACGAAGGCACCCTGATATTACTTCACTGCCTTCCATCTCCTCTTCCCCGCCGCCCCCTACCATGAGCTGCAGTTTGGATTTCCGGCGGGAATGCACACACACACAGATGAGATGGGCTCACAAGCCATGGAGCAATTACTTAGCTTGCTTAATTAGAAAGAAAACACGGAAGGTGCCCCGCCTTTCTCAATCTCTGCACTGAACTCATTTACGAAAGATGCGGGGCACCGAAATCCGTGGAACCCCAGACACCGAATCACTGGTTTCTGCGGCTAATCCGGGGAAGGAAGAGTCCTTGCCTCCCCGCGGTCCCGGGCCACCAGCCCCCGGAGCCGGGTAGGAGAAGCCCAACCGCACCCTCCCCAGGCGGCCTTGCATCTCATTGTCTCCCTCTGTCGCGGCCCCCGGGGGCGCAGGGTGCAGCCCCGGCTCCGCCGACCCCCACCCACCGGCCAGGCGAGGTCCCACCAGCCCCGGCCCCGACCCCACCCCAGGCTCGGCCGCCCGCACCGCGTCCGGATGGCGGGGCCGGGAGCCGGGAAAATGGAGGCGGGAGCGACGGCTGCGCTTCCCAGCCCTGCGCCCCGCCAGCTCCCTCGGCCGGCCCCGAGGGCGAGG
>NW_024070211.1:43837170-44020068 GCF_014754425.2 Oryx dammah | reverse complement strand
GGCGGCGGCGGCGGGGGCGAGGCGGCGCGCGCGGCGGGCGGGGCGGCCGCAGCGGGCAGCGGCGGCGGAGCCGAGTGCGGCCGCGTCCGGCAGAGACGCAGAAGGCGGGGCTGAGGGCCGGGCGGCCGACGGGCGGACAGACTCGCGCCCGGCCGCTCGCTCCCCGCCACCCCCCCGCCCGTCGCCAGCCGCTCACTTCCGGCGAAGGCAGCCGAGCCCGCCCCCCGGGCGCCCGTTGCTAGCGCCCCCTGCCCGCGCCCCCTGGTCCGCCTCGCTCCCCACAGCCCCAGGCGCCCGACCGCACCCAGCCCCGGCCGCCGGCGCTCCGCCTGTCCTCCGCGCGTCCCTGGGAACCGCCTCCAGGAACCAGTGAATCAGAGAATGAATGAGTGAGGGAGGAAAATTCCGGGGCTGTGCCACCAAGGCTCGCTTTTCCTTGGAAGCAGGCCCAGCGGCCTCTGTCCGAGGGCCCTGGGACACCGAAGCCTTTACCGCGTCTGTCAGGGACCTGCTGGAGTATTCCGAGACTCCAGCAACCCATCAGACGGGGGCTTAGGCACTTAAAGGACCACAGTCGTTGCAGTCTGTGAGGCCCCCTTTTTTTCTTTAGGAAATCCCATTTTGGCCAACAGCTCTCTGTAGTTTCATGCACTATGTTAGGAAGCTTTTAGAAATTGGACATTTCAGTTATTCTCGATTTTTTTTTAACTTTGCAGTTTGCTTACTTTGTGTTCTTAATTTCTGACACACACATACCTTATTGAAAAGGTTTGGGAGTAAGGTAGTGGCATCTTTATCACCAAGCTCTAAGTTACTCCGATACTGCTTATTTCGATGTAGGCTTGACTTAGACTTTAAAATTGTGTCTTTTTTTGACCTTCTGATTAAAAGAAGGACAAAATAGAATTAAATCATTTTCGCCTGGCTACGTGCAAAGCAGATTTGTTGACATCATTAAAACAATTAACAAATCGGAAGTGTGACCTGGAATTAGTTGCAGTGAACATTTCTTTTTCATGTCTTCCCATATGCTTGCTAAGTAAGAGTATCTGTATGTTGAATTTTCACAAAGAATTGACTGTACATTTCTGAGATCCTGGCTCCCTTTGTAAGAACCAGAGTGTTCATTTCTCTGTCCCGAATCCTGGTTTGGCTAATTACATTCCTTCTTTCAGATATTCTTGAGGACTTTGAAGTGGTTTGGTCTCTTGCACAGTCTGTTTCAAACTGGTACACAATCTGTTTCAAACTGGTATTTAGAACTATACAATACAGTTACTAGTTGCATTTCACACCAGATATCTGTACTTTAGTAACAAAACTGCAATTTTGTATTTTAAGTCTCAGTTCAGTTCAGTCTCTCAGTAGTGTCCAGCTCTTTGTGATCCCATGAACCACAGCTCGCCAGGCCTCCCTGTCCACCGACTCCCAGAGTCCACCCAAACCCATGTCCATCAAGTCGATGATGCCATCCAAACATCTCATCCTCTGTAGTCCCCTTCTCCTCCTGCCCCCATTCCCTCCCAGCATCAAGGTCTTTTCCAATGAGTCAGCTCTTCGCATCGGGTAGCCAAAGTATTGGAGTTTCCGCTTCAACATCAGTCCTTCCAATGAACACCCAGGACTGATCTCCTTTAGGATGGACTGGTGGGATCTCCTTGCAGTCCAAGGGACTCTCAAGAGTCTTCCCCAACACCATAGTTCAAAAACATCAATTCTTCAGCACTCAGCTTTCTTTTTAGTCCAACTCTCACATCCATACATGACCACTGGAAAAACCATAGCCTTGACTAGACAGACCTTTGTTGGCAAAGTAATGTCTCTGCTTTTGAATATGCCATCTAAGTTGGTCATAACTTTCCTTCCAAGGAGTAAGCATCTTTTAATTTCATGACTGCAATCACCATCTGCAGTGATTTTGGAGCCCAGAAAAATAAAGTCTGACACTGTTTCTACTGTTTCCCCATCTATCTCCCATGAAGTGATGGGACCAGATGCCATGATCTTCATTTTCTGAATGTTGAGCTTCAAGCCAACTTTTTCACTCTCCTCTTTCACTTTCATCAAGAGGCTCTTTAGTTCTTCTTCACTTTCTGCCATAAGGGTGGTGTCATCTGCATATCTGAGGTGATTGATATTTCTCCCAGCAATCTTGATTCCAGCTTGTGCTTCTTCCAGCCCAGCGTTTCTCATGATGTACCTGCATATAAGTTAAATAAGCAGGGTGACAATATACAGCCTTGACGTATTCCTTTTCCTATTTGAAACCAGTCTGTTGTTCCATGTCCAGTTCTAACTGTTGCTTCCTGACCTGCATACAGGTTTCTCAAGAGGCAGATCAGGTAGTCTGGTATGCCAATCTCTTTCAGAATTTTCCACAGTTTATTGTGATCCACACAGTCAAAGACTCTGGCATAGTCAATAAAGCAGAAATAGATGTTTTTCTGGAATTCTCTTGCTTTTTCAATGATCTCCAGAAGGTACTTTAATATTCTTGTGTAGAGTAATAGTATCTCATAAATGAGGATGCTGCTGCTGACCAGTTCTTATAGCCTTCTGTTCCTTGTGGAATTCATCATTCATTACCTCTAATCATAATTATTTCAATAAGTTATGGTCTTTCCTAATAAATGTAATGCAATAGTTTATTCTTCCTTATATCTTTGATAATGTCTAGTATAGTACCTTTGCACAGTATTTTAAAATATTAATAAATGCTTTAAACATTTTGATAAGTGATAATTCACACAAATCTGCCTCTAGCTTCTTACCTTATACCCCTCATGACCAGGTTTCTTGGGATTATGCACACCTGAATGCAAAACCTAATAACACCATATTCTCATCAAATGCTAATTATGAGGCTGTATGATAACTACACAAGGAAGATATTCTCTTCAACAAAACCTTTAAAAAATAGACCATTGAGTGTTTTTAGACAGCCCCTAGCTCTCTCTCCTCCCAGTGCTTAGGTTGATCAAACCTAATTAGAAAACAGTCACTTTCAGCTGCTGAGAAAAGTAAAGAGGTTTTCATTGGTTCCTTTGAACCATAAAATCATTCATTCATTCAACAAGGGTTTTATTGAGCTTTAACTAAGGCCTTGGAATATAAAGGCAAGATGGTTCTAGCCCTCAAAAAGCACGTGTTCATATACATTACCATATGTAAAATAAATAGCTGGTGGGAAGTTGCCGTATAGCGCAGGAGCTCAACAGTGTGCTGGGACAACCTAGAAGGATGGTGGGAGGTTCAAGAGAGGAGGGGTATACTTATGGCTGATTCACATTGTTGAATGGTGGAAACTAACACAACACTGTAAAGCAATTATCCTCCAAATTAAAAAAAAAAAAAAAAGGCACATGGTCTAGTGAATAAAGTTGGCAAAGAAATCACAATTGGAACACTGTATGGAGTCTATTCCCAGGTCGGGAAAGCCTCCCAGGGGAGGGGATTTTGAATGTTCACGGACCAGAGAGGAACTAGCCAGGTGAAGAGGGAGGAACAGGCATTCCAGACAAGGGCAAGTATAGAGGCATTGAAGAGCACAATGCCTTGGAGGTTCTACAGGTTGTTTCATATTGTTGAGACAGGTACAGGGAAGGGTCAAAGAGGTGAATGGAAAAGGCAGAAGGATCTCATCAACAAAGGGGCTCATGTGCTAAACTAAGGAGTTTGAACTTGATACTTTGGGAAATATAAAAATAAATAATACCAAAAATCTTTGGAGTATTTTAATTAATAAATTGGAGAAGGAAATGGTAACCCACTCCAATATTCTTGCCTGGAGAATTCCATGGACAGAGGAGCCTGGCGGGCTATAGTCCATGGGTCACAAGGAATCGGACATGACCAACATGCCCACACACAATTAATAAGTAAAAATAAAATATTTGGAATATTTTAAGTGTCAGAACAACCGGGTTTGTGTTTTGAAGACCAACGAATCCAGACCAGGGGCATGAGTATACTAGGAGGGGATGGCAACATCTCAGAAAAGCTATGTTGTTAGTCTCCATAATGTCAGAGACAATGAAATGGTGAGCTGGGATCAGATGGCAAAAATACTAAGGAGGTGGGATCCACAGACTTTGACGTATGATTAGGTATGAGCGAGTGGATGAGAGGGAGACACTTAAGATGACCCTCAGGATTCTGGTTTGGGAGACAGACTGGGTGGCAGTGGTGGCCTTCTCTGAAATAAAGGCCCCAGAAAGGAGAGTAGGTCTCAGGGGACTGGCTGGATATCTTTACGAGAAAGAGCAGCTTCATACATCCAGGCAGCTCAAAGGATCTTAGTCAAAGTGTGTTTTTTGGAACTCTAGTTCAGGATTTTAGTAGGCGTGATTCCAAAAAATAAAAATTCTCTTTAATCAAATAAATAAGAAATGTTAAAGTTTGATTGGTTTGTAAACTGGAGGGGTTTTCAGTAGTATTAATATGTTAATATTTGCTGAGAACTTCTAAGAGGTAACTGTTCTTTCAGAAATTTGAAGTGTTTCCCTAATGTATTTGACCTTCAGATGCTTTTTTCAATGGGATATCTCACAGGACATGTGTTTATAGAACAGACCTTGGGGAATGCTAACCTAAACAAGATTTTTGGTTTATAGTAGAGAAAACTATGGACCCTCCAGCTGAAGTGACTTGCCTAAAGTTAAATAACCATTACTGGAAGATATGGGCTAGAATCCATATCTTCTGACCTCACTCACATTCTGTTGTACTGCCTAATGCTTTATAAATTGCAAACTCATTCCAGTACCTTCAACCAATCCCGGGGGGGAAAGATTCTATAAAAGAATTATGAAATTCATCTTTTCAAATGAAGTTTCAAATCAGTAGTATTTTAAGCTATGCTAATTTTGGGTGATTACTACTTTGCACTGTGCTCAGTTGTTCAGCCATGCCCAATTCTTTTCGACTCCATGGATTGTAACCTGCCAGGTTCCTCTGTCCATGGAGATCCTCCAGGCAAAAATATTGGAGTGGGTTGCCATGCTCTTCTCCAGGGGATCTTCCCAACCCAGGAATTGAACCCCGGTCTCCCACATTGCAGGTAGTTTCTTTACTGTCTGAGCAACCAGGGAAACCCAATTACTACTTTAAGTAAGACAAAAAGATTTGTTCATTGGAAAAGTAGGGCAAATTATTACCTTAGTATTATCTTTCTGATAATTCAGCAAGAGCCTTATAGAATGAAATCACGTAGCCAAATAAGACATTCTTCTAGCTGCCCTAGCCCTGAGGGAGCTTTGAATAAAACAAACTTTCAGGAACAGATAGAAATATTAAAAGTCTCTCCAGAAATTTCAGTGTCGATCCCCCCTCTCCTTCATACTGAATGAAAAGACAGGTTCTAAAATGTGCTGAGACTATGAAAATCCACACCAGATTTTGACTTCCTCTCTGGCACAATTCCCCTGATTCTGAAAACTCTAACAGCTAATGGATGGGAAGGTTTTTATATCCTAATTTCATAGTCCTATTTCCCAGAGGAGAGGCTTTAGTACTTCCTATTCTTAGAAAAACAAGACAAATTGTTTGTTCCCAAGAGACTTCTTGGGACCATAGGACAGCTTTCATTTTGAGTAGTTTCTATAGACATTACTTTTGAAACTCATTATCACTGTCAATTTATGTTTCAGCAATATCGTAAAGTATTTGCTTCATTTCCAAATGCTGTATTCATTTTTAGTAAGCAGACCAAGGACCATCACATGTAGGATAACGAATAATTTTTTTTTTTTTTACTTAAAAAATAAGTAGTTACAAGCAATGGGAAGAATGCTTATTAATTAACATATCAGAACTATTTCCTTAGTGTTCACTATGTCCCCAACTCTGTTGTATCACTTTAAAGAGTACTGCTGCTGCTGCTGCTGCTAAGTTGCTTCAGTTGTGTCCGACTCTGTGCGACCCCATAGACGGCAGCCCACCAGGCTCTCCCGTCCCTGGGATTCTCCAGGCAAGAACACTGGAGTGGGTTGCCATTTCCTTCTCCAATGCATGAAAGTGAAAAATGAAAGTAAAGTCACTCAGTCGTGTCTGACTCTTAGCGACCCCATGGACTGCAGCCCACCAGGCTCCTCCATCCATGGGATTTTCCAAGCAAGAGTACTGGAGAGGGGTGCCATTGCCTTCTCCGTAAGGAGTACTAGGGAAATACAAAATACAGTCTCTGATTTTCTAAAATGACCCCACCCATTGTTGGCAAGGATGAAAAGAAACATGCTTTCATATCCTGCAGGTGGGAATATAAACTGTTACAACCTTTTTCTGGCGGGCAGTTAAACACTAGACAAAAATACTTTGAAATGTGCATATCTTTACTCAAGCAGTTTCTCTATGAATTTAATTCCAAGGAGTAAGAACAAAACATTAGCTAGGGTATTATGGGATGCTGGCAAATAATTGGAAATTCCCTAAATATCCAGCAATGAGTTTATGAAAATGATGATTTCTGAAAGAAGAGTTTTTGATATGGAAATGTGTTCACAATATGTTAATCAATAAAAAATTACAAACACTATATACAATGTGAACTCATGAAAAAATATATAGGAAAAATCTGAAGGAAATACAACAGGAGGACAAAAGTGTTTATTGCAGAGTGGAATGATTATGGTACTTTCTATTATTTAATGATGAATGTGTTGTTTTTAATTGGCAATTTAAATGAAGGAACTAAATCAACATTTATGAAGATAAATCTCTAAAACAATGTTGAAGATAACACACAAAGCATATATTAATAAAAATAAAGTTCATTTTAATTTTCAAAAGGATCTCTGTGTTGATGAGAAAGAAACTGTTGATAAGAGAAGGCAAAGACATTAAATAATCAGCAAACAATGAAATATTCAGCTCTGATATAGATGGTAAGTACAATAGGAGTTATGAGAAGAGAGAAATATCTAGAGTTGGAGCAGGTTAAGATGACTTCGTGGAAAAAGTGAGATTTAGCCGGTACTTGGAATCTGTCAAGGGGAGAAACAGAGGGACATTAATATAAGGTGAGGCAAGAGCCTCACATGGCCATCCTAGATACATCTCACCTCTACCAGCCAAATCGTAACAACCATAGAATACTTGATCTTTGCCTGTAAGAGTGTTTCTGCTTCTTTCATACAAGTGGGATTTACATGCCCTGTATAATATAAATATATAGTAAATAGAGTATCGCATATCCTTTGTAACATATATTTTTGAAGTTACACTAGATATTTTTTAAGAATAGCCCTTTGGAGGAGGGGTCATTTCATCTGGAAAATCTGTAGAACTGGACTTTCCCACATAACCTGCCCCCTTGTAAGTGTTCTGACATCCACAATCAGACCACAAATGCATGCAACCAATTGGAACTCAGCAATTCTCTGATTACACACATTACAGGGTGCAATTTTTAAGCCAGCTTTCCAGTTCAATAACTAAACTACCACTACTAGTATTAGCTACACATACTAACTGAAAGAGTGAATGAATTGTCTTTAGCGTCTAATAACAAACTAAAAAGTTATGCCCATCTCAAAAATGTCTGCAATGGGGAAGAACAAGCCAGACCACGAACATCCATCCAGTATTCCTTTAGTGTGGAAGTACTTCCAGATCTAGAGTTGCCACTGTAGAGAGGAAATGGCGTTCCAGATGGGGGGAATGGTATAACAAATATATCAAACAGAAAGAAGCAGGTCATTTTTAGTGAACAATGGGGAAAATGGTTTTACTAGTGCTGAAGTGGTCTATCTAGGAAGAGTGAGATGAAAGAAAGATGGAGTATGAAAGCCCTTGGTGACCAAGCAGTAGGTTTAGGAAACAATTCTGTAGAGGGAATGACCAAGTCCATTCTTGACTGTACCAGCCATGTCCCCAACTCTGAGCCTTTGCAATTACCTTGTCTTTGTCTGGAATGTCTTGTCCCCCATCTCTGTCTGTCCTTCTCCTCTTTGTTACAGTTCAAATGTCTCCTCCTTTATCCCCAGTTCCTCTGGAAAATATTATTGGCTGCAATTATGTGGTCCCCAAAACTTTTCACATCGGTACTGGAACTTTTTGTGCATGTGTCTGACTCCTCCATAAGGTCATGGATTCCTCAAAGGGCAGAGACTGTATTTTATTCATATATGCATTTTCTCCAGCACGTTGCATGGCATCTTGTACATTCCAAAGTTCAGCAATGTTTGTTAAACTAAAAGATGAGAGATATTATTAAGAAACATCCGGCAACACTTTGAAAACTAGATTAGAGTAACAGAAACAACTAGGGGAGCGCTGGTTGTATTAATCCTTGTATGCAGTGATGAGGAGTGAGAAAGGAGGGAAAGTAAAATGCATTTGGAAAAAACTGAAAAGCACAGTTAACAGAGTGGACAAAGGCATGAAGGACAGAAAGAGTCCAAGATGACCCCAGGGTGTCTAGGCTGGAAGAATGCTAACAACAGATAACTGATATCATTGCTACATCAACAGATAGATCCTGAGTGCCTCTCAAGTTCAAGGTACTCTGCTGAGTGGCAGGGAGATCACAGGAAAGAGGAAGAACCATTCTATACCCTAGGAAGTAAAATCACATTATTTTACCAAAAGCAATTTAGATTCTCTTAGTATTATATTTTTATCACTTAACCCCTATTTTTCCCTTGATAATTCATCTAGGGGATTGATGAGTGAGTTAAGAAATGACTCTCTCCCTTTGCTGCCTCACGGTCATATTTGTATGATTCTTTGGGCTGCTTGGGAAAAGTCATTTGAAAAATATGTCACGGAAAAACAAACAAAGCAAACAGATGAATAGCTGATCACTAGAACATTTGTTCAGTTATGTGCTTTGAGGCAAGGCTGTGCCAAAGAACATGATATCACCGAAGTGCTGTCACTGATTTTCATCAGTCATGCTTTTCAAATGTCTCTAATTGTCCCTGCTTCACTGTTCTTTTTGCTACCATCCCTCTCAAGATTTTCATCATCTCAAAGTAGTTTTGCGAAAGTTTGCCAGGCTTATCTTTCCCTACTTTCTCGCTTCTTCCTTTGAAACATCATGCATAATACGCCCCTCATTACGATGTTTTTATTTGAAAAACACACGTTACAAAACCAAGTACTGTATGATTCTGATTTTGTTGAAAACAGAAAACCCCAACCCGCAAACAAACATACATACGTTTATATCCATTGCATTACATATATATATCTCCACTGTATTTTTTTCCTATTGCTGCTATAACAAATTACCATAAACTCAGTTACTTAAAACAATACAAAGATATCTTACAGATCTGAATATCAGAAGTCCAAAATCGGTCTCAGCTAGCTAAAATCAAGATGTGGACAGAACTGCATTCCTTCTGAAAGTTTTGGGGAGAATCTGTTTCTTAGCCTTTTCTAGTTTGTAGAGGCTACCTACACTTCTTAGCTCGTGGACCTGTCCTCCATCTTCAAACCCAGCAGAATAGAATCTTCTAACCTCCCTCCGTCTCTGATTCTGCCCCTCCTACCCCCACTCTTATAAGCACCATTGTGATTACATTGAGCCCAGCCAGATAACTCAGAACCATCTTTCCATCTCAAGATCCTTAACTTCATAACATCTGCAAATCCTCTGTGCCATGTAAAGTAACATATTCACAAATTCTGGGAACTGGGATGTGGATGTCTTTGGAGGGGAGGGGCATGGTTCTGTCTAACCCACATGTCAACAGGTTAATCTCTAGATTAAGAACTTCAAGTGACTTTAATTTGTACTTCTTTGTGTTTGATTACTATGCCCAGTTCTCAAAAATGATGTTGCATTACTTTTTATTCGTAGAGAATGATTGACCAAAAAAACTGTAAATGTCACTGTACAGGACATTTGCCATTTCCTGCTCTGTCCTCATCCCTTCTTCTGGAGATAGGATGTTTCTCTGGGAACTACGCCTACCAATGCAGTCTCCAACTCAACTGTGCAGTTCTAAAGACTGTTGCCAATCATGGTACCTGGTTACCTGGGTTACAGGTGAGAGCATGTGATACCACTGGGATAACCAGAGGCATTTCCAGTGTTTTTTTCCCTTCTTTTTCTTCCTTTTTTTTTTTTTTTAACCTAGAATTAGAAGGAAAAGTCGATTCTTCTCTGTTGGGAAAGGCAAACCAGAAAATGTTGGTGACTATGAAATCTAATATCACAGAAGCATGAGAGTAAAACAGATCTGAGGGAAACAGAGTGGGAGAATTCTAATAGTATTTGCATGCAAGGTCTGAGGACCAGCGAGCTATATTCCTCTCCTTACCTAGGTTTAGATGTATAAATCAATAGATTTCTCTTTCTGCCAAAACGGGCTGTTTCTATCATCATTTGCAACAAGAGTTGGGTTAAAATAGTTAGGAATGTTTCTAAGCCTGCAACAATTCCCTGCTGCCTGTTACTGTCTCAAATTAGCTCCTCTGACTGACTTCAAAGCTGTTCACCAATCCCCTCCTTCTCTGCCCCCACTTCTCAACATTACTTCGCTCTGACTGCCCTTCTCATCTTCCCTGACTCACTTTATGGTGTTTGCTTTCGTGGCTTTGCTTTTGTTCTCCTTGCCTGTACTATTTCACCTTCCCTCCTTATCTATCCAATCCTGTCCAATCTTCCCAGCTACTTCTAGGACACTCCATGAAATAACCTCCAAATCAGCTAGCAGAGTCTGTTTATAGTATGCAAGTTCTGCACCATGCATTCAATACCTATGTCCACTTTTAATGGTTCAGGGTAACTCCAAATAAATGATAAAACCCATGAAGACAAGAGCTAACCATTTTGTACAACTAAGTGAAAGTGAAGTCGCTCAGTTGTGTCCAACTCTTTGCGACCCCATGGACTGTAGTCTACCGGGTTCTTCAGTCCATGGGATTTTCCAGACAAGAATACTGGAGTGGGTTGCCATTTCCTTCTCCAGGAGATCTTCCCAACCCAGGGATTGAACCTGGGTCTCCCATATTGTAAGCAGGCGCTTTACCATCTGAGCCACCAGGGAACTTCCTAGTTGATGAGATTACACGTTAAGCCAGAGCTCAGCAATATTAAGGTACAGTCCTTCTTGGAAGAAAGCACAGTGGACACAGTGAATATTTATAAGTTAGGTATAGTCTGGTACATTGGAGGACAGTTTCATGACATTAAGTTGTCACCCTTATGTTGTATGTTTTCTCATCTTTTTCACAAAGATTATTTAAGAATGGGAAGTAAGATCTGATGGGAAAAGATGAAGAAGACAGAATCATTTAGCTGTGAGAAAAAATAAAAATGGAAGCAAACCTAAAAGCAATCTTAACATTTATGAAAATTTGCTATACAAAAGGTAAGGTTTTCCTCTCTTGGAGTTAAGATTGAGGTAGGGAATAAGGATATAATCTTCTAATGAAATTAAGGTGTGCCTAGATAGACTTTTTACCATAAGGATATCAAACAATGAAATGAATTCTGAACTTTGTATAATGTGGGGCTTCCCCAGTGGCTCAGTGGTAAGGAATCTGCCAGCAATGCAGGAGCTGCTGATTCAATCTCTAGATCAGGAAGAGTCCCTGGAGGAGGAAATGGCAACCCATTACAGTATTCTTGCCTGGAAAATTCCATGGACTGAGCAGACTGGTGGGCAACAGTTCACGTGGTCACAAAGAGTTGGACGTGACTGAACACACATAGATTTTTCACCATAAGGATGTCAAACAATGAATTCTTAACTTTGTATAATGTATTTCTAAAGGTGAGGACTTGAAAAAGATGAGCATAAAATATTTTTCAGTTCAGTTAAGTTCAGTCGCTCAGTCGTGTCCGACTCATTGCCACCCCATGAATTGCAGCACGCCGGGCCTCCCTGTCCATCACCAACTCCCGGAGTTCACTCAAACTCATGTCCATCGAGTCAGTGATGCCATCCAGCCATCTCATCCTTGGTCGTCCCCTTCTCCTCCTGCCCCCAATCCCTCCCAGCATCAGAGTCTTTTCCAATGAGTCAACTCTTCGCATGAGGTGGCCAAAGTACTGGAGCTTCAGCTTTAGCATCATTCCTTCCAAAGAAATCCCAGGGTTGATCTCCTTCAGAATGGACTGGTTGGATCTCCTTGCAGTCCAAGGGACTCTCAAGGTCTTCTCCAACACCACAGTTCAAAAGCATCAATTCTTCAGCGCTCAGCCTTCTTCACAGTCCAACTCTCACATCCATACATGACCACAGGAAAAACCATAGCCTTGACTAGATGGACCTTAGTCGGCAAAGTAATCTCTCTGTTTTTGAATATACTATCTAGGTTAGTCATAACTTTCCTTCCAAGGAGTAAGCGTCTTTTAATTTCATGGCTGCAATCACCATCTGCAGTGATTTTGGGGCCCCAATAAATGAAGTCTGACATTGTTTCTACTGTTTCCCCATCTATTTCCCATTAAGTGATGTGACTAGATGCCATGATCTTCAATTTCTGAATGTTGAGCTTTAAGCCAACTTTTTCACTCTCCTCTTTAACTTTCATCAAGAGGCTTTTTAGCTCCTCTTCACTTTCTGCCATAAGGGTGGAGTCATCTGCATATCTGAGGTTTTTGATATTTCTCCCGGCAATCTTGATTCCAGCTTGTGTTTCTTCCAGTCCAGCGTTTTTCATGATGTACTCTGCATATAAGTTAAATAAGCAGGGTGACAATATACAGCCTTGACGTACTCCTTTTCCTATTTGGAACCAGTCTGTTGTTCCATGTCCAGTTTAAACACCAGGAAAATCCTCTAAGGATCATAGTCTCATTGAAAATAAATTAAACTTGAAGACTTCCCTGGAGGTCCAGTGGAAGAATCTGCCTGCCAATACAGGGGACATGGGTTCGACCCCTGGTCTGGGAAGATTCACATGCCATGGGTCAACTAAGCCTCTTCGCTGCAAGAACTGAGCCCACGCTCTAGAACCCAGGCCCTGCAACTACTGAAGCCCATGTGCCTAGAGCCTGTGTGCCTCGGACCTGTGCTCCCCAACAAAAGAATTCACTGCAATGAGAAGCCCACGCACCATAAGGAAGAGTAGCTCTCACTGGCTGCAACTAGAGAAAGCCTGCACAGCAACAAAAACCCAGGGCAACCAAAAATAAATTAAGTAAAAAATAAACAATTAAAATACTATTTAAAAATTTTAAATAAAAGTTTGAAGCCATGAACCAATATTAAAAAGAATACCTAACTGTCCTCCGTAAGTAACTGAAAGCACTTGTAACAAATTTCATCTTTCCTTTTCTATCTCAGAAATCCATTTTAGCCTTAATTTTGAGTGGGGGGGGAGCCATATTGGCATCAATGCTTTCCATCATGAATAGAAAGTAGTTATTAATAGTATTTTCATTCACTGTTTTTGTCATTACACTGTATTTTAGAAGCTGAACAAACAATGGGGATGCCACTTTTCCAGAAATAATTCCTTTCCAAACCCTTTCTTTTACAGACCAGTGCAGAAGTTGGACACTAAGTATTATTGAAGGCAAGAAAAAGTGTATGTGTTGGGGGGCTTCCCTGGTGGTCCATTGACTAAGACTCTGCCCTCTCAATGCAGGGGGACCCAAGTTCAATCCCTGGTTAAGGAACTAGATTCCCAACATGCTCCAACCAAGAGTCTGAATGGCGCAACTAAAAAAAAAAAAGTGTGAAAATAGTATGCGGGCTACCCAGGTGGTGCTACTAGTGAAGAACACGCCTGCCAAGGCAGGAGATGCAAGAGATGTGGGTTTGATCTCGGGGTCGGGAAGACCTCCTGGAGGAGGACACAGCAACTCCTTCCAGTATTCTTGCCTGGAGAATTCTGTGGGCAGAGGAGCCTGGCGGGCTACGGTCCATGGGGTCGCAGAGTCAGACACGACTGAAGAGACTTAGCACGCAGACACACAGGAGCACGTAACAGGGAATGTGCTCAGGGAATGAAGGCTGTCTGACCTCAGGGAGCGAATGAAATGAATGAGAGGAAGGAAATGGTTATTTGAACAAGTAGGGAAGGTTTGAGCAATGATATAGGCTGTGTATTTAAATGCATACCAGTGCACCAAATGCTACACATGTATTTCGAGATCACATTCTCAGATGAACACAGTTAGTTCTTCTGTGTGCTTCACCACAGTAAACAAAACGGGGCTTTTTCTAAAGAATACCAGTTGTTGGTGAAAGGGATTGCTACTCTTTTTCAGTGGGGGAAGGAGGTATATCTTCCTTTCTGTGCTTTTTAGCAGTCAGAGTCAATTGTTCTGGCTATAAATCTCAATTCTCAAACTAATGTGCAAAAGAGATCACATTTATTTGTTTTATTGGATTAGCTTTGACTTGGAAACTCCCCTCCACTAAGGAAGAAATTCAGCCTCAGTTATTCCTGGGGTTCCCCTCTGCTGTAGTTCCCTATACCTTGCCAAGGAAGTGCAGAGGCCTCACACAGCCTCCAAGCCAGGGGAGCTCCCTTCTGTCACCCACCCATGTCTGCGGCTCCCACTGCCTTAGATCCAAGTCCCTCAGCCTTAGGACTCTGCTGCTTTCACTCACCTGAGTCTTTGCTGATCTGGAAGTACATAGTCCCATCCTCAGGTTACTCAAAGGGGAAAGAGGGCAGGGTGCACAGACATATCTTATTTTCCTCAGGGAAAATAGCCTTTTCCCTCAAAGGCAAACCCAGTTAGTTCTCTTTTCCTTCAGGAAATTAATATCAAGAAAGGAATTACCTTGCAGACAACTTCCTGCTTTCCTCCTTATGATGCGTGAATATTCCCTCCAGGCAAAGAGGCAGGGGCCTACTACTTTCCTGAATTTAGGATGTAAAAAGAGGAAAATAATCAAGGATTGAGTACACCCACTGTCCGATTGCCTAATGCACACTGTCAGATTGCCCAAGCTTACCTAGCTGACAGAATTTTTTGCCTGAAGCCTTCAGGCAAAAGGGCCAATCACTAGAAAGCTTCTTGGTAGCTCCCCTCTTCTAGAAATTCAATCAGAAATTCTGACTGAGGAGGAAAAGTTGAAGATCAGAGAAGTGAGGAAAATGCATGCGTGGAATCATTTCCATAGTTCACATTTACTCATACAAGATTAATTCCAGGAGGAAAAATGTTAGAATCATGAGCACTTATAGGTCAAAAGATAAAGTTAGGATATTTCAAAAGTGATTTTGTCCTTTGAGAACCTGATTCTCCCTTAAAAATGTTGAAGTGAAGTGGAAGTGGAAGTCGCTCAGTCGAGTCCAAGTCTTTGCAACCCCATGAATTGTATCCTGCCAGGCTCCTCTGTCCATGGAATTCTCCAGGCAAGAATACTGGAATGGGTAACCATTTCCTTGGCCAGTTAAAAATGCGGATGAGAAGCTAATTTAGAGAGTTACATTGTAAGAAGAATCACCATGAGATTGTAGGAAGTCTCTTCACATTATGTTTAACTCATTCATTGATTTTTTTTTTCTCTAAATTAATTTGGTAAACAGGAAGGCAAGTCACTACCAGTAGTTTCTTCACTGATATATTTGCAACTTCTATGGTAACTTTGGCTGTATAATTACTGTTTTTCTTTTTCCTAGAAACACATGAGTTGACAAAGGGAAACATAGGAGTCTCATTTTGTCTGAAGATTTCATATTCTCTGTTCCTCTGCTCCAGTTTTGGGTACATTTATGTCCGTGATAGCAATGCTAAGTACAAGTTATAATTAGAATATCATGGTAATGTAGAGTGAGTAGTGTGTATATATATATATATACTCCAGAGATTCTTTGCTGTTACCACAACAAATAGTGGGAAATCACAAGGGCCTCTTATGCAATTTTCTATATGAAGGGCTATCCATGTAGAATATTTGTTAAAACTCTAAGTGAAAGATTTTTTTCCTAAATATTTTTTTACCATCTTTCTTATTTATATCTTATGCTTTTATTTGTGTAACAGAAACTTTCTTTCCTTCAAGTATTGTCCAAAGGGACCTTTAATTAAATATCAGTGTTTGTTTAGAATGTTCCTTAGCTAGATCATATTTCCTTAAATTTATTCTAGAGGAAGACATATGTACATCTGCCATTGATTATCCTTGTCTATATATCATGGTTCATAGAATCAGGGACATTAAAACGGTATGTACAGAAGGCCAACAAAAAAGTTTTTAGCTCTCAGTGCACGTGAGGATGTGTGTCTGTCTCTCCGTTTAAGGCTCTAGGAAGTAGGGAGAAAAATATTTTTCCTCCAGCATTCTCTAAGCAGGAGAGCAACTGAAGAACATGTCACTTTCATGCAGATTTTATCACGTAAAAATGTGTACTCCTAGAGTGTCATATAGAAGAATTATCATGGATGATTCCATCTGAATTTCTGGCATTGCCTAACCTTCTCTGGGGGCTTCTCCGATGGCTCAGCAGTAAAAAATCCACCTGCAATCAGGAGACACAGGAGATGCAGGTTCAATCCCTGGGTTGGGAAGATCCCCTGGAGGAGGAGATGGCAATCCACTCCAGTACTCTTGCCTGGAAAATCCCATGGACAGAGGAGCCTGGCGGGCTACAGTCCATGGGGTCACAAAGAGTCGGACACAACTGTGTGACTAAGCACGTAACCTTCTCTCGCTCTAATCCATGTCTACCCTAGACCTGAGCATTCATTCAGGAAAAACTTATTGAGGGCTTACCATGTAGTGGGTATATTCCTAGGAACATAAAAGCAAAGGCAGTCTAGGACTGAAAAGTGAGGTTGTCTCTGAGACTGGTGAGGATGAGAGCTCAGCTCTGCCGCCTAGCTGGGCCTGAGGAGTAAGGGCCGGGGGCTCAGAGCTGCAGACCAAGCGTCTGGTGCAGAGTGGTTCTGCACTGGAGGAGGATGAGCCCAGCAAAGCTGATGGTGGGAACCTGTTCAGTCAGTCTCCCGAGAGTGACAGCTGTGTAGTCATGAAGAGTGATGAACAGAATCCTAGGGAGGTGGTCAGCAGAACAGAGACCTGGAAACAGACTGCACAGTTATGGGTCTAGGGTTCGAGGTACTGTTCTAGTTCTAAGAAAGACAAGAGCAAGATAGATCCCAGACCTACAATAACTAGAGTGGGAACTACAGAAGATACTGCTGCTTGCCACCAAAAAGCTTCCCTCCCTGGCAGTCAGGGGGTGGCCATGTGATCCAATTCCAAAGCAAGACATATTATGGGATATCTGTTGGGACTGGCTTTGGGGAATTATTTGCCTTCCTGATAATTAGGGCTAACCATTACTGGCAAGAACCTTTTCTTCCTTTTGTTTTCCAGCCTTGAATACAAACATGCTGCATCCTACATCAATATATAATGATCAAAGACAGTATGCTGAGGATGGTGGAACAAGAGAGAAACAGGTTGAATCTTTGATGTTGTGCAGCCACAGTTCCAGCCTTAGATGTCCCGCCTCCAGATTTATTGTAATTAAAACAAACAAGAACAGATAAACAAAACATACTTTTTTTGATTAAACTGTTGGGATTTTTGTTGCTTACGCATTTTGAACTGAAATACACAGAGTCAAACGTATTCTGGACTGAAGCAGAAACCAAGGTGAGCACACTATGTAAAAATAAGTGGTGGAGGTGAGAGAGAGAGGGGTAAGCTATTGAGAGAGAGGTAAGAAATGGGAAATTGTGCACAGGGAACAAAGTCAAAACTCAGCGATTAGAACCAGGAAATGTGTGCAGACAGAGCATAACTGACTGAAGGTTGATTTTCAGGCTTCTTGAATATCCTACAGCCAGAAGCAGAATTGGACTCAGAGCCTAGAAGGGGAACAAGAAATCTAGATTAGGGCATGGAGAGTTTTGGGGAGCAAGGAAGACAGAAAGCATCAAAGTCTATGTCTTTCATTGTAAAATTCCTCTTAAAATTTCATTCCATAGTTTAAAAACTCCAAGAGAATGTCTTTCATCATATAAACCAAAAAAAAGTAAACACAGTTTTGCCAAGGTTCTTCTTAGAAAATCACAAAGTTTATTCCCACGTTGACAAGTTGGTTAAAATATCTATTAATGTCATTGATCTTAATTATAAAAAATGAGAGTCAAAAGATCTCCTAGGACTAATACCTATGAAGCCTGTCTTACAGGATGAACACCTATGAAAACTTTATTTCGGTATAAAAACATACCAATAATATAAATGTAGTATTATATTAGCCATTGAGATGAGTCACATTTAAAGATGGTTAAAATTTTTATTATTAAAAAGTAGGAATAAAGAAGGTATAAGTTGTAGGAAAGTTAAGCTTGTTGCCAAAATACATGATTAATTCTAACTGGAATTAGAGAAAACATTCTGGGAATCTATGAGCTATATCTGAAGGTCTTGGGAAAAAGAAGGGAAGGGATAAATGCAGGGTTGAAAAGTGAGGACATAGCCATTCTAGAGGGAGCAGGGAGCTGTGTTCTAAGAGACAGAGGGCCTCTGAGTTCAGACTGGATGCCCTCCTAGACATTCGTGGTGAGAAAAAGACTCTTGCTCCTCTGCTCCTATTATCTTCTGGGAATAGAATTCCAGGAGCTAGAGTGTAGCATCCTTCCCAAGAGGGCAAAAAGCCATCTCAGGGGGAAGAAAGCAGTCATACTTGACATCTCCCTATTGGGCCCTTTTACAGGTAAAGCAGAGGAGTAGCATCTCAGGTGAGGCCCAGTGTTTTGGTAGGGCAGCAGGAGGCATAAAGGTTACCTGAAGTCAGTTCAGGTATAGGTTGTATATAGCAGTGGTTTTAGAGTCTAACTGTGGGTTGGGGCAGATGCCTGTTCACCTGACTTTGGATATTCCTGATGTCAAAGTTTCAGACCCACCAGCGGAAAGCACTGGTCCACTGGGTTACATAGCACAGCATCTTGAAAGAGTTTGATTCATTGGATAGAGCCTGGGAGTTGCCTTTAACAAAGTGTGAGGTTCAACTGAGATCTCGTTCCTAGACAGCCTGACTTTATTGTCAGCTTTGCACAGATGCAGCGTCATTTTGCTCTTCAAAACTCTTTGATTTCACACTTGGTTCCTAAGGCTGTTTTTCTAAGACATTTTCAGCCAATGGACCAAATGGCTGATTCCTTCCAAGAAATCTAATCAGCAGCGAGAATAATAAGGGAAGCCTCAGCTTCTGACTTGACTTGAGGCTGCATAGAAGTGACCCCCTTTCTCAGTGACACTGAGTAATTTGATTGAGGAGGCCTGTCCTCCACCTACTAGAGGAATCCTTCTCAGTCCAAAACTGTTGGTTCTTCAAGGATGAGAAGAAAGATTCAGCCCAAGAGGAACTTTGCCACACTGACCTGATTCTTCACTCACGGTGAAGAGTTTTCCTGAGCCCACAAAGATCTCTTCACCTGCTTGACTGTGCCTGAAATTTCTTTTCTTTACAAGTCCTTTCATGGACTATTAGAGATAAAAGCCAAATGCCTAATGAAGAGATACACTGACTGAAACTCATCCATACCAGGGTAATAGACAATTAATCAACAAGCCTAGGTGACTGATTTAAGGGAAGCAACTGGGTCTTTGGAGTGGTTGATGAGGTAGAGAGAGGCCTGCATGGAGCAGAAAGACCTAGATGATCTTTTTTAGGAAGAGGAAGATGGAGACTTTAAAGGTAAATGTCATTTATTCTACTCAAGAATATGACTTTTGATATGGTGCTGTTAGCTGTATGCACAATGCTGTACATCACATCTCTAAAACTTTTTTCATCTTGTATGATTGCAACTGTGTACCCACTGAACAACTGGAAACATTTTTTAAAAGTCTTTAATAACAGTGTATGTTCTTAAGGAGGTAAGCTATTTTCTTCAAGTCTTAATTTCAGTACAAGAACAGCATAATATTTAACATGGTATAGCTGCCGTCTCTGGAGTCGCACAGAGTCGGACAGGACTGAGGCGACTTAGCAGCAGCCCAGCAGCCCTTGTTATGTGCCAAATACTGTTCTTAGTGCTTGTTATATTTTTTTACAGTTATTACAGAATATTGGCTGTACTTCCTGTGTCGTACAATACATCCTTGTAGCCCATCTTATACCCGAAACCTTGTACCTCCCACCTCCAGCCCCTATATCGCTCCTCCCGCCATTAGGGAAAGTCTCCTCTGTCATGTCTGACTCTTTTGTGATCCCGTGGACAGTAGCCCATTAGGCTCCTCTGTCCATGGGATTTCCCAGGCAAGAATACTGGAGGAGATTGCCATTTCCTTCTCCACGGGATCTTCCCAACCCAGGGACCAAACCCAAGTCTCCTGAGTTGCAGGTAGATTCTTTACCATCTGAGCCACCAGCATGCTTTTTATATAATATCTTCTCCAGGGGCTCTTCCTGACCCATGGATTGAATCTGAGTCTCTTGCATCTCTTGCTTCGGCAGGCAGGTTCTTTACCAACTGAGCCACTGGGGAAGCTCCTATAGTAGCTCAGTCTGATTAAAAAAAAAAAAAGTGCAAGTCTTCTATTAGGGGAAAACTAAAACTGTACTGAGAGGCAAATCCTCCCTTTTTTATTTCAGATTTAGAACCGATTATCACATATTTCAAATGAATGGATCTGCGATAATGAATTTAACATAAAGAACAATATTTAAAAGAATTGTAAGATGTTCTAGGGGCTTCCTTGGGGGCTCAGATGGTAAAGAATCTGCCTACAATGCAGGAGTCAAGGTTTGATCCCTAGGTTGGGAAGATCCCCTGGAGAAGAAAATGGCAACCCACTCCAGTATTCTTGCCTAGAGAATTCCATGGACAGAGGAGCCTGGCGGGCTACAGTCTGTGGCATTGCAAAGAGTCAGGCACATTGTAAATATGAATGTTCATTAAAATAGACACACAAACATGACATGTTTCTCATAGTTCTGATATTTTACTGCTTGTAGTGAAAACTGCCCTGATTTTTCTTACTGAGATGCTTTTCTTAGCTTGGGCTGTCATAGTATGCTTAATGTTTCTGCTCTAGATCCAGGCATCCTAGTAAAAGAGTCAGTGAATGGAATGATTATAACCTAAGATCAGTCTTCATCCAGGAAACATACCAATGGGTTGCTGATGGACCTTCAGCTAGAATAGGAGTTTTCTCCTTTGTTGTGTTGTCTTTAGCCCGATTCTCTGGAGCCACAAATACACACAGAAAACTATCAGGCTTGCCCCTACCTACACAAAGTGAACTATTACCATCACTTGAAGCACACTTCAAATCATAAAAATGCTTACTCTAAATACACTGTCTGCTGTCGACTTGGTTACATTTTCCAAATCCGTCGTGTGGGGTGGGAAACCTTCAACTCCACAGTTTAAATTTAGATCAAGCTCCCATATCAAATTCCCATACTCCCTCTTTATTTTAACCTCCCAGAATAATGCTTTCTTTAATCCTTTGCTGTCCTTCCTGCTTATCTGCTTTCATTTTTCTTATATCCTAATCCAACTTATAAGATCCGTTTCAGGCGCCTATCCAGGCTAATGCTTTAGTCTCCTCCTGGCTCTCATCAGTCTCCCCTCTTCTGGTCCTAACAGCTGGGATCCCCAAGCCCCCACTCTTAAGCTCAGTCCTACACTTAGGTTTGGGAACAACTCCCAGTCAGGTCTGGAGCAATTAAAAGAGCCCTAGGCCAGTATCTGAACAACTCAGCCTCAAGTTAGCCTGTCTGGTGATGTCATTTGAACATTTGCCAAGCATTTATTCAGCACCTACCTCTGCTACCATTCAGCCCCTACCATGTGCAAGGCACTGTGTAAAGAAATGGAGACCCAACAAATACTGAGACATTGCCCTTATCTTAAAAGTCTTTCAGTTTTAAAGTGAAGACGGACAAGTTAACCCACAGTCATAGTAGAGTGCTAAGTGCAATGACAAGGTCAAGGGCAGAATACTGTGGGAGTCCCTAGGGGAGGCACGAACATGGGAGCCTGGTGTGGGCACAGGAGTCAGAAGAAACTTCCCAGAAGTGTTGGTTTCTGTACAAAGATCTGAAGGATGAGTAGGAGTTACTAAGCATGTAGGGAAGCTGTGTCTATCTGTCTATCTATCTAGAGACAGGCCAGAGGTTAAGAACAGAATAGCATGTTCCAGGAACTCTAAATAGCTCTGTTTGGCAATATAATAGTAAAGATCATGATCTCAAAGCTGTACTGCACAGGTTTGAATTCAGACTGCTGCTATGTCACCTTGGACAAGGCACTTAATCTCTTTTTGCCTCAGTTTCCTC
This sequence comes from Oryx dammah, assembly GCF_014754425.2. Classification (NCBI taxonomy): domain Eukaryota; kingdom Metazoa; phylum Chordata; class Mammalia; order Artiodactyla; family Bovidae; genus Oryx; species Oryx dammah. The sequence continues at coordinate 43,997,901 of NW_024070211.1, read as the reverse complement.
ATCCATAAAATAGAAATAATAATAGGATTTGCCTTAGAAGATTGTCATAAGAAGTAATAGATAGGTATACACACTTAGAATGATGCCAGGCATATCACATAGTAATAAGGGTTGCTATTATTTAGCCATAATATGAAATGAAAGATTGTGAGTGGCCAAAGAAAACTCTTGTATACCATGGTAAGAAGTTTGGACTTTAAAAACATTTACTGAACCCCTGTTGCCCTCAGGATAAACAGGGAAATTATGCATGTTTAAACAGATCACTCTGCTGCAGTGCACACATCTGTCTGGAGGGACCCAGCTGGAAGAAAGTCTGCTCTGCCCTCAGCCCTTGCTGGGAGGATGCTAATCGTCTGCGAAGATGCTGATGGTCTTGCTCCATCCTCTGTCCCATTGAGAAATACCACTAGGGGAACAGGATGGTTGGGAAAATGATGAAATCACAGGTAGTTTTTGTTTTCATTATTAAACTTTTTATTTTGTATTGGGGTTAACAATGTTGTGATAGTTTCAGGTAAATAGCTAAGGGACTCAGCCATACATATGCATGCATCCTTTCTCCCCCAAACTCCCCTCCCAACCAGGCTGCCATGTGGTCTTTGAAGTGCTTGTGTAAATGGATGCATGTGTAAATGTCTCTTGAGCAGCTGGATATTCAATTCTGAAGGCAAGATTTGGAAGTAGTCAGCATTACGAGGATACTTAAAGGTCTAGAAGTAGAGTTAAGATTATCCAGGGAAGCTGAGTAGATGGAGAAAAAGAGAGCTTCCAAGAACACTGAGCAAGACCACCACTGAAGAGATGTGAGCAAAAGAAGAGCCCTTGAAGGATATTGAGAAGGAGTAACTGGAGAGGCAGGAGAAAATTCAGAAGTGCCTAGTGTTATTGAAGCCAAAGGAGGAATTCATTTCAGAAGTCAGGAGCCATTGACAAATGCTGCTAGTTCAGTACATGAGATGGCTTCCCTGGTGGCTCAGGTGATAAAGAATCTGCTTGCAATGTGGGAGACCAAGGTTCGATTCCTGGGTCAGGAAGATCCCCTGGAGAAGGGCATGGGTACCTACTCCAGTATTCTTGCCTGGAGAATCCCATGGACAGGGGAGCCTCCTGGGCTACAGTCCATGGGGTTGTAATGAGCTGGACGTGACTGAGGAACTAACACACGCACAAGTGCATGAGCTAAGAAGGGAAAATAGTCCATTTGTGACAGGGAGGACTTTAGTGAGAAGAGTTTCAGTGGAATGTTTAGCAGAAGCTGGGTTGCAGTGGATAGAGAGGTGAATGGGAGGTGAGGAATGGTGGAGGTGAGTAGAATCTAGATGGGAAGATTCAAGAGGACAGTTAGTTTGGGAGGCTAGTGGATTCAAGAAATTGAGAGGTAAAAAGGGAGAGAGGGAGGTAGGTAGAGACCCTGTGGAGCTGAAGGGTGAGCTATTAAATGCTGGTGGTAAAGAGCAAGCAACAAACCTAGCTAGTGTATTGAAAAGCAGAGACATTACTCTGCCAACAAAGGTCTGTATAGTCAAGCTATGGTCTTACCAGTGGTCACATACAGTTGTGAGAGCTGGACCAGAAAGAAGGCAGAACGCCAAACAATTGCTGCCTCTGAACTGAGGTGTTGGAGAAGATTCCCGAAAGTCCCTTGGACAGCAAGGAGATCAAACAAGCCAATCTGAAAGGAAATCAACCCATAATATTCACTGGAAGGACTGATGGTGAAGCTCCAGTATTTTGGTCATCAGATGAGAACAGACGACTCATTGAAAAAGTCCCTGATGCCGGGAAAGATCGAGGGCAGAAGGAGAAGAGGGTGTCAGAGGATGAGTTGGCTGTATGGCATCTCCGATGCAATGAACATAATCTTGGACAGACTCTGGGAGATGATGAGGGACAGGGAGGCCTGGTGTGCTGCAGTCCATGGGGTCACAAGGAGTTGGACACGACTGGGTGACTGAACAACAACAAGGGTCAGCAGAGACAGAAGATGAAAGAAGTGATAATTGGAGAGAGAAAGAGAAAAGAGAGGCTCCAAGGTGGGTCCAAGGGAGCAGCTGGGAGAAGGTATCAACCTTGGATCAGAGGGATCCTTCTTGCACCGGGGCAGGAGGGAAAGAATCAAAGAGGAGTATGAAGGCAGCAAGATGGGGGAACTGAAGCTGAGGGGATTCTCTTCTGATGGTCACCATTGTCTTGAAAATAGGAGGATTCATCTTTGGTTCAGAAGGAGGGGATCAGGGATGGAGCTGGAGGGTGGAGGACTGAGGAAACTGAAAGAGTGAGAGGGTTCCCTGGGAGAAACTGTAGGCATTACTGCTGTCCTGGTTTTTGTTTTTGTTTTGAAATCATTTTTTCCCCAGTGGTTTAACATAACAGAAGGCTTATTTTGCACTTATATAACATTTCTGACGGGATGAGCAGGTGGATCCCATGTACTTTAACAACATCCAGCGTGCACAGCAGTGTCTTTCCTCCCAGCAGTTCCCTGGAGCTTGAAGATAGGAGTAGAGAAGACAGGACTGGGATTTTCTAGGAAAAGAAAGGCAACCGGAGAATTACAGGGCTTGGGTGAAGTGATGAACTATGGATGAAAATATAGAAGGCAGATTGCAGGAGGGATTTGCACGGGGCAAGGGGGGAAAAGTGTGACCAAGTAACGAGGATGCTAGTGTCTTGTGGTATGCCCCCACAAGAAGTGCACAACCTTACCAACCTTCTGTGGCAGGAGAAGCGTGGGGATATTAGCTGTCCATGAGCTCTCCAAAACAAGGGCAAGAGGAAGGAGGAGAAAGAGGACTTAGATTTTCAGAAAGGAGCTAGTCATGACCTAGACTAATGATCTGCTATGAGGATCCAGTATAGATCAATTTGTTCCCAAGCCCCTTCTTGTGTATCGCAAACAATAACTGTTCTGAGTGCCTTAGGCCCTGGGGTGGAGGAGGGTGAAGGGAGGACCTCTGAATTTTGGGCTTGTGTCTGGGCTTCCTCCTAGTTAATTGCATTATATCTAAAGTATAATATGATAGTTTCTAATAAAATAAATGAATATATACAATGTAATAAATACAGTACATAATGTATGTAATGCATATCATATAATAGCTATTGTTATTATTGTTTAGTTGCTAAGTTGTGTCTGACTCTTTTGTGACCCCTTGGACTGTAGCCCACCAGACTATTCAGTCCATGGGATTGCCTACTCAAGAATACTGGAGTGGGTTGCCATTTCCTTCTCCAGGTTACCTTTCCAACCCAGAGATTGGACTCGCAGTTGAACCCACATCTCCTACATTGGCAGATGGATTATTTACTGCTGAGCCGACAAGGAAGACCGATAGCTGTGTGCATGCTAAGTTGCTTCAGTCATATCTAATTCTTTGTGACCCTAAGGACAGTACCCCGCCAGGCTCCACTGTCCATAGGATTTTCCAGGCAAGAATACTGGAATGGGTTGCTGTGCCCTCCTCCAGGGGATCTTCCCAACCTAGGGATCAAACCTACACCTTTATGTCTCCTATTGGCAGACAGGCTCTTTATCACTAGCACCACCTGGGAAGTTATAATAGCTATTGATGAAAGTGAAAGAAGAGAGTGAAAAAGTTGGCTTAAAGCTCAACATTCAGAAAACTATGATCATGGCATCTGATCCCATCACTTCATGGCAAATAGATGGGGAAACAGTGGAAACAATGGCTGACTTTATTTTTCTGGCCTCCAAAGTCACTGCAGACGGTGATTGCAGCCATGAAATTAAAAGATGCTTACTCCTTGAAAGGAAAGTTATGACCAACCTAGACATTACTTTGCCAACAAAGGTCCGTCTAGTCAAAGCTATGGTTTTTCCAGTAGTCATGTATGGATGTGAGAGTTGGACTATAAAGAAAGCTGAACACCGAAGAATTGATGATTTTGAACTGTGGGGTTGGAGAAGACTCTTGAGAGTCCCTTGGACTGCAAGGAGATCCAATCAGTCCATCCTAAAGGAGATCAGTCCTGGGTGTTCATTGGAAGGACTGATGCTTAAGCTGAAACTCCAATACTTTGGCTACCTGATGCAAAGAGCTGACTCATTGGAAAAGACCCTGATGCTGGGAAAGATTGAGGGTAGGAGAAGGGGACGACAGAGGATGTGATGGTTGGATGGAATCACCGACTCAATGGACATAGGTTTGGGTGGAATCCAGGAGTTGGTGATGGACAGGGAGGCCTGGCGAGCTGCGGTTCACAGGGTCACAAAGAGTCAGACACGACTGAGGGACTGAACTGAACTGAACTGAATGTAAATAAGTAAGTGATACTTATAGTCATTTGGCCCTTGACTTGTTCCCTTTTGCCCATGTTCTTAACTTGAGACACTACTCTCTCTGAGGTCAGAGTTCTACTTACTTGCTAGGACTTTTGGACCCGATCTTCTGGCTCTTGGTCTCAGCTCCTTAGCAGAAATTGGCACCTGCCAAGACCTCTCTGTTTCTGATGGCCGTCTACCTCCATCTCTGCTTCTAGTCTGCTCCTGGATTCTTTGGAGGAACTCACAAACAGAGCTATGGGTCATGTCCTCTGGAGATCATACTCATTAACTCCCCTTAGGATAACTGATTGTAAATATGTTTTTAATACTGACCGACCACATGCAAAATTTGCTATTTCTAATAATTTAAAGCAGTTTGCTTAGTGGAAAGAACACTGGATTTAGAGTGAGAAAGTCTGCTTTAGGTAGCACTTACCCTCTTGGGCTTGGTTTTCTCATCTGTAAAATGAGGATGATAATATCTATTTGATGGGTTTGTGTTTAGGATTAAATGAGATTATGTGTATATATATATATATATATATATATATATATATAAAAGTTATTTTCAAAGGGCAGGAGGAGAAAGGGATGACAGAAAATGAGATGATTGGATGGTATCACCTGCACAATGGACATGAGTTTGAGCAAGCTCTGGGAGATGGTGAAGGACAGAGAAGCCTGACACACTGCAGTCCATGGGGTTGAAAAGAGTCAGACATGACTGAGTGACTGAACAACAACATAGAAATGTACTTTATTCTTCAGAATGGATAATTTACTGAATAGGAGAAAATCATGATGGCAGCATTAAATAGATATTTGAAGCATTATGGTCAGAGGTTCAAGTTCATTTTTCATACTTTAGACAACACTCCTTAGGCAGGGGACAATAAGTCTGATCCAAATTCAAATAACAAAACAATCTCACATTTTTCAAATTTTAGTTTTCAGGAAGCTATGGGATGCTATTGAATGTCTACTCTCCCTCCCCAAATTATAATTACATTTGCAATCTGAGTTTTGGAGATGGTTAAATTCCTCTCCTACTAGGATATGCATTTAATTGTGTAGGAAGTATATTAAACAAACAAAAAATCCTCAACACTTGCTTCAAGAAAAAACTATATGTAAGAATCAGATTGCTTCAGGTACTAAAACGTTGACTAGAAGCAATTTAATTGCTCTCGAAAATCCTAATTTGAAATTTATGTGTGATTAGAAGAAAAAGAAAATGGTCAGAAGAATGTAACTCTCTGAATTGGTGAACCTGGTTTTCATGGAAAGGGAATTCACACACTGCTATGGAAAGACGGTATTCTTAGCAAATATGCTCTTCTGTGTTTCTCAAACCCAGGAGATATCCTCTGAGATCTATCTATCCTGTGACAGTCAGTGCTCTATTTGTATAATTAGGCAACACGTTTTAACACAATGGAAACTGAGAAAAACAGGATAAAAATGTCTGGAAATGTTCTCAGCCATTTTGCCTTCGGAGATAAATGGCTTGTTAAAAGGAAAAATACCTCCATTCCATTTCTAAAGCTACAAATTAAACCAAATATGTTTGTGTTTAAATCCAGGGACTTTATTAACATGGAAAGACATGAAAGGGTACAAGTCACATTGTTACTGATTAGTTGTAATTAGCTAATTTGACTCTTTTCCTACTGAAGGAAAAGAAGCTCCCTGTGAGCTGGTGAGAACCCGAGACACCATCTTTCTACAGACGAAGAATCTTGCGTAATTTTTGCTAATTCAGAATGAAGGGGATTGAATATTTATGTCTTGCTCTGAAGCATCACTCCTTACTGTACACATGCAAAGAGAATTGCTTTAGGTGAGCTTTTGTCTGACTTATTGAGTCAACCATTTCTTGTATATTTAATTTTAATTACAGTAAAGAACAATATCAATATTTAGTCATGTTTCTCCATTTGCATGTAGAAATCTTAATTTTCACTTGAAAAAAAAAACTTTGAAAATGCAAATATCCAATGCCTGTTTCTTTTATGCAGTTTCTTTTATGCAAATATCCAATGCCTGTTTCTTTTATGCAGTTTTTCATGCAATATATTTCTAAACATTTGAATTTAAAATTATGTCTTTGGGAAATGAAGATATTTCTTTTATTTATTTCCAAATAATGAAATTGACTAAAAAAAATAGCTTCGGCACTAGTTGGAAACCCGACTGGTTACAAAATCAGACATAATTTGTACAACTCTGAAGTTTGGAACTGCCTGTGGAAACTCATGCCATCAACCCCTCCAACTCAATCAAGTTCAAGTTTGTTACCAACCCTATTGTCTCTATGACTCCAGTGAAGGGAGGCAAAGAAATGAAAGGAAGTGCTGCTAACAGACAGCTCTGTGCCCTGTAATTCCCATCAATTGAGATTCACGCTTTTGAAGTCAAATATTTCATCCTAGGAAATATTTAAATGCAGAAGGCGCTGGATGAAATGCAACATTGGACCATTGTTTGCTATTAGCACCTCAGGGATAAGCAATTCATTCTTTTGGGTAACATTAGGAGACTTCGGAATAGGAGGCCACTGGTATCCTACAACGCTGGCTGGGGGACTAACGACATGAAAACTCTAATTACCACTGTGCTAATAACTAGTTGTGACTTTGAGCAATCACTGCCCGGCCTCAGCCTGTCTCTCTGCATTGGCAGTATGTGGAGTATTGTTCAGCTCTCAATTTCTACAACTCCACTCAGGCAGAGGAGGCAGAGTGAGGTAGAATGGGGTGAGGGAACAATGAGTGTTATTGTCTCTGACTCCAAGCTGGAGGACTTGAAACCATGCCCTGAAGCCGCTTTCTAGTTCTTGTTCAGCTCTGTGCTCCTAGCACAAATTATTGTCTCAGGTGGAATAATGGTGGTCCCTAATCAGGGCGTAATGGCCCAGTGGTCACATTTGCCCTACTCTGAACCCCATCCAGCTGGGCTTGTATTCTGCTTCAGAAAAAAATTTTTTAGCATAGCTGTGAACCTACTGCTTAGTGACACGGCTACTCACTTTGAGCATGAAATAGCTCCGAATGACCCAATTTCTTCTGCTCTAGTGAAATCTCAGTCTTTAATTTACTCCCTCCTTTTTGCTCAGAATTGGTCAAAATTGCCTTTTAAAGAGAATGCTTTGAAATTTACCTAGGCTGATTCTGATCACCCCCGACCACTTTCAATGGTAGGGCCGGTTTATCTGAATTTCCCTCCCCTTAAAAAAAACCGCCACCTCTTACAAAATCCATTTACTGTGTTCTTTCTGATTTTGGGAAATCATTAGGTAAATGTGAGTAAACGCCTTTTCTCTCACTTTGTGTCATGGTGAGAGAGAGGCCAGGTCTGTCACTCTCGTTTCATTCTGTCCCTTCACTGATGTGCTCCATGGGAGAAAAGAAGCATCCTGAATCTATACTGGAAGGGAGGTGCACCTGATCAAAGCAGCAGTAGGGTAAAACAGTTTTGCAGACACAAGCTATGCCTACTTTCAGTTAAAAAGTAATAAGCAAACAAGGTAAATATACAAATAAATGAAGAGGATCTACAAGGACCCGTCCAGAAGTTTTCAAAGAATATAAGCCTACAAATATATACTTCTTTCTTTATTTCTCCCTCCTTCCCTTTCTCTCTCTTTCTTTCTTTCCTTTTTCTCTTGATGGAAACCAAGAGGTAGAGGCTCTCTGAGTCTCTCACCAGAGCTTGTTTTTATTTGCTTTTATTTTTCCCAGCTTTATTGAGTTATAATTAATGTACAACATTGCGTAAGTTTACGATTGATATACTGTGAAACGATAACCACAATAAGGTTAACACATCCATTACTTCCTATACATGTTTTTTTGTGTGTGTGGTGATAATTTTCCAAATCTACTCTCTTAACTTTCTATTTTTCTCTCCTTTCTTTCTATAATTTTTTCCTTCTTGTCACATAAACGAACTCACAGTATTCATCCACTTCTGCTTTCTTTTCTACAATTGTAGATTTCATTGTTTGAGTCTGCTGTAATTTATTGAACTAGTCCCCAGTGGAATATTTCAGTTCTATGTTTTGATTTGTTATTAGGTTGGTGCAAAAGTAACTGTGGTTTTACATTGTTGAGTTTGTCATTTGATATTGGAATATATTAGAATAAATGTGGTTATGTTATACATCATTTTAATGCACGTTTCTTGCTTTATGGTTTTTGCTAATGACTTATTACTTGCTGTGTATTTTATATTTATTTTAGACTAGGGAAAAGATGTTAGACAAAAAGCAAATTTTCTTACTTGAGTTCAAAATGGGTTGTAAAGCAGCAGAGACAACTTGCAATATCAACAACACATTTCGCCCAGGAACTACTAACGAATGTACAGTAGCTCAAGTTTTGCAAAGGAGACAAGAGCCTTGAAGATGAGCGTAGTGGCTGGCCATTGGAAGTTGACAACGACTGAGAGCCATCACTGAAGCTGATCCTCTTACAATTAAATGAGAAGTTGCTGACGATCTCAACATTGACATTCTATGGTCCTTTGGCATTTGAAGCAAATTGGAAAGGTGAAAAAGCTCAATAAGTGGGTGCCCCATGGGCTGACCACAAACAAAATAAATTGTCTTTTTCAAGTGTCATCTTCTCTTATTCTATGCAAAACCAATGAGCCATTTCTCAATTGGATTGTGATGTGCGACAAAAAATGGAGTTTATAAGACAACCGGCTACAACCAGCTCCGTTGGAGAAGAAGTTCCAAAGCACTTCCCAAAGCCAAACTTGAATCAGAAAAGGTCATGGTCACTGTTGGTTGGTCTGCTGCCAATCTGATCCACTGCAGCTTTCTGAATCCTGGAGAAACCATTGCATCTGAGAAGTATGCTCAGCAATTGATGAGATGCGCTGAAAACGGCAATGCTTGCAGTGGCATTTGTCAATAGACAGGGTGCAATTCTTCTGCATGATAATGCCTAACCACACGTTGCATAATGAATGTTTCAAAAGTTGAAAGAATTGGGTTATAAAGTTTTGCCTTATCCACCGTATTCACTTGACCTCTCACCAACCAACTACCACTTCTTCAAACATCTCGAAAATTTTTTGCAGGGAAAATGCTTCCACAACTGGCAGGAGGCAGAAAATGCTTTCCAAGAGTTCATCGAATCCTGAGGCATGGATCTGTACGATATAGGAATAAACTTATTTATCGCTGGCAAAAATATGTTGACTGTAATGTTTCCTATTTTGATTAATAAAGATGTGTCTGAGCCTAGTTATAATGATTTAAAATTCATGGTCCAAAACCGTGATTTTGTTTGCACCAACCTAATAGTTGGACTAAGCTCAGTCACTTAATTGTGTCCAACTCTTTGCAACCCCATGGCTATAACCCGCCAGACTCCTCTGTCCATGGGATTCTCCAGGCAAGAATACCGGAGTGGGTTGCCATTTCCTCCTCCAGGGGATCTTCCTAACTCAGGGATCGAACCCATAACTTTTGCATCTCCTGCATTGGCAGGCAGATTCTTTACCACTGTGTCACCTGGGAAATCCCACAGTAGTTGGATAAGTCAGAGAGCATAGCTAAAACGACTGTACTTTTCAGAGAAGTCTGCTTTAGAAGATTAATTTTGGGTAGAAAGTGTGTCTTCTTCACAGCAGAGACCCTTCTTTACGTTTCTTCATTTGTAGTAGACACGATCTCTGTAAGTTGAACTCTCTCATGCTGCCAAGTCGACATGATACCTGGTACAGTTGTTTGTATTACCAGTGTGTGGCGTTTGTTAATTGGTGCTAATTACTATGTTTCATTTTAGAGGAAAGAAGTGAGTTTCGAAGAGATCAACTGGCAGGATGGTGGGAATGGGCTAAGAGCCAATGGTTGGCTCTTGAACTCACTCTTTATTCATTACGTATTTCTCATTATCTCAAGGACAATTATTGCCACTACCATTAAAATAGTTGGTTTCAAATTATCCAGACTGAAAGATTGATAAATCTCTTTCTAAACAGAAAGTTTAAAACACAAGAGATGAAAACAGGTCCACATCAGAAAGTCAGAAATGAACTATTATTATTATTATCAGTATTGTGATGCAAACTGAAGTGAAATGATAAAAATTACACTGTCATTAATTTATATACTGAAAATAATTGAAGACAGTGCCTCACAGGATTGTTCTTCAGGATGAGCACAACTACAGTTTTATGCAGGATAATTCTCTGTTCTTAAGTGCCTCTTCTGTGATTCCAGGAAGATGTGATTTGCAGTGCAGTGAACAATGCCAATTACCTCGTTTCTCTTGTGGGCTTCAGCTAATGCTTGTCCTCACCATCCTTCTCACTAAGACGTGCAGCAGACATCAATCATCATCGCACAGGCTGTCTGCATCCTTAATTAGAAAATAACACACAGCAGAGCTTCAGTGGCAGAGTAGACAATATTTTGCATTAAAAAAAAATTGTTTGTGGTAAGAAGCAATCCCAAATAAATTGCACAATAGCTTGTGCACTGTGAGCCCAGGGCACCAAAAGGTCTTTGGGAGCCAAATTCATTTGTTTGATAAAATTTTCAAGAATCTAATTGAACATACTCTGCTTGCTTAAGCGATTTGCATTAGTTTTTTGAGTACAAATAGGAATATTTTCAGGGTTATTCCTTGTACTTCTATGATAACTTTCCAGGTTAATTTACCTTGCCATGGTGGCTCCAGGCTCTTTCCTTAGCTGTTTATTGGGCATTTGATGTGATTAGCTGTTGCTGGTGCCAGCACAAGGAGAGATTACAATTGGTTGGGAAAACACAACAACTTAGGTTTCATCATTGATTTGCTACTTTCTTGCTTCATCATATCCTCATGATTCATCTTGGCTATTGCTGTGCAAGCAAGTCCTGGAAGTGATTCTGACTTAGTGAAAATAAAAGCATTTAAAACTGCAACAGGGAAGGAAAAGACAGCTAACATTTACTGAGTATCTACTGGGTTCCAGGCAGTACTCCAGGACCATTTTCTTTTCTTTCTCACATACCTGTGAGGTCTTTATTATTATCTCTATTTTACAAAGGAAAAAATAAAAATTCATGTCCTCTAATTCTTTAATGTCACACTGTCCAAAGCAGTGGAGTCAGAACTGGAATCTAAGTTCTTTTAACTCCTATAATTCTGCTTCTTCAAAAGGTAATAGTACTTTATATCTGTACAGAGCTCTGAAGTTTACAGCACACTTTCTCATATGTTGTTGTTCAGTCTCTAAGCCATGTCTGAAACTCTTTTGTGATCACATGGACTCTGTCTATCATGGGATTTCCCAGGTAAGAATACTAGAGTGGGTTGCCATTTTCTCCTCCAGGAGATCTTCCTGAGTTAGGGATTAAAACTACATCTCTTGAATCTCCTTCATTGGCAGGCAGATTCTTTACCTCTGAACCACCTGAGAAGTCCTCCCATATGTTGTCTTTATTTTCCCACCAGCTCCATAAGTTATACACCATTATAAAATTTTACTGATGGGGAAAATGAAGTTCAAAGAGGCTGTGACTTGTCCAAGGTCAAACACATAATAAAGAATACTCCTGCAATGCAGGAGACCTGAGTTTGATCCCTGGTTTGGGAAGAATCCCTGGAGGAGGAAATGGCAGCCCACTCCAGGATTCTTGCCTGGAGAATCCCATGGACAGAGGAGCCTGGCGGGCTACAGTCCATGGGGTCCCAAAGAGTCAGATATGACCTAGTGACTAAACAACATCAACAACAAACAAAATTATTTTGCACTATGTTGTGTGTTTTATAATTTGTGAGAATCACAGCTTAGGACATAGATGCTGTTATACAATTAAAGCCAAATGGCTGATTACTGAATTAGAAAGCCTGGGCTAAGAACACACTTTTGTTGTTTTGTTGTTCAGTTGCTAAATTGTGACTGAGTCTTTGGGACCCCATGGACTGTAGCCCAGATTTCCCAGGCAAGAATACTAGAGTGGGTTGCCATTTCCTTCTCCAAGGGACCTTCCCGAACCTGCGTCTCCTTCGCTGAAGGCAGATTCTTCACAACTGAGCCACCAAGATATTTCCTGCCTTGTCAGTAAACAAAGATGTCACAGTCATCAGTGATTTGCTGGGTTGGGAAGATCCCCTGGAGAAGGAAATGGCAACCCACTCCAGTATCCTTGCCTGGAAAATCTCATGGACACAGGAGCCTGGTGGGCTGCAGTCCATGGGGTAGCAAAGAGTCAGGCACAGCTGAGCGACTAACACTTACTTACTTAGTAGGTCAGTCATGTCTGACTCTTCGAGACTCCAGGGACTGCAGCATACCAGGCTTTCCTGTCCTTCACCATCTCCCAGAGCTTGCTCAAACTCATGTCCATTGAGTTGGTGAACCATCTGGTGCTCTATTGTCCCCTTTTCTTCCTGCCTTCTGTCTTTCCCAACATCAGAGTCTTTTCTATTGAGTCAGCTCTTCACACCAGGTGGCCAAAGGATTGGAGATTCAGCTTCAGCTTCAGTCCTTCCAATGAATATTCAGGATTGATTTCTTTTAGGATTGACAGGTTTGATCTCCTTGCAGTCCAAGGGACTCTCAAGTCTTCTCCAACACCACAGTTCAAAAGCATCAGTTCTTCAGCACTCAGCCTTCTTTATAGTCCAACTCTCACATCCATACATGAATACTGGAAAAACCATAGCTTTGACTAGACGGACCTTTGTAGGCAAAGTAAGGTCTCTGGTTTTTATTACACTGTCTAGGTTTGTCATAGCTTTTCTTCTAAGGAGTAAGCATCTTTTATGGCTGGAGTTACCATCTGCAGTGATTTTGGAGCCCCAGAAAATAGTCTCTCACTGTTTTCCATTGTTTCCCCATCTATTTCCCATGAAGTGATGGGTCCGGATGCCATGATCTTCATTTTTTGCCTGTTGAGTTTTAAGCCAACTTTTTCACTCTCCTCATTCACTTTCATCAAGAGGCTCTCTAGTTCTTCTTTGCTTTCTGCCATAAGGGTGATGTCATCTGCATCTGAGGTTATTGATATTTCTCCTGGCAATCTTGATTCCGGCTTGTGTTCCATCCAGTCCAGCATTTCTCATGATGTACCCTGCATATAAGTTAAATAAACAGGGTGACAATATACAGTCTTGACATATTCCTTCCCCAATTTTGAAACAGTCTGTTGTTCCATGTCCAATTCTAACTGTTCTTCTTGACCTGCATACAGGTTTTGCAGAAAGCAGGTAAAGTGGTCTAATATAACCATCTCTTGAAGAATTTTCTACAGTTTGTTGTGAGCCACACAGTCAAAGTCTTTAGAGTAGTCAATGAAGCAGAAGTAGGTGTTTTTCTGGAACTCTCTTTCTTTTCCTATGATCCAATGGATGTTGGCAATTTGATTTCTGGTTCCTCTGCCTTTTCTAAATGCAGCTTGAACATCTGGAGGTTCTCAGTTCATGTACTGTTGAAGCCTAGCTTGGAGAATTTTGAGCATTATTTTGCTAGCATGTGAAATAAGTGCAATTGGAGCAGTCTGAACATTCTTTGACATTGAGCTTCTTTGGGATTGGAATGAAAACTGACCTTTTCCAGTCCTGTGGCCACTGCTGAATTTTCCAAATTTGCTGGCACGTTGAGTGCAGCACTTCAACAGCATCATCATTTAGCATTTGAAATAGCTCAACTGGAATTCCATCACCTCCGTTAGTTTGTAGTGATGCCTCCTAAAGCCCACTTGACTTTGCATTCCAGGATGTCTGGCTCTAGATGGATGATCACACCATCATGATTATCTGGGTTATTAAGATCTTTTTTGTATTTTTGTATAGTTCTGTGTATTCTTGCCACCTCTTCTTAATATCTTTTGCTTCTTTCAGGTCCATACTATTTCTGTCCTCTGTTGTGCCCATCTTTGCATAAAATGTTTCCTTGGTATCTCTAATTATCTTGAGGAGATCTCTAGTCTTTCCCATTCTATTGTTTTCCTCTATTTCTTTGCATTGTTCACTTAGAAAGATATCACAGTTATCAAGGATTGCAGTCCTCCAATATGAGCCAGTGGGCCCTGAGGGCAATCAGGCAGGAGAAGAATACCTGTTATCTAGCAGCCATCAGACTACAGCCACTCCCTGGGGTGAGCCCTGAGGAAAAGAAGCTCAGAATGTGAAAACACAGGATACTGGCCCCAGCCAGCTGAGGTGCTTATGAAAGGAATGATTTCTTTGAGCCCAGACTCTCACATCTTCCCATACAAAGAAAAGTACTAAATTCCTAAACTTGAGATATCTAGTTTTATTTAATTAGCAATAATCTTTTGATGTTCAGACTACCTGCCCTTTGTTGCAAAACATCTGTATCACCTGGATCCTCTCCTTGCCTCCTTGGAGCAGTTTTCTCAGGGCTACTTGTGATGCTGCTTCTCGGCCTTAAGTCCTAAAAATTTCTGTCAACTGAAGCATAACTCTCAACTTTTAGGTTGCATGTACTTTGTAAGTCAACAATATCTATCATATCTTTTTTATTCATTGATCTATTGGTGGACACTTTCTTCCATACCTTAGCAATTGTAAATAATGCTGCTATGAAGAACTGATGCTTTCGAACTGTGGTATTGGTGAAGCCTCTTGAGATTCCCTTGGACTGCAAGGAGATCAAAGTAGTCAATCCTAAAGGAAATCAACCCTGAATATTCATTGGAAGGACTGATGCTGAGGCCGAAGCTCCAATACTTTCAGTTCAGTTCAGTTCAGTTCAGTCACTCAGTCGTGTCCGACTCTTTGCGACCCCATGAACCGCAGCACTCCAGGCTTTCCTGTCCATGACCAACTCCTGGAGTCCACTCAAACCCATATCCATTGAGTCGATGATGCCATTCAACCATCTCATCCTCTGTCGTCCCATTCTCCTCCTGCCCTCAATCTTTCCCAGCATCAGGGTCTTTTCAAATGAGTCAGCTCTTCACACCAGGTGGCCAAAGTATTGGAGTTTCAGCTTCAACATCAGTCCTTCCAATGAACACCTAGGACTGATGATCTCCTTTAGAATGGACTGGTTGGATCTCCTTGCAGTCCAGGGGACTCTCAAGAGTCTTCTCCAACACCACAGTTCAAAAGCATCAATTCTTCAGCACTCAGCCTTCTTTACAGTCCAACTCTCACATCCATACATGACCACTGGGAAAACCATACCCTTGACTAGACAGAACTTTGTTGGCAAAGTCAAGTCTCTGTTTTTGAATATGCTATCTAGATTGGTCATAACTTTCCTTCCAAGGAGTAAGAGTCTTTATTTCATGGCTGCAATCACCATCTGCAGTGATTTTGGAGTCCAGAAAAATAAAGTCAGCCACTATTTCTACTGTTTCCCCATCTATTTACCATGAAGCAATGGGACCAGATGCCATGATCATAGTTTTCTGAATGTTGAGCTTTAAGCCAACTTTTTCACTCTCTTCTTTCACTTTCATCAAGAGGCTCTTTAGCTCTTCTTCACTTTCTGCTGTAAGGGTGGTGTCATCTGCATATCTGAGGTTGTTGATATTTCTCCCAGCCCAATCCTGATTCCAGCTTGTGCTTCCTTCAGTCCAGTGTTTCTCATGATGTACTCTACATATAAGATAAATAAGCAGGGTAACAATATACAGCCTTGACGTACTCCTTTTCCTATTTGGAACCAGTCTGTTTTCCCATGTCCAGTTCTAACTGTTGCTTCCTGACCTGCATACGGGTTTCTCAAGAAGCAAGTCAGGTGGTCTGGTATTCCCATCTCTTTCAGAATTTTCCACAGTTTATTGTGCTCCACACTGTCAAAGGCTTTGGCATAGACAATAAAGCAGAAATAGATGTTTTTCTGGAACTCTCTTGATTTCTCAATGATCCAGCAGATGTTGGCAATTTGATCTCTGGTTCCTCTGCCTTTTCTAAAACCAGCTTGAACATCTGGAAGTTCACGGTTCACGTATTGCTAAAGCGTGGCTTGAAGAATTTTGAGTATTACTTTACTAGCGTGTGAGATGAGTGCAATTGTGTGGTAGTTTGAGCATTCTTTGGCATTGCCTTTCTTTGGAATTAGAATGAAAACTGACCTTTTCCAGTCCTGTGGCCATTGCTGAGTTTTCCAAATTTGCTGGCATATTGAGTGCAGCACTTTCACAGCATCGTCTTTCAGGATTTGAAACAGCTCTACTGGAATTCCATCACCTCCACTAGTTTTGTTCATAGTGATGCTTCCTAAGGCGCACTTGCCTTCACATTCCAGGATGTCTGGCTCTAGGTGAGTGATCACACCATTGTGATTATCTGGGTCATGAAGATCTATTTGTACAGTTCTTCTGTGTATTCTTGCCACCTCTTCTTAATATCTTCTGCTTCTGTTAGGTCCAGACCATTTCTGTCCTTTATTGAGCCTATCTTTGCATGAAAAGTTCCCTTGGTATCTCTCATTTTCTTGAAGAGACCTCAGAGCCTACTCATTGGAAAAGACCCTGATGCTAGGAAAGACTGAAGGCAGGAAGAAAAGGCAGCAACAGGGGGACAGATGATTGGATGGCATCACCTACTCAATGGACGTGAGTTTGGGCAAACTCTAGGAGATGGTGAAGGACAGGAAAATCTGGCATTCTGCAGTCCATGGGGTCACAAGAGTCGGACACGATTGAGCAACTGAACAACAACAACAAAAATGAATATTGGAATGCATATATCTTATTGGATTAGTGTTTTCAGTTTTTCAGATAAATATCCAGGAAAGTAATTGCTGACTCATATAGTAGCTCTATTTTTAGTTTTTTTTTGAAACCTGCATACTCTTTTCCACAAAGGCTCCACCAATATACATTCCCAATAATAAATGTCTGAGGGTTCACTTTTCTCCATATCCTCACCAATGTTTATTATTTGCCTTCTTTTTGATTGTAGTAGTTTTAACAGGTGTGAGGTGATATCTCATTATGGTTTTAATTTGCATTTCTCTGATGATTAATGATATTCAGCATCTTTTCATGTGCCTGTTGGCCATTTGTGCATTTCTTTTGGAGAAATGTCTATTTAGATCTTCTAAATAAAAATGGTTTTTGATTGGGTGTTTGTTTTATGATATTAAGCTGTATGAGCTATTTGTATATTTTGGAAATTAATCCCCTGTTAGGCCTATCATTTGCAAATATTTTCTCCTAGTCTATAGTTTGTCTTTTCGTTTTGTTTATGGTTTCCTTTGCTGTGCAAAAGCTTTTAAATTTAATTAGATCCCATTTGTTTATTTTTGTTTTTATTTCCATTACTCTAGGAGATGTTTCCAAAAAAATATTGCTACAAATATGTCAAAGGCTGTTCTGCCTGTGTTTTCCTTTAGGAGTTTTATAGTGTCTGGTCTTACATTTGGATCTTTAATCCATTTTGAGTTTATTTTTGTATATGGCATTAGGGAGTGTTCTAATTGCATTCTTTTGCATGTAGCTGTCCCTTCTCCATTGTATCTTTGGGCCTCTTTTATCATAGAAAAGATGAGCACAGGTGCATGGGTTTTTCTCTGGGCTTTCTGTCCTGCTCCATTCATTTATATTTCTGTTTTTGTGCCAGTACCACACTGTCTTGATTACTGTAACCCTATAATATAGTCTGAAGTCAGGGAGCCTGATTCCTCCAGTTGCTTTCCTCCCCCGCCCCCCCCAAGATTGCATTGCTATTTGGGGTCTTTTGCGTTTCCATAGAAATTGTAAAATTTGTTGTTCTAGTTCTGTAAAAAAAAACTATATTGGGCACACTTTGTGACAGGCACTGTGCCACCAACACACTGGGATGTGTGAGAATAAAAGACGCTCTCTTACAGAATATAAGCTTCAGGAGGGCAGGGACATACATGGAGTTAGCATTGTTTTGTGCCAGCCACGATTCACTTCTCACTTTGGCAAATGATTGTGTGCTTTCCTGGGCTCAGTAAAAGGAGAGAACTGATAGCATGTAAATAAGCTGTCAGTTTGCAGATGGAATCATTGAAACCATGAATAGAGTATCTGCAGTGGATATTTTGTTGCAGTACCTATTTCCTTCTTCCTCTTTCCCTCCCTCCCTTGCTTACATCCTTCCTTTTTTCCTTCCTTCCCTCCTTTCTTTCCTTTTACTCTTATTACCACTCAAATTATTCTTTAAAACTGAAATGAATTTACAGAAATTAGGCTCCATGGAAGACCTTCACTTTGGGTCCAGCCACACAGCATAGACCTCACCCATTTACGAGCTCTGAGGTTCATTTGTTCCACTTGTCAAGTGAGGACAGTTAATGGCTACCTTAAGGAAAGCATTACATGTATGTAACAGATGCCTAGTAAATGGAGGTATTATAATCACTACTACTTAACTATTGAAATTATTTTACTATTAGAACTCTTTATTCAATAATGCATTACTTTCTAATGTTGGAGGTGTTTTGTTAAGGCTTGAGGCATTATTTGTAGAAAGATGATATTTATAATAATAATTCTACACATTTCTGATTGCAATGTATTGCTTATAAGAATTTATTTTACATGTTTTTAGCTTAGATTGTTTTGATCATCCTAGGTAGATTCTATCCATACTGTTAGCAGATCAGTTAAGCAGTTGAAAAGTCAGCCAGTATTTGTAACACATATAATATACTTTCAAAATTTACACTTACACCACAGAGGAAACTGTGTCTACTTTACCACCTTTGGTCTTGATTATTGATTCCCCCTCATGACACAGTATAACGTGATCAAAAGGTTTGGCTCAGCTGTGCTTTTTCAAATGCCTATTAAGTCTGTTGTGACATCTTAATGCCCCCAAGTTTAAATGCAGCTAAGGTTCCAGTGCTTATATACCAAGCTTACAGAATGTCTGCAGAGATTCAAAACATCTATGTTAGAGGCCCTAATTCATTAAACTTTTGGCATCATTTAGAAAAACAGAGATCCTACAGTAAATCACATTAAACTGTATCATAAACAATTAAAATTTGTGGACCATTTTCCTACAACTACACAGCCATGAGGTGTGTTTAAAGGTTTTGTTGAGTCCAATTTGGCCCACATATCCAATGTTTTGGCTCCCATATAAGTTGGTTTCCTTTTCATTAGAAGGATGTGTTCTTATTACTTGAAAACGTTCTTTAAAAGATGATATGCATAAAAGCAAAAAAAAAATCCCAAATGATTTTTCTATATGCCTTTTATAGTTGTTATGCTGTGACCATATAGTAAACATGTCTAAATATAAACATTCTAAGTTTTTTTTTCCCTTCCCAGTAAAATTATACATTTACTTGAAAAATACTGTATTGTTTAAAATGTGCTTAGAACAGGCTTCAGGGCCTCTAGCATTTTCATTGAAATGTCTTTGGTCATGTAAAATCTTCATCTTTCAAAGATGGGTGTGATTTCTAAAAATCACCAGTGGTCATTTGGAGTCAGTTTTGGGTTATCAAGCTGGATAATTCCACTTGAGGTTAAAACAAAACAAAATGTGATAAATTTGTCAAAATCTGATTAAAGATTATGATAAATGTGGCATAGAAGGCGACTTTAAAAACAAATCAGCTCCTAAGTTCTAAAATAGCTTTAGGCAATGCCAGCATCATTGGAATTACACTGCCTTCCAAGGTGACTGCTTTAAAAATCTAACTTCAGGTTCTCTGAAAATTTAGTTTTGTAACTTATTGGTGACACTTCATGCCAATGCGGTCTGACTCAGAAGGAAATTCCAAGAACTCAGGGACTGTGCTTTCAACAGTTAAGGTACATTTTTACTCAAGTGCTTAGTATGATGCCAGACATTCTGTGGACACTGAATAAACAGTAGACGATGAGGATGCCTGGCTTTGATATCAATGACCTTGATAAAGTAAGAACACTTGGCAAGACATTAGTGGCCGTAGGCTGACTGCTTCAGGATGGCTGGCATATTGCCTTAGAATAGAAAGAGTAAAATTACTACTTACTGGCAGTTTTTTTTCTCTTTTTCATGGCAAGTTGTAAAACATGTGCGTCACACTTGCTTTTAACAGAGCTTATGGAAATTGTGTCATGAAGCCATTATATGCAGAAAAACAACCACTGACAAGGGTGGAGCTTGGCAACCAGCAAACACGAAGTGGCTCATTTTGAGCAAAGAAAATCATGAGAGCCATGCTAATCATACCGATGACTATTAACCTCAGCGGAGGACTCAGAGATTGTTGACCTGCAAATATAGTCAAGCCACGGATAATTTTCCATTCTCATTTATGCCTTGTGAAGCTTTTGCGTTTTTATTCCAAGGTGTAGTGAGGGACTTCAACATGCAAAAAATTGTAGCATATGCTCTAAATATATGTATAAAGAATTCTTCGTGGATTTTTCCTGAGAGAAGAGTTTACATGTTAGCAGGGGAAACTAAGGTAGGCAGAAATAATTAAAAATGCAAAAGTAGAAAGTGATGTGAATTATTTGAGAGGTGCAGATAAAGTGAAATTTTGGTTGGAGGAAGGAGGATCCAGGAATGCTCAAGGAGGAAGTAGCATTAGAACTGAGATTTGAGAGTGAGATCATAGAAGGAACATCAGTATGCAGAAAGAAAAATCCAGGACATGTTATGGGGGAGGAGTGAGTTTTTCAGTCGGCTGGAATGTAAGAGTATAAAGAAAGAGGGCTGAAACAGGCAGAAGCAGATGAGACAAAGATGGTAAGGAGTGGGAAGGAAGAAACAGATGAGTGATACCATCTGAACTTTACTTCCTTAAAAACAATCTGGCAGTGCTGTTACAAGGAGAGATCTATTTTCAGCTAATGATCAGCAATCCGCTCATGTTCAAACATTAGCCTGAGATGTTGTCAACCATTATTAGATGTGAACCAAACTTGAGTTGTAAATGCATCTTCAGTTCTGTGGTTGTAGCATTCCTGATTGACTTAGTAAATTAAACTTTCACACATGAATGATGTTGGTGTATGGATGTTAGCATTACACAGTCCACAAGCCAGACATTAAAAAAAAAAAAAATTAACTGTTGAGCGGGATGAAATGCTCTTGAAAATGCAGGTTTAAGCATGAACTGTCCATTGTTCTTTTCTATAAAATGGTGAATCTGGAAAAATCCTTAGGGCAGAGGTAGGACTCTATCAATTTACCTGTTTATAGCCCTTTAAGTAAGACGAGACCAGTGGAATGATTTGTTCAAATTTTCTTAAACCTCCATGTGTGTCAGAGTGCAGGTTGAGGCAAGCTTCTTTTCAGTTCCCCAGGCTATAATAAACCCAATATCTGCTCTCTTCCTATTGGTGGATTTAAAGCCACGCATCTGGCATTGGAATGCTGGCCAGGATGTCAGACAGCTTGACCATGTTACTTTCCATTATCTTGCTTATTCTGTAATCAAACAAAGCAAACACCAGCCCCTAAACCTAAAATTTGTGCTCAGTTAACACCAAAACTGGAGTCGATGGAGTGATTAGCAAAAACAGGAGTGAGGGGATCTCTACAACACTGAGTCACCCTCAGAGGTGCGTGTGTTCACTGAATTAATGTTGCAATGTTTTGAGTGCAGCTTTTAACAGTACAGAGCTCTCATAGCCAAGCGTGGGAGTAATAACAGAATAAGCAAATTACTGGGAACTAGAGAAGGGATTCCACTACAGAGGAAGCAAACCAAGGGAATAGCTTTTGCATGAGCTGTGAATTTGGTTCTCCACCCATTCCCGTGCCTCTTCCAAATATAAATATGGAACCAATGGATGAAAATGTGGTGTGCACACACAGTTAATTCAGTCCAGCAAGAGCTCTGTATGTCATACAATTTAGAATGTTTCTTTGATTGTTTTCCTCAAGTACTGAGATTAAGTATCATTTTAGCTTAGGGTTGTTGACTGTGGATGACAGAGGACAGCAGAACATGTGAATAAAACATTTCAATGAATGCTCAGGTTTACTTTCCCAACTAACTATACCTACTACATACTAGACTCTGGAGAGTGTACAAAGTTGAGGAAAGCATGCTTTTTTTTTGTTTTTTTTTCCCCCTCAAGGAACTTATATAAAGGGAGGAACATAAGGTAAATGTGCAACTGACTAAATTACAAGGGCAGATGTGTTAAACGCCTTAAGTGAATTTACAAGCAATACGCCATGCTGGCTTGAAGCAGAAGAATGTCCAAGAGAAGTTAAATAAATGTTGCAGGTGTGAATCTCCAAGAACCTGCTGCTGCTGCTGCTAAGTCATTTCAGTCGTGTATGACTCTGTGGGACCCCATAGATGGCAGCCTGCTAGGCTCCTCTGTCCCTGGGATTCTCCAGGCAAGAACACTGGAGTGGGTTGCCATTTCCTTCTCCAATGTATGAAAGTGAAAAGTGAAAGTGAAGTCGCTCAGTCGTGCCCGAGTCTTAGCAACCCCACAGAATGCAGCCTACCAGGCTCCTCCGTCCATGGGATTTTCCAGGCAAGAGTACTGGAGTGGGTTGCCATTGCCTTCTCTGCCAAGAACCTGAGTTACTGGGAAAATGGTGGCCCCATTCAGGGAAATATGGAAGTCAGGAGAAAGAGCAGGCTTACCTGTGAATACAGGCTTCCGTAGTGGTTCAGATGGTAAAGATTCTGTCTGCAATGTGGGAGATTGGGGTTCGATCCCTGGGTTGGGAAGATCCCCTGGGGGAGGACTTGGGAACCCACTCCATTATTCTTGTCTGGAGAATCCCCATGGATAGGGGAGCCTGGCAGGCCACACTCCATGGGGTCTCAAAGAGTGGGACACGACTGAGCGACTAACCACACACACACCTGTGAAAATGCTGAGTTTGAGAGGTGGTTGCAAGCCTGTCTAGAGAAAATCTGAGAGGAGGAATGTGGGTGACATGTAGAGATAAGAGAAGTAGAGGAGATAAGATCATCAAGAAAAATCATATCAGGAGAAACAAGAGCACTGGGAACTTTTAGGACAAATCTGGTTCTAGGAGACAGCAGAAACAAGAAAAAGCAGTATTAAGATACTGAAGGAATGATCTAGGCAATAGGAGGAGAACCTGGAGAATGCAACCTGATAAAATGTAAGAGAGGATTTTAGGAAGAAATCGAGCAACAGTGAGGATTGCTACTGAAGGCTCAAGGAGGATACAGACCAAGAAGAAACGGGGTTTAGATGGTGATTGATGCCTTTTTAAGAGAGCAGTTTCAGCAGAGTGGTAGGGCCAGCAACCAGACTGATTATTAAAAATTTGCTGAAGTATACAAAACAAATGACACAAAGATCACAAATTTTTCTCTTAGGACAACTCCTCTGCCCTTTATTGTCAGGGAAATAATGCAATAGCTAGAGGAAACTATTTCACAATGGATTACATATTTTTAAAAAAATCACCATTTGATGAGGTTATCTGAGTCTTTCTCATGCATGCTAATGTAAACCCTTTGTTGAGATAATTGAGTGGCTTGTCTTCCATATCATTCACACGTTAGTACCATCAATGGAAACTACATACAGTAAGACACTGAAGTGGGGGGTGTCTGGAATAGGTGATGGAAAATAGCAGAGAAGATGCCACTTCAAAGGGCTTAGCATGTGAAGCCACTTGAGTCATTGATTTTTTCTTATCTTGGAGTGCTGATGTCTCCTCTTTACTTCTGTGCTTCTTTGGGTCCCAGGCTTTTTTTCTTGAACGGTGTTTTAAGTGGTTGCAGACCCAGCAATGGGACTATGGGACACTGATTACACAATCATCTGGTAACCCTCCCTTTTGCTCTCTTCCACAGAAGTAAGCGGCCGATGATTATGGAAATAATAATAAGATTACAGAAGCAATATCTTTCATTTCTTTACTGCTTTCTATCTCTCAAACCCTATTTGCACACATACTGCCATATAACCTCAAATCAGTCTGCCTGGGGATAAATGAAGTTCTTTAGGATGGGAAAAAAGGGACAGAGGAAATATCTGATTTGTTTATTGACTGTTTTCAGCACCCTTGTATCTCCTTTTTTCTAAACCTATTTATCTTCTCTGGTTAAACAGAAGATATGTAGATAGACAATATTTCTGTATTTTTAGTACTTTTTTTTTTAAATTGTACCAGGTCTTAGTTTCATCATGTGGGATCTAGTTCTCTGACCAGATATCAAACCCAGGTCCCTTGCATTGGGAGCATAAAGTCTTAACCTCTGGACCACCAGGGAAGTCCCTGTATCATTATTTTAAAAAGCTTGTGTGCTCTTGGAGATTCAGTAGTGAGGTATAACTCCTGACATCTGTGAGAGTAAAATATCCAATATTGATACTCTATGTAAAAGAAAAATCAATGGAAACATCATTGAAATGAAGTTAGGTAATTATTTTTATTTATTGAAATTAATATTGAAAGTGGAAAAAACATGCCCAGCAATGTGAGGGGTTAGAATAAGGCAATTTAACTTTGTCTTATTCCTAAAGAATCTTCCCCCCTTTCAATCTGACTTTCCTTCTATAGAAGGAATAATGGATAATAGATGTTTAGAGTTAAAGAAGAATGTTCAGCGGGTGGGTTTCCCTGGTGGCTCACATGGTAAAGAATCTGCCTGCAATGCAGGAGACCCAGGTTCAGGAAGATCCCCTGGAGAAGGAAATGGCAACCCACTCCGGTATGCTTGCCTGGAAAATCCCATGGACAGAGGAGCCTGGTGGGCTACAGTCCTTAGGGTTGCACAGAGTTGGACACAACTGAGCGACTGACATTTCACCACTTTCACTCAGGGGTAGGGGTTAAAATGGGGAAGTTACAGGGAAGGAAAACCATTCCTGCATGCATTGTTTCATTCACTTAACATTTACAGATATCGCTGTGAGCCAGCTGTCTGCTGGGTCTGGGATGTAGAGATACTTTGTTGCGGGACATAATATTCTTTTGGGAAGAAAAGTTTCTCTCGAAAGCCTTGAAACAAGTGGTGTTGGAGAAGAGTTTGCTGACAGTGGCTGCAGGAGTGGAGGAGGAAAGCGATGGCTGACAGTGAAATTCCTGAACAATATGTGAATTAGGTTGCCAGGCTAGCTTCTTTTCTTTCCATCAGGAATCTTGCTGAAACTTAGGAAGAAAGGCTGATTGTGGAAGGAGGATTGGAGAAATTTTTATCTATTTATTTTTGGAGCATAGTTGGTTTACAATGTTGTGCTAGTTTCTGCTGTACAACGAAGTGAATTAGCTATACGAATGCATATATTGCCTCCCTTTGGGACCTCCCTCCTCACTCACCCCACCCTCCATCCCACCCATCTAGGTCATCACAGAGCACCAATGTGAGCTCCCTGTGCTATACAGCAGGTTCCCACTAGCTAGCTATTTTACATATGGCAGTGCGTATATGTCCACGGCACTCTCTCAATACATCCCACACTCCCCACCATCTCCCTTCCTCATGTCCACAGGTGCATTCTCTACATCTGTGTCTCTACTCCTGCCCTGGAGCTAGGTTCCCCTTAAGTTGAAGCTCTGCTGGACTTCAGTAAGTGGTTGAGGATCTGTGCTCTGGTTGGTTGACACCAGTAAAACTTCACGATACATTTGAAGAGACAAAGTCAAGAGTAGCTTCTAATTAGAAGCTCTGAGACAATTTAAGCATGGATTGCTATCCTTTCTATCATATTGCTTTAGTGAGCATCTCTGTATTTTCACAAAATCAAAATATGTCAGGGCTGGAGGTCATGTTTCAACTAGTATGTTGATTTAATTTCTACTCAGCCAAGAAAATTGCCACTTAGATCATCAATCTTGGTTTCTGTGGAATCTGATTTTTTTTCCCCTCTCTCTGGGAGCTCTTATATAAGAATTGTTCAGAGTTAAATGAGGGATGACAAGTTCATAGCCCAGAAGGAACACTGGGTCTCTGGGCTATCAAAACATTGATCATACGTCAGGCCACTTAATGACGATCCCCTGGAAAATCTTTGGCTTCTAATGAATGGTAGAAATATGTGAATGGGAAGACTAGATTTGGAGAGCTGTCTGTATGAGAAGAAAGTACACTGATGACAGAACACAGATGTGTACCCTGTGAGCTGGCAGAAGTGTGATTATGTTGACTGCGTTGATAGTTGTCAGAGTCTAGGACACAGTGTCTTTGAGCACGGCTCTGAAGTTGGGATTTTTTTTCCTGGAGGGGGGTGGGGTGGGGTGTTGATGGTAGTGACTGCCTATTTCATTCTGACAAGAAAGACATAGTGTCTACAGAGATCACAATCTCGACTGGCTCCCCTTTTGGCTGAGGAAGGAAGCCAGAATGGCCAGTTCTGCTGGCAGTTATCTGAGCCAGTCTGCATGGGTCTCTGATTGCTATGAGGTTCCATAGGCGGGAACGAACCAGAAATACTGGTTTCTACCATCTGTTGGAGTCCTAAGGACTGGTGTGACTAACTGTCTGTAACAGCAGCTTCAAATCTCTTCTGGGAAGAGGCGGGAATTGTAAATAAATTGAAAACAAACACGACTCATTCAAACAAATGTGTGGCTTAGGTTTGATGTGGTAGGTGAGAACCCCGTAGAAGAGAGAAAGCTGGAGTCTATATACATGCAATCTCTGTTCAACATCGTCTCAAAGAATCACCTACAGTGTTGAGAACTTGTAGTAATCATGTGATTATTGGAATGATTGTTAGTTCTGCAGATGAGATGAAATGATACTGAATGGAGAAGGGTATCCGGCATTTTAATAAAACAAAATAAGAACATGCTAAGAGTAGTCATTAGGGTATTAAATACTCATTGCATATGTTTCTGAATTCTGTTTTTAATTACAAATAATCTAGCATTAATTATCGGAGAAGGCAATGGCACCCCACTCCAGTACTCTTGCCTGGAAAATCCCATGGATGGAGGAGCCTGGTAGGCTGCGGTCCATGGGGTTGCTAAGAGTCGGACACAACTGAGCGAATTCACTTTCACTTTCACTTTTCACTTTCATGTATTGGAGAAGAAAATGGCAACCCACTCCAGTGTTCTTGCCTGGAGAATCCCAGGGACGGGGGAGCCTGGTGGGCTACCGTCTATGGGGTCTCACAGAGTCTGACACGACGAAGCGACTTAGCAGCAGCAGCAGCAGCATTAATTATAATATTATGTCTTCATAATTTTCCCTCTGCTCAAAGCTAAAAATTCTTTCTATGTAAGAGTCAAGACTTGTTACAATTAATCTCTCGTTCTTTAGAAAAGAATGGAAGCAGCAGCAGTGAGTAAAGTACATTTTTTAACAGTTCAAACAATCCTCATTTAAAATATATATACAAAATGTGCAAGTTTACTTTTTTTTTTTTTTTTTACCACTTTTTGGAACTGTAAACGTATTGATAGCCCTGGGGTCTGGAGCTGGTGCTGTTTATTTCCTAGACTGATGCAGCACAGGTAGTCATTCCAGGTGTGGCGCCCTGATTCCTGTGATTAGTAATACAAAGGCTGAGCTGTGGGAGATGGAGAGTTTCCTGGAGGTGCGTGCAGTTGCTGCAGGCGCACAGCTGCACTTGGGCTACTCTGACAGCTGCACTGCCCTCCGCCTCAGCTTTTCACGTATGGTCAAAGAGAAGCAGATGCTGCCATAAGGCTTTCTCATTCTTTTTAAAAAGAATTATTATATTTATTTTTCAACTGCCCAGCACGTGGAAACTCAGGTTCCCCGACCAGGGATCAAACCCCTACCCCCTGCAGTGGAAGCAAGGAGTCTTAACCACTGGAATGTCAGGGAAGTCCACCTTCTCATTCTTAATTGCACATACAGAAGGGAAAAGTCAGAGGATCTGATGGTCATTTTCATCGCAGGAGTTTTTTTTCCTGGATCACTTATTGTCAGGATTTGGGGGTAATCACGAATTAACCCCCGGAAAGCACCAGATATCTACTTTATCTTAAATGTAAGTAAGTAAGCCCCTCTTAAAGATCCCTGCCCCACCCCTCCCCTTTTTATAGTGTAGGAACATGCAGATTTAAGTGAGTAATTTTTCTGAGCCTGCTGTCTAGAGAGTGTTTTCCACTTTTAACATTGACTCCCATATAGATAAAAATTAAACACTGTTTTGCTATTCTCTATACTCTTAATACCATCTATTATTTCAATTTGCCTAGGCACTTTAGAATTTATAACAGCAAATGCTCAGTTAAGCTTGCTTAAGGGATGTCTGGCTCTTGGGAAACTAGGAGAAAGAGGCAAGTTCAAATCCATGCAGATTTATTCCCACTAGCCTATCTCATATTCCATATACTTACCTTATTTGGTGTTTCATAAAGCTGTCAGCATATCATCTAGATGTCTTATTTTGACTTACCAAATTTCAGACTCGAGTCTGTGAATACTCATAAATATTTTCTTTGAAAATTAGGCAACCATTACTGGTAGTCTTAAAGTACGTCAGTAATCATGTAATAGCCTTATTTATAACTAGAAAGCTGGAACCATCCAGCAGTGGAAGCCAGTGACTGAGAAGCAACACAACGAAGTCCCCTTCCCTGGTCTTTCAGGGACCAGGCCAGAGGAACACAGATTGCAAATCTCCTCTGGGTAGTGTCACAAAGAAGCAGGGAGGATTTTCGAGCTGTGCCAGGAGGTGCTAGAGGAGTGGAGATATTAAACATAGTCACTGTTTAAGTAATTATGATAAGAACATGCTTTGAGGGAACAATTAAATCTTCACAGCCTCCAAAAGGAACATTTGATGTGTTTCCCAACTTGTGCATTCCGCATTTGAAGAGGTGGCTGGGTCTCTGGTTGGGATGGCCTCCTCCCTGAATTGCAGAAGTGCTAAAATAACAAGCAACGTCTGGCTGGGTGATTTTCCACATTTGCCCTGTTTAAAGGAAGGAGCATGTTCTACCGTAAACAGTTATGGGAACTGTTTGCTTTGGATAGGCTTGGTCCTCATGCACTGAGAGAGCCTTCTTACTCTGGTTCCTTGCCAAGGTGGAATTTTGATGCCAAAGGCTTCCTGGTCCTGTAAAGGCATTCTCTAATTTGAATGTTTTATCTGACAAAGTGTGTTGGGGAGCTCAGGGGACACAGTAATAGTGGCTGGAAAAAATAGTCACTTGAAATAAATAGTAGCTTTTACTAAGCTAGCATGGATCGAAATTCATTGTCATTTCTTGCACTGATTTCTTGGATCTGTTTGTGCTCTACCAGTGATTAGGGAGGGCTCTATCCTGAGACTTATAGGGATCCCCGGGTGGCTCAGTGGTAAAGAATCTGCCTGCTAATGCAGGAGATGTGAGTTTGATTCCTAGGTCAGGAAGATCCCCTGGAGGAGGAAAGAATACCAGAATACCCTGGTACTCTTGCCCGGAAAATCCAATGGACAGAGGAGTCTGGCGGGCTACAGTCAGTCCATGGGGTGGTAAAGAGTCAGACACAATGGAGCACACATGCAACTATCCAGAGACTATACTATCTGTGAGTGCCTTTGGGATGTCCGTACTCCCTTACCTCTATTAGAAGTAGAGGATAAGTGTTCTGGGTGACTTAGCATAGTCATGAGCAAATATACAGTCCATGAGCTCCAAATGGGTAGACAAAGGTGAGTTGGATGTGGCTGCTAGAATCCAGTTTTACATTCCAGTCCTTCCATTACTTGATGTACTCAGAGCACATGATCCCTAGAGTTGTGGTTCTAAGTACTGCTATGAGTTTTGAACCCTGCTGCTGCTAAGTCGCTTCAGTCGTGTCCGACTCTGTGAGACCCCATAGACAGCCACCCACTAGGCTCCTCCGTCCCTGGGATTCTCCAGGCAAGAATACTGGAATGGGTTGCCATTTCCTTCTCTGATGCAGGAAAGTGAAAGTGAAGTCACTCAGTCATGTGGGACTGTTAGCGATCCCATGGACTGCAGCCTACCAGACTCCTCCGTCCATAGGATTTTCCAGGCAAGAGTACTGGAGTGGGTTGCCATTGCCTTCTCCGCTACCTCTACCAATTTTTTTTTGCCACGTGACCTTGGACAAATTGCCTAAGTTTGCCATGCTTATTTCTTTGCCTCTGTAAAGTAGGGATTGTCATGAAGACTCAATAAATTAATATATGTGAAACACTTGAAATAAAACCCATACCCAGTAAGCACTCAGTACATATTAGCTACTTTTACTCTCTCCCTCTCTTAAAATTACAAGTGATACCTACTGGCCACTGACTCATGCCCTAGCTGGATGATTCTGGTTGGAGAGAGAATTATAGGAGAGTGAGAAGTGTGTGGGTGTGCCATCTGTCCACCTTAAGGCCTATGTGTACCCACAGACGTGTTTTCTCCCCGAAACAAAATTGGGGCCACTGAATGTTCAAACATTTATGAAGATTTCTTTCCAAAGTGATCTTTCTGGCTTTTATGCCATCAGGCAGACCAGTTCTGTTGTTAATATTAGTCTCTCCTCTCCAGGGTTGATTTCAAGCCATGTTTATTGTAGCTTTACTTTACCCAGTGCTGTGGTGTGCCAGTCCCTGTAAGACTGTTGACAATGATCTATGAGAGCAGTCATTTCTGCACACAAATCATGGTGACCAAGTCCATAAATTCTCTCAGGTATGGGGCAGAGTATCTGAAATACCACACAGCAAGCTGGAGGTGGGGCATTTACAAGGAGCAGATTATTGTACAACCATTTCCTGTGCCTCAGAGTTCTCTGACCTCAGCTGCTTTTTTAAGCCACTGAGCCACAGCTCCTGTTATGAGCCATATCCCCACACCTCCCCCACGTCACTCCACGAGCCGCTCCCTGGCTTGGATCCTGGCTGCCTTCTGTCGCCACGTCTTAACAGATCACATTAACTGAATTCAGCGTTCTCTCTGTTAGTCCCTTATACAGGATCTTGCAGTCTCTGGTGTCTGTGTGCTTAATATGCCCGGCATGTATTCATTGGTTCATTCATTTCAGACATTTGTTCACTCACCCATTCATCTATCAGGCATTTACTAGGCCCACTATGTGCTAGGCATTGCACTAGGCACCAGAGATGCAAAGATGACCCAAGTTCTCTTTGGCAGGGACCATATCTTACATATGGATCATGACAAAGGTAGCCAAGTGATGTGAGGTGATGGTTAGAAACGTGCACTTTGAGCCTAAGTGCTCGGGTTCAGATTCTTGTTCTGCCACTTTCTATGGGTGTGCCCTTGGGCAAAGTACTTAACTTCCCCATGTCTCCTTGTAAAATGGGGAGCATCAGTGTACCCACCTCATAAGGGTATTTTAGCACTTAATATTTATGGTGTATGGAAAAGATACCTGAAATATAGTAAGTACTATTCAGTGTTAAATAAATAAGTGCAGAAATAGAGATATACCCAGTATATAATATACAGGAGCAGCTAGTCCCCACTAGCTGAAGCTCCAATTCTTTGGCCATTTGATGCGAACAGCTGACTCATTGAAAAAGACCCTGATGCTGGGAAAGATTGAAGGCTGGAGGAGAAGAAGGCGACAGAGGATGGGATGGTTGGATGGCATCATTGATTCATTGGACATGAACTTCGGCAAACTCCAGGAGATAGTGAGGGACAGAGAAGCAAGAGTCGGACATGACTTGGCAACTGAACAACCGCAACATTTCCACCAGCAAGATCAAAATTTTGTTTTCACTCAGTCCTGTTCCAGGTTGAAGACCTCTTCCAACTCGGGAGATTAAAAATAAATAAATAAAAGCCAGGTCAGAGTCTGGCTGTTGGGCATCACGACCTCTCAGTACAGCCAGCCTGTTCTGATCTTGGCCTTCATTTCCAGAAATGAGCCTTTTGCCTCGTCTTCCCACCGAACTCCTATCTTGTATTTTTGTCATAGTGGCTGAGTCTTTGCCCTATTTTCCTGAGTCCTTAGTCTCTGCCTGACTTCCTGGTCAAGGTTTCAGCTTTTCTGGAGCAGAAGTTCTGCCTTGCTCTTGCTGGTCTGCCCTTGAACACTCTTCTCCAAGTGGGAGATTCCATTACCAGCAGCCAGACCTTTCTGCTGCCTGCTCATGCTGAACCCGACTGACTCCAGGATGCCCCATTGCTATGCTTCACCACCCCAATTATTTACTCTCTTGACTCCGTGCCCTGCCCATGTGGCTTGTCTCTCCAGAGTGTCTGTTTCCCAAGCGTCTGCCTGGCCTTCAAAGGCAGGTGTTTGGTCTCAGTTCTAATCATCTAACTTAGAGGCTGTTCTGCCCCCACTTAATCTTTCTACTGACAGTAAGAAGGTGGTAAGGAAGAAGGGCTGAGTCAGATATTCTCTGTGTTGCTCATAAAGTGACCTACAAAGTTTAGTTGTTGATTGAAAGGAATTTGAGGGGCGAATGTATGAGGAGATAGCCATAATAAATAACTGTACACAGGCCAAGGTCTGCTTAGAATAGGGTATAACGTCTGGTACTTGGGGGGCTTTCTCATCCTCGTGCCAAGATCAAGGGAAGTTCTTTACCACTGTAATTTTTCCCACTGAAAAATAGTCTTACTCAATACCAGTCACACAACTCCTCAACTAATGACGTCATAATATTGTGGTTCCAGTTTTTGACTTCAGTACCTTCTACGTACTTTTCAACCTTAGTGTTTGCATGCAGGTTAAACATTTCAGGAAGCCACGGGTTTCCCCTCTGTTTTCTCCTCCCATCATTCCTATTTTTGCTTCCTCAGAGTTTCCCTAAATTCAGTGAAGTTGAAATGCTAGCCCAAAGAATTTCTCTTTCCCTGGACTCACTTCTGTTAAACATGCCACTTTCTTTTTGAATAAGAAAAGGCAATCATCTCCATTAAGATAATAACCTCAAAGCTCCATTACTGACGAGGGTGTCCTGAAAGTGAGGCAAGAATGGAAGGGAAATAAAGGCCAGAGCATAATCCCTTGCTTTTAGCGACATAACCTAATTTTCATTAGGCCCCATGTAGCTGCCTAATTTCCATTAGGCACCTGCTGGTTTCTTTTAGCCCTATGCACACAAGACAATCTTATTTTCCCTTCAGTTCTATTGGGTACTTAGGTCTAATTGAAAACTTAATTATAAGTGCTAGAAGTCATCTGCAGAGTATTTCTCAATTGTGAATTATTCTATTATCTATTCTTTATGGTATGCACTTATTTTCTTGATTGAAATAATTTTCACTTGAAATAGCATCTGACATTTGCAAGGGTTTCAAAGCACATTCACGTAAGTTATCTCATTAATTCCCACAGCAGCCCTGTGCAGTAGGCAGCACTGTTGTTATTCCTGTTCTACAGATGAGGAAATAATGGCGCAGGAAGAGGTTACAGGAAGATAATATAAAACGTGCACTGGGGAGGAAAGCTCATTGGAAGGGGACCCTGAAGACCCAGCACTGCTTGCAGCTCTGGAGCTGTTGGTTACTAACTGTGTGTCTCTAGGCAAGTCATTTAGTCTCCCCAGGCTTCGGTTTCTTCATCCGAAAAGAGAGGGACTTTGATTTCACGCTCTGAATGCTTTCCTCTGATTCTAAGTGTGGGTGACATTTGTTTAAACAGGTACAGTTGGCCTGGCCTCTGTACCCATGGGTCCTGCATCCACAGATTCAACCAACCACAGATGAACATATAGGGGAAGAAAATTCCAGAAAATTTCCAAAAGCAGAACTTGAATTTGCTGTATGCCGACAACAATTACATAGTTTTTTTACTTAGTTCTATAGCTCTTACTTTGTGTGAAGTATTAAAAACAATCCAGAGATGATTCAAAGTAGACTGGAGGATGTGCATGGGTTATATGCAAACACTGCATCACTTTATATAAGGGTACTGAGGGACTTGAGCATCTTTGGATTTTGGTATCCATGGGAGTCCTACAATGCATTCATATTCACCTCCCCTACTCAACCCCTGACAGCTCTCTTTCTCACACACACACACAGTCACACACAGATTCCTCTTGACCCACTAGCTGAGGTCGGGCACTCCTGAAGTGAAGAGTGTTGCTAGCTGTAAGAATGAGGGAATTGGGAATATAGGAAAGTGAAAGTGAAAGTTGTTCAGTCGTGTCTGACTCTGCAATCTCATGGACTATATACAGTCCGTGGAATTCTCCAGGCCAGAATGCTGGAGTGGGTAGCCATTCCCTTCTCCAGGGGATCTTCCCAACCTAGGGATCAAACCCAGGTCTCCCACATTGTAAGCGGATGCTTTACCAGCTGAGTCGCCAGGGAAGCCCATAGGAAGAGATGATTAATTCTTGAAAAGGTGTAATATTCATCCTAGGTAGAGTGAGGTGGCAAGTCCTGACAGTTCAGTTCAGTGCAAAGGAGGTGTTAGAGGATGGGAGAGGTTGGAAAGTATCTCATTTTAGGGGAGAAGCAAACTGGACATCAATTACAAATTTTCTACTTATGGCTAATAGAAACACAGTAACCATTAAAGGAATTTAAAGGTTTTTTTGAAGACCAGTATTAGGTTCACAGCAAAGTTGAGAGGAAAGTACAGGGATTTCTCATACACTTCAAGACCCCATATTCATAGCATCCTCAGTTATCAACAAAACCATTAGTATTTTGGGAAAAAAGCCCTCAGAGTGTAACTACTTCTACAAACGCAAAACTGTGAAATGCCTTTCAGAAGCACAGTGGATTAACTAATCTTTGTATAAGAATCTCACTATAACATTTTGGGAATGGGGAGTCTTTCTTTTCCTCTCATTGTGTTAGGTACAATGTAATGGCACTAATAGTCAAAAAAGGGTGTGACCACAAGAGTACCTGTTTTGCAACACATAATCTGGAAGGATTTCAACTCTAGTACTTAAGTGATGCAGGGTGTGTGTGTGATTATATTTTTAATAACTTAGGTGCTTTGTCTGATGATTATATAATCCAACTCCTTGCTATCTGCTAGAGGCAACATCTTCTTTTGATTACCAGTAATCACTGAGAGAAGCATGGCAGCATCGTTGGAATATTTATTAACTGATGCCAAAATGAGGTTCGTTCAGGGTGCCCAGAGAGCCTGCCTATGTTATTCACCCTTGTCACCCGATCCTCAACAAAATTGTGGGTGAATAAAACACCTCCCTCCTAAGACTATAATAACAATGATTGTAATAATCAACAGTGAAAATAGCTGCATAATGCTACAAGGAGAGAAAAATAAGAAATAGCTTCTCTATGTGAGATTAAGCTATGAAGGCTTCATGTTGTACCTTCCATGATGATATTTAGTCAATATCATTTCTTTATTCCTGAGATCACAAGGCAGCCAAGTGTCCCTGGTTTTTGAAGAGTGATTATTTCTGCAGCAGTGTGGGTAGAAATTTCCACTTCTGCTGAAAGAATTTGAAAAGGGAATAGCTCATGTGAAAGTTGTCCAGGACACTACTAAATGTACCTTGATCACTCTTAGAGCCTGGAAACAGAACCCAGTATAAAATTGCTAGATGGGACTTTCCTGCAGGCTCAGGTTGAGACATCAAAGCAGAGCACAACTGGAGTCAAGCACCTCCACATTCTATCAAGGGAAGCTAGACCAACACCAGGGCTTGCTAAGAGATTCCCCAGACTGTTTATATGACCTATGGTCCCTCACCCAATTCTAACGACAGTTCTTGGGAGAATTGTTTTCAATAACAGCTTTACTGAAATATAACTCATATACCATTAAGTTCACTCTTTTAAAGTATACAAGTTAATGGTTTTCAGTATATTCACAGAGATATGTAAACATCACAGCTATCTAATTTTTGAATATTTTTTTTATCACCCCCAAAGAAACCTGTACTCATTAGCAATCAGACCCCATTTCTTCTTCTCCTGGCCCCTGGCAGTCACTCATCTGTTTTTGGTCTGTTTCTGTATATGTTTTCTATGAATTTGCCTATTCTGGACACTCCATTTAAATGGATTCATATAATGTGTGCCCTTCATGGATCACAGCCTTATCATGGCAAAGGGGCTTGTGTAGCTCAATGAAGCTACGAGCCACATCTTCTGGGCCGCTCAAGATAGAAGGGTCATAATGAAGAGTTCTGACAAGAGCTGACTTGTTGGAAAAGACCCTGATGCTGAGACAGATGAAAGGCAAAATGAGAAGCGGGTGGCAGAGGTTGAGTTGATTAGATAGCATCACCAACTCAGTGGGCATGAATTTGAGCAAACTCCTGGAGATAGTGAAGGACAGGGGAGCCTAGCGTGCTGCAGTCCTTGGGTTTGCAAAGAGTCAGACATGACTTAGCCACTGAACAACAACAACAAGAACTATAATGTGTGGCTTTTTGTGTCTGGCTTCTTTTATTTAGCATAATGTTTACAAGGTT
This sequence comes from Oryx dammah, assembly GCF_014754425.2. Lineage (NCBI taxonomy): Eukaryota > Metazoa > Chordata > Mammalia > Artiodactyla > Bovidae > Oryx > Oryx dammah. The sequence continues at coordinate 43,961,446 of NW_024070211.1, read as the reverse complement.
CATCCCTGTTGTAGAATGAATCAGAATGTCTCTCCTTTTTGTAGTTCATTGTATGTCTATACCACATTTTGTTTATCCATTCATCTGTTGATGGACATCTGGTTTGCTTCTACTTTGGGTTATTAAGTATAATGTTGCTATGAACATTCACATACACGTTTTTGTGATCTTGGGACAGTTTGACCTCTGTTTGCTGGGGTCTGTGAGCACAGAGTATGGAGTCTACTCCTTGCCTAGTCATGAGGCTTGGCTGGAGCTGCTCTCATAACAAAGGGAAGAAAGGAGGTGGTAGTGTAAGTGAGTTACAATTGCATAGAGTAAACAGGGTAAGGATTGGGTCTTATGAGGATTAGTGTGGACACTACAGGAGATGGAACCATCTTGAAAAGACTCTACCCAAGAACACAGTCTTTGTAGGACAGGTGTCTGTCTGAGCAAGAGCTAAGGAGGACTCATGAATGGTCAGCAGGAAAATATAGCGTCCTCTTAAGGGAACAGGAAAGCATGGAAGATCCCCAGTGTGGGTTGAGGGGTTTTCTGAAGAACCCAGGAAAGTTTCCCATTTACATGAGTGAGAGAGTCAGCTGGCATAAGAGTATTTGTCTCACAGAGGACACCGATGACCACGTAAAATGGCACCAGCTAAACAATGAAAGTCTTTTTGCTTCTTTACTTCTCCTTTCTCCACCACACCTCAACTGGGTAGGAACAACAAAGAACATTGGTTTGTGGCTGAAAGAAGGACTGTCTCTCTGCTCCCACTTCCCAATTGCAGGTTCTGAAACCTACAAAGATCTATTGGAGAATAGGGGAGGAAGATCTGAAGAAGAGAACAGAGTGAAGTTTGGATATTAAGAAGACTGTATCTGTATAATGCCTTGAAACAAGACTGTCACAAAAGTAAAAAGCCACTGGGGAAGTTATATAGTTTGTTCAAGATATTGTCTGGGGTCAGGAAAAGATCTGACAGAGCAGGTTTGAAGCATAAGAATGGGAGAAAAGGGCTTCCCTGGTGGCTCAGTGGTGAAGAATCCGCCTGCCAATGCAGGAGACACGGGTTTGATCCCTGGTTGGAGGAGAATCCACATGCTGTGGAGCTGCTAAACTCGTGCACCGCAACTGCTGAGTCTGTGCTCTCGAGCCGGGGGACTGCAACTGCTGAGCCCTGTGCTGCCAACTGCCAAAGCACGTGTGCCCAGGAGCCTGTGCTCCACAGCAAGGGAAGCCACAGTAATGGGAAGCCTGTGCACCACAGCGAAGGCCCTGCATAGCCAAAAATAAACAAATAAGTAAATGAATAAAAGTTAAAAAAAGATTGGGAGAAAAATAAAAGAAAACTATTTTCTGATTGCACTTGACAGAGTCCAGCCTGATTAATAAATACTTTTTTTTTTTTTTTTTTTGGTCATGAGTACAATTATCTCTGAGTTTGGTCTGCTGAGGACTTTTTTGGACTCCATGATTGTCCTGGAGGTGCTTTGCTGTTATGGGTCGTGGTCAACACTAGTGGGGCTATCAATCAAAAGGCCTCCCCTATCACAAAGATAGGTGCATCAACAGGCTGACAATTAGAATTGCCTGTTTCCAGGTGACAGTGATGGGTCCAGGGGTGGGGACATGACCCAAGCGGAATGAAGCAGAGTCTTCGTTCAGAGAAGGGTAGGAATATTGGAAGTGTTTGTTTTCCTGTGATCATGAACTGTAAATACCTGTTGATTCCAGGATCACTTTTCCCTCCACGTGGAGAGAGATTGCTGGAGAATGAAGCTGATCCAGAGAGAAGCGAGTTGAGAAATAGAGATTACCTGATTAATGACTACATTGTTTAATGAAAAAAGTTTTAAAACAATTCTTAGACTGTTGGAACATGGAAATAAGTTAATTGGACCCCTCAGTTCTTGGCATACATCACTATTGGTCTGTAAAAGATGCCTCTCATTTAAAAAGTTATTGTTCTCCTTCATCCTCCATCTCCTCCCATTCTCCTTCCATTACAGGGACCTACTTAGATGTGTTTCTATATTTTTCAAGGTATACACATATCAAAGAACACATATTGGCATAGTTTTGTGTATTTGTGTCTTCAATACAAATAAATGGCATATAGACTTAATTAAGTTTCTTCCTTTTTTTTTTTTTGTTGTTGTTGTTTTCAACTCAATACTGTGTTTTAAGCTCTAATTGCCTTAGTGTCTGAAACTCATTGACCTGACTTGGTTAGGGTTTCCAGATTGACTCAAGCTCCCTGTTTCTGTAAACAGCATTGTGGTTGACATTCCCATACATGTTTGGGGATACATCCAGGAGTGGAATTGCTGAAACTAACTTTTGGATGTTACAGTTACTATATAAACCTCATAAATTATCATTTTTGCTTAAGCTATTTGGCAATGGGTTGTGTCACTGGCAACCAGAGAAACTCCTACCTAATCTTTGCCTGTTGTAGGTGAGGGGCACCTGGTCTCATCTGCCTGGCCTCATCCAGTTCCCTTTGGAGAGTCTAAGGATAAAGCACGTTGGATGTCCCTTCAAGACTTTCCATTCCTACTTGCAGACTCAGTAACTGGCTTCTACTTTTGAAAAAGTCTCATCACTTCTGTTTCACATGATGGATTAAGTGAATCTGTAGGTGTTGTTTTATTGGAAAAGTATTTTAATTAAAAAAAATTCATGGTAAATTCTCAGAACATAATGAAAAATGCTTTCAAACTTTGGAACTGCAATTATGTTCGCAACTCTCTAGAAACGGAAATGTCTATTAATGCTAAAAATACTTTACTAGATCAATCATCTTAATAATAAAATCTTATTAAAACAATCTTTCCTCACCACAGGAATGCCAGTTATGAGACCTTGGTTAGGGAGATTTCCTTCTGTGGTACATAGATCTTTCTCCCAAGTGTTTTTGTTTACTGAAAATTTTGAGACTTCTCAGAAGTCTTCTGGTTATACTGCTGCAGAAACCCCCATTCAAGAAGCCAAGGTCAGCTGCAGTAGCTGCAGAATAATGGAACAGCATTCTAGTCCTTGACCATAAGCTGATACCAGTGAGATGAAAATCAACAAAGATAAATTCTATGGACATAAATATAAAACTATTCATTGATGTTAACCCTAATGTAAAGTGAATTCAGGGAAGGGTAGACCTGATTTGACAGCAGTTCATGGGAAAAAGACGTAGAGGAGTTGGGTGTCCTTAATTTAACGGTTAGCGACAGTCTGAAGAGGCTGTCAGAAGCATCACACAGAGAATCCAGTGGTTAAAGAATCCACCTACCAATTCAGCAGACACAAATTCAATCCTTGGACTGGGAAGATCCCACATGCCTAGGAACAACTAAGCCCATATGCCACAATTATTGCACCCTAGAGCCTGTGTTCCACAGCAAGAGAAGCCCGGGCACGTCAGCTAGAGAGTGGCCCCCACTCTCTGCAACTACAGAAAGCCTGCACACAACAGCAGAGACCCAGCACAGCCAAAAAAATAAATGAATTAAATTAAAAAAACAAAAGCACCAACACCATCAAAGCAGCAGTCACTGAGGTGTTGTACTGTGCTCAATCTGGGAGGTAGGAAGGAAGCAGTTCCTCCTTTGCTGATTTTACTAGCCCTGAGGTGTTATTCTAAGCACCAACCTGAAAGGACACAATGACAAATGGGAAGCTTCTAGATGAGGATAATTGGCATGGAAAAGAAATTTAGAAACTATTACAGCAGCGAATACTAGGGGACTACCAGCTGTCTTCAAGTATTTGAAGGGCTTTCATGTGAATACGGGTGGCCCCATTCATTATATATAGCACCTCACAATCTTCATAGCTCTTCCATTTTTATTAATTAACATGATTCTTCCATTGGCCTGTGAGGGAGGCCAGGCAGATATTGCTCTCATTTTGTACATGAGGAAAATGAGGCTCAAAGAGGGAAACTTTATTTTCTCAAAGTGGGATAGAAGTTGAATGGAGATTCTAGGACTAGAATGCAAGTCTCTTGACCTGTGTTTAGCGCTCTTTCAGTTACCGTAAGTAATAGAACATTTAAGACTTCCACATGGAGCTGGCGGGCTACCATCCATAGGGTTGCAGAGAGTTGGACACGACTGAATGATGAACACACTCTATGCTTGGTGGAAGGCAAATCTAAAACCAAGGGGTTACAAGGAACCAGAAGGCAGTAAATGCAACATAATGAAGATTTTAAAATATATTTGTATATATCTGTAAGGGCTTTCCAACAGTGGGAGGAGTGGCTCCCCAAAGTCTTGGTGAACTCTGTCATGGATATTCTTCCAGTGGGGGTTTGATAAAAGTCCTTTGGGGGCATTCTAGAAAAGATTCCTGAGTGGACAATGACACTGGACAGTCCTCCTCCTTTTCCCAACTGGTATTTTATTTGTATTGGACTGAGAAGGAAATAAAGAAATATTCTGGCAACCTGCTATGTTTTCATCTGTCAGTTTGCTAACTAGAGCCGAATGAGGTCTGAAAAGAAAATTCCATTTGAAAAAAATATGATGCGGGCTGGTCCAGATATATAACTCACTGATATGCTTATGTCAATCTGATTTTTGTTTATCTACCGACCATAAGCACATGGGTGCTGATGTCTCTTACTCTTCAGTCATTTCCCTTAACACCAGTTACTCACGCAGATGAAAGAATGAAAAAATCGTCATGAAAAATCAGGCTCGGAGAACTGAGTTGCCAGACTGAGGGCTAAGGCCACGTCACCTTAGAGGCTCACAAAATCCGACGTTTATACAGCCTCAAGTATCTTTATTTTTACTGTGAATCTGAAGCTTCTGACATGATCGAGGTTAGTAACTATGGAGACCAGTGATTTATTTACCACTGAGGAGGTTCAGCGCTGACAGAACCAGAGCAGGCTTCCTCATGCAAGCAGAGTGTCTGCTCAGCCTTTCCTAATGGGATCTGCAGAAAAAAGATGGATGAATGCAACTGAGGGACCTGAGGAAAGAGTTTAAATGAAGGCACTTAAGAGCAAAAAGGAAAAAGAAAGGACTTGAAGAAGTACAGGACAGATATTCCTTCTTACCTCCATTTCTCGGCCAGTCTTCTCCTTCTGGAATACCCTGCCCCATCAGGAAAGGTGACCTTCTCCTAGCTTATCCCACCAACCCGAAGCCCACCTTCTACACTGCTGCTGCTGCTGCTAAGTCACGTCAGTCGTGTCCGACTCTGTGACCCCATAGACAGCAGCCCACCAGGCTCCACCATCCCTGGGATTCTCCAGGCAAGAACACTGGAGTGGGTTGCCATTTCCTTCTCCAATGCATGAAAGTGAAAAGTGAAAGGGAAGTTGCTCAGTCGTGTCCGACTCTTCACAACCCATGGACTGCAGCCTACCAGGCTCCTCCATCCAGGCAAGAGTACTGGAGTGGGTCGCCAGTGCCTTCTCCACACCTTCTACACAAAGGCGTCCAAATAAAACTAACAACATTCCTCCCTTTGAGGACTACGTCAGGTGGTTTCTGTACTTTGCCTATTTACCATGGGTTTCATTGGACTGAACATTTCCATTCTTGTTCCCAGGGTTGTTCTTTATGCCACACACACATATATCTTGTGTGCTTCTCAAGGAGTTGTGTGGAGGTGACATCCAGTTCCTTTCTTGGTGCCAAAACAGCTTGCCTTTCTAGATTCTCACATCAAATGCACTTGGGGTGGTCCTCACTGGCCTCTGAGTGCCTGGTATCCACCATATCTCTCCAGTGAGTCATGTACCCCTTGAGGGTAGAGGTCTGTCAGCTCCAATTCTGTGCTCCCCATAGGGCCTGGTCTTAGATAAGCGCTCTTTAAATTGATTTAAACAGAGATAAGGAATAGAAGGAAACCATAATGCAGAAGGCACAGAGAAGATGGTCTACGAAACAGCGAGAAGGCAAGAAAGTACAAGTTAGAGTTCACAAGTGCAAAGACAGTTTCCTGATCCTGATTTTCCCCTTGTGCTTCGAGGCCAGAGGGGTTTTGCAGAGCATTTCTTGCTCTCAATCTCGAGTTCTGTCCAAGGTCTAATGAACCCACAAACCAGGGCTCCGTGGGCTGAGCTGCTACTATTATCAGAGCTCTGTTAGCCAGGTCTGGGTCCTGTCAGTTGCTAGGGCAGGGCTGGGGTCTGAGTTTTGAAAGGCCAGGGTGCAGCCCAAATTCAGAGCTCAAGAGGGAAGCCACCTCTGTCGCAGTAGAGAGATGACCTGACACACTTCCCTGGCTCCTGTCGGACAACCCCTGAAAATCCTTCCTGTCCCCAGCAACAATGCTCTTCCCTTTTCAGAAAGTAGTGCCCTTTGTCAGCACTCAGGCACAGCTGTGACTTCTGCCAGCCAGGTTTTCCAGGGGGGCTTACCTCAGAGTCAGGCCTGGCTGACCGCTTCACATTTAATTCCACTCTTTTCAGAATCAATGTAAATCGTGTGCATGAAATCACAGGCTGCTCCATTGCTTCCTTCCTCAAACTTCCCCTGCCTCAAACCCCAAACCAAAAATGCCATCAACTCAAAACGCTTGAGAAAGCCAGAGGACCCTGAAGAGTGACTGCAGCCAAATGCTAGCTGCAAAAAGGAAAAAAAAAAAAAAAAAAAAGCTGGGGGAAAACCTGTCAAAAGCATGGAAATTTAGGAGTTGCTTTAATTTTTTTTTAGGCAGTAAGAAAGCTAGAATCATTTATTATATGCAAGATTCATCAGCTGGGATGGGTTTTAGATGATCAGAGCAAGTAGAAAGGGCTGTCATTGTTCTGAGGAATCACTGAGTCCCCACCCTCCCTGACATAGCGCAGAACTCATTAGCTAATGCCTTTCACATCGGGGTAGAAGTAATACAAAAAAAAAAAAAAAAAAACCATGGTTGATGCAGCATGAACAAACTGGATTTTATTGAATAGCAAAACAAAGTGCACATGAAATCTCTATCCTCATATAGACCCTTTCTGTTTAAATATGCCCTAATATCCATATGGGCTTCCCAGGTGGCTCAGTGGTAAAGAATCAGCCTGGCAGTGCTGGAGATGCAGGAAACATGAGTTCGATCCTTGGGTGGGGAAGATCCCCTGGAGGAGGAAATGGCAACCTGCTCCAGTATTCTTGTCTGGAGAATCCCATGGACAGAGGAGTCTGGCAGGCTACAGTCCATGGAGTCTCAAAAGAGTCAGAAACAACTTAGCAACTAAACAACAACAATATCCATAGACAATAAAAGTGAAGAGTCTTGAAGTAGTTGTTGCAAAATCTGCCTAATGTCTACTCTTCAGCAACAACCCAAGACTTTGGCTTTGTGGTATGGGATTGCAAAGGGGTTATATCAGTTTTTTAGCTTTCTTCTTTGTAGATCTGGAGAAAGCAGACCTCTGGGACCTCAGGCAAATCATCAGTGTCTCCAAACTTCAGTTATGTCATCTGTGAAATGGGACTTAAAGTGATATGATGTGGAGTGAGGATTAAATGAAGATGGTTCATGTAAAACAAGGCTTTAGGACAGTGCCTGGAATATAGGGCTTATTAAACATTTGCTGTCACAATGGTTTAGGTATAATGCCAGCATGTCTGGCTTTGGATCCTGCCTTTACTAATAATACTTACTGGCTTTGCAATCTTTGGCAAGTTACTCAGCCTCTCTGTTCCTGTTTGCTTAACTGTAAAATAGGGAACAGATCACCAACTTGCAGGGTGATTGTGAGAGTTTAATGAAGTAAGTTCTTGGAATGCTGACAGGCACAAAGTGAGTGCTGTATAAACTTTTAATAATTTTCATTATTTTATAAAGAGAATTTTGTTGACTAGATGCTTCTCCTACCTATTCCCTACTCCCTTACCTCCAATCTTGGAATTCTCAGACTGTATAGCTCATTCTCTTTTAAACTCAAGTTACTAGAAAAGTTTCAACTCCCCAAACCTCTGGGGCAGCATCCCCTCTCTCCTGGTGACCTGGGTGGAGGCACCTCTGTGTGGAAAAGTGGTAGAACCAGAAACCTTAGCTGTGCAAGAGCCTTGAGAACTCCTGCCTGTCCTTACTTTCCTGGGCTCAGCCCTGGAGACTCAAAGATGGCTCCAAGGATCTGGAGCACCTGATCCAGTGCCTCAGCAGAGCCCAGGTTCTTGAGAAAGACTCAGAGGCTCACAGAGGACTTCAGACTATGGAGTGGAGCAGAACTCCCAACTCCATCTATTAACCAGTCTGTGTGAGCTCTCAATCTGCCAGGGTCCTCTGTCCATGTGATTTCCCAGGCAAGGATACTGGAGTGGGTTGCCAGTTCCTTCTCCTGGGGATCTTCCCAACCCAGGGATCAAATCCATGTCTCCTGCATTGCAGAAGGATACTTTACCATTAGGGCTACTGGGGAAGTCTGCTAACCGGTCTGACCTTGGGTGAATTTCACAGTCCTGGAAAATCCAAGGCTTAGGAAGGTCACTTAGGTCTGGATGAACTGAAGACTTCCAGTCTGGAATTTTATCCAGGGCTAGAGAGACGTTAGCTATTTTCTGGCAGTGGTAGCAGGGTGATAGTATCTAGATTTTCTCAGCTAAATTATGTTATCAACATAACTTCCCTTTGTGATTTTTGTCACAGAAATCTAATCTTAAAAACCACTGGATCATCCTGTTCATGGTCTATAGGAAAGCCAGCACTAGCCAGGAGGGAGAACCCAATGTGAGAAAACAAGAGTCAGTTCCAGGCAGCACTGTAATTGTGCAGGAAGGAAAGCGATCCTTGACGAAAATCTGTTAAGTGTCAGCCAGCGCGGTCTATGGGCTTCCCCAGTGGGTCAACAGTAAAGAAACTGCCTGCCAACATAGGAGACGCAGATGTGCGTTTGATCCCTGGGTTGAGAAGATCCCTGGAGGAGGGCATGGCAACACACTCCAGTGTTCTTGCCTGTTAAATCCCATAGATAGAGGAGCCTGGTGGGCTACAACTATAGAAGTCAGGCACGACTGAGTGACTGAGCTGTATGCTGAGTCACTGAAGTGACTGAGCATACACGTAACATTGTGCTTCATAGGCTGTACCCCTTTGAACCCTTACAAGATTCCTGCAGGGAGGTACCATAATCATCCCCATTTTATACCCGAGGACTCAGAGGTTCCGAGAGGTTACCATGGGTCACACTGATGTTGGTATGATTGAGTCTAGACTCAAACTCCATTCTGTTTGATTTCAAAGCCTGCGCAACTGGCTGAAAGTTTCCAGCCTTTCCTCTCTGACTCCCTTCTTTTTCAAGTATCTTCTATTCCTTTATCCTATCCTTTTCAAAATCTCCACCAGAAAAGGAATTTACCAGAGACATCTAAGTCTTTGTGTGAATTTAAATCAACATGTCACGGTTCTGGCAGAGGCCAACACAATATTGTAAAGCAATTATCCTCCAATTAAAAAAACAGAGGAAAAAAAAAAGATCCTTCACGAATTCTAAAATAGAGGACTTCATTTTACTGAAGATATTAGGGTATTATCCAGTATTTTGGGAGCACTACTCTAATTCTCACTCTAAGGCTGGCCTTGGTAATAATAATAATAATAAATAGCAACAGCAATAATTGTATTGGGTTGGTCAAATAGTTCATTCCAGTTTTTCTGTAACATGTTAAGATATTACAGAAAAACCCAAATGAACATTTTATCCAATGCAATAATAATGATGACTGCAAGAACCATCTGAATAGCATGTGCTAGGCTACAGTGTGCTATGCCCTTTATGTAAATCATTTCATTTAATCCTTACCATAAGTCTTGCAGGTGGGTATAATTACAATAATTAATTTATAAATGAGAAAACTGAGCCTCAGAGAGGTTAAGTAACTTGCTTAGCTCATATAGCTAGTAAAGAGTTGGGATTTGGCCTTCTGAACATGCCTCTTCAGAGACGGGGGTGTGCCTGCCCTTTGTGCCATTCTGGAGAAAGTTAAGCTTCGAGGGGCCCCTTTTGAAACAGGTCAGAGGTCTTCCTTATCTTTCCTTCTGTAGCTTCTTCTGCCTTCTTGCACAGATGGCCTCACATGAGAGATGAGGTGGAAACAGATGCTCAACAGAGTTTCCATCTTGCAGAAGCAGTAATGGAATGATTCTGTTTCTGGCATCCCAATGTGAGGATTGCCAAGTCCTGAGATCACCCGGGCATTCGCTTAGCCGGATTCCTGTCAGTTCCTTACCTTGTCTCAGTGGGTGACGGTCCCAGGATCCTTTGTGAGCTACATGACTGATTTATTCTATGTGACTTTTCTGAGGAGAAATTAGCTTAATGGTTGCCTTTTGTACATACTCAACTAAATAACCCCCAGAGTTAAAACAGTTCATGGTTCCAGGGATTTTATACGATAACCAATTTTCCCTGTTTTAGGTCAAGCCCCCAAGACCAAGGCTCAAAATACACTTAAAATAATTATTCATGCTCTCCTGGGAGGAATCAAGGTTTGCGAAATATAAGAGAAGGCTGAAGACAATGCTAAATATTTCACTACTTCATAGTGATGTTCTCTGTGGGTTCTGTTGAAAGGCAGAAGAGAAAGTCTATATGTAATAGGCATTTGCTGTACTGCTCAAATCCTCTACATTTGCTTCTGTATATTCAATTCTCCTGTAGAAGACAAGAAAGTGAATGGGAAGCATGAAGCTCACAGGAAATGATGAGAATGCATAGAAAGCAAGCTAGCAGTTTTATGAGATCTTGGTGGAACTCCTAAGATGGTAATTATAGTTATGACTAAGGCAATAGCTTATGAGACAAGCAGAATTCATAAGATGTGTTATATATAGATAGTAAGTTAGCAATCTGTAAAACATGTTAAAGAAAGATAGAATAAATGAAATACCTGTGGGAAAAGAGAAGTATGTTGCTTACAGTCAGAACGGGATGAAGAGGTCAGGCCATGACTATGCCACCTCTGTGTGGACAGATACATCATCCTTAAGTTGGCCACCCATTGGTGACACCTACTCTGGTCCCATGTGTCCTCTGTCCAAGAAATGAACATAAAATCCAGAGCGTTTGGGCTACTATTGGGGAGCTACAGTGGTGGCCAGGCAAGCTTGCTGCTGTGTCTCTCTGAGACAGCAAGTGTGTGTCTCCCGCCCAGGGCACTTTCTGTCTATGGGCCCCCTTGCTGCATTGTAATCACACTCTGGTGGCTCAGATGGTAAAGAATCTATCTGCCTGTAATGCAGGAGACCAGGATTCCATCCCTGGGTCAAAGAGAAGGTTATGGCAAGCCACTCCAGTATTCTTGCCTGGAGAATTGCCAGGGACAGAGGATCCCGGTATACTACAGTCCACGGGGTTGCAAAGAGTCAGACACGACTGAGCAACTAACACACACAAAATCACACTATGAATGGGGAAGGCTGATGTCACACACACACACACACACACACACACAGAAAGAGTAGATATGCATGTGGTCCTTCCATCCATTTGCACTTCCCACCTCCCCCCCCCCATCTCTTTCCCTTGGCCTCTCATGGTGTATGTTAATAGGTTTACCAAAACACGCAACTTGAACTTATTCTGAGGCTTTGAGCCTTTCTGTTCTGTGACCTCAGGCACGATTTGCCTGGGACTGTTCTCTGAGGCTCCCTTTGCATTGAGGTGAATTCCCACATGACATCCACGTTAGACTATTTCCATTTGGATCTTTTCACTTGTCTCTTCTGTTTCCTTGGCTAAGACTCCAACAGTGGATACTTTTATTCCATCAGAGGACCTAGGAAAGATTTGTGCCAACAGGGTTTGGAATGGAGGCAAAACTAATTTTGGAGAGCTCCACTGTGTGTTGAAAAAGATAGCAATCAAATAAATGTGTTATATCACATCCTGAATATGGTCTCAGGCCCTCTGCCAGGTAGTCAGGGGAACTTTTTTTTTTTTTTTTTTAATGAATTTGATTTTTTTTCCATTAGGAAAATTACCAAAGTTCTGAATTAACAAGAGCAGCACGAGAGGGACAGCATGGCTCTGTCATCCATTCAGAACACAGTTGCGAGGAAGGAAGAACGTTGTTTGTAAAAATGGGTCCATAAATAATGAATGATTTTAATACCTCTGAGTGACTAGGATGCTCACACTGAGTGACCTTCTCAATATATTATTTATAATTTTTGTGTTTTTTTTTTCTAATATAGCATGTACCCCCCTCCTGCCCCCCACCGCCCCCCACCCCCCACCCCTGGCCTGGTCACAGTATTTCGTTGCCCATTTACTGTGTTTTAAACCACAAACTTCTTGCCACTATTAGTCACATGGCTCTAAAGTGAATTATAGATTATAAAAGGAAAAACTTCCCACATATTTATGAAATGGTTTCCAGCTGGTTTTAAAAGTGTCTTTGATTCCCCCTGGATGTAAGTGTTTATCTGCTAATGCTTAGCATTTGGGAGTTTCCCTGATTGGTTTCAAAAGTGGGAACATGGAGATTCAGTCAAAGTTTTAAGAGATAAGAATTTGAGAAACATAAAATTGGATGAAATAAATATTGCATATGTAGAAGAAGAAGGTTTCAATCATTATAGGATTTAGAAAAGGCAAAGGAACCAGAGGTCAAATTTCCAACATCCGTTGGCTCATAGAAAAGCAAGAGAATTCCAGAAAAACATCTACTTCTACTTCATTGACTACGCTAAAGACCCTGACTGTGTAGATCACAAAAAACTGTGGAAAATTCTTCAAGAAATGGGAATACCAGACCACTTTACCTGCCTCCTGAGAAATCTGTATGCAGGTCAAGAAGCAACAGTTAGAATGGGACATGGAACAACAGACTGGTTCCAAGTTGGGAAAGGAGTACATCAAGGCTGTATATTGTCACCCTTCATATTTAACTTATATGCAGAGTACATCATGAGAAACACTGGGCTGGATGAAGCACAAGCTGGAATCAAGATTGCTGGGAGAAACATCAATAACCTCAGATATGCAGATGACACCACCCTTATGGCAGAAAGCAAAGAGAAACTAAAGAGCCTCCTGATGAAAGTGAAAGAGGAGAGTGAAAAACTTGGCTTAAAACTCAGCATTCAAAAAACTGAGATCATGGCATCTGGTCCCATCACTTCATGGCAAAGAGATGGAGAAACAATGGAAGCAGTGACAGACTCCTTATTTTCTTGGGTTCCAAAATCACTGCAGATGGTGATTGCAGCCATGAAATTAATAGAGGCTTACTCCTTGGAAGAAAAGCTATGATCAGCCTAGACAGCATATTAAAAAAGCAGAGACATTATTTTGCTGACAAAGGTCCATCTAGTCAAAGTTATGGTTTTTCCAGTAGTCATGTATGGATGTGAGAGTTGGACCATAAAGAAAGCTGAGTGCTCAAGAACTGATGCTTTTGCTCTGTAGTGTTGCAGAAGACTCTTGAGTCACTTGGACTGCAAGGAAATCCAACCAGTCAATCCTAGAGGAAATCAGTCCTGAGTATTCACTGGAAGGACTGGTGCTGAAGCTGAAGCTCCAATACTCTGGCCACCTGAGATGAGTTCAGTTTAGTTCAGTTTAGTCGCTCAGTCGTGTCTGACTCTTTGTGACCCCAATGGACTACAGCACACCAGGCCTCCCTGTCCATCACCAACTCCCTCTCATGTCCATTGAGTCCGTGATGCCATCCAACCATCTCATCCTCTATCATCTGCTTCTCCTCCCACCTTCAATCTTTCGCAGCATCAGGGTCTTTTCAAATGAGTCGGGTCTTTGCCTCAGGTGGCTAAAGTATTGGAAATTCAGCTTCAGCATCAGTCTTTCCAGTGAATATTCAGGACTGAATTCCTTTAGAATGGACTGGTTGGATCTCCTTACTGTACAAGGGACTCTCAAGAGTCTTCTCCAACACCACAGTTCAAAAGCATCAATTCTTCGGTGCACAGCTTTCTTTATAGTCCAACCCTCACATCCATACATGACTACCGGAAAAACCATAGCTTTCACTAGACAGAACTTTGTTGGCAAAGTAACGTCTTCGCTTTTTAATATGCTGTCTAGATTGGTTATAACTTTTCTTCCAAGGAGCAAGTGTCTTTTAATTTCATGGCTGCAGTCACCATCTGCAGTGATTTTGCTGCTGCTGCTGCTGCTAAGTCACTTCAGTCATGTCCGACTCTTAGCAACCCCATGGACTGTAGCCCACCAGGCTACTCAGTCCATGGGATTTTCCAGGCAAGAGTGCTGGAGTGGGGTGCCATTGCCTTCTCCAACAGTGATTTTGGAGCCCCTCAAAATAAAGTCTTTCACTGTTTCCACGTCTATTTCCCATGAAGCGATGGGACCAGATGCCATGATCTTAGTTTTTTGAACGTTGAGTTGGGAGCCAACTTTTTCACTCTTCTCTTTCATGTTCATCAAGAGGCTCTTTAGTTTTTCTCTTTCTGCCATAAGTGTGGTGTCATTTGCATATCTGAGGTTATTAATGTTTCTCCTGGCAATCTTGATTCCAGCTTATGCTTCATCCAGACCAGTTTTTCTCATGATGTACTCTGCATATAAGTTAAATAAGCAGGGTGACAATATACAGCCTTGACATACTCCTTTCCTGATTTGGAAACAGTCTGTTGTTCCATGTCCCATTCTAACTGTTACTTCTTGACCCGCATACAGATTTCTCAGGAGGCAGGTAAGGTGGTCTGGTATTCCCATCTCTTCAAGAATTTTCCACTGTTTTTTGTGATCTACACAGTCAGAGGCTTTAGCGTAGTTAATGAAGCAGAAATAGATGTTTTCCTGGAACTCTCTTGCTTTTTTTGATAATCCAAAAGATGTTGGCAGTTTGATTTCTGGTTTCTCTGCCTTTTCTAAAACCAGCTTGAACATCTGGAAGTTCATGGTCCACATACTGTTGAAGCCTGGCTTGGAGAATTTTGAGCATTACTTTGCTAGCATGTGAGATGAGTGTAATTGAGTGGTAGTTTGATTATTTTTTGGCATTGCCTTTCTTTGAGACTGGAATGAAAACTGATCTTTTCCAGTCCTGTGGCCACTGCTGAGTTTTCCAAATTTGCTGGCTTATTGAGTGCAGCACTTTCACAGCATCATCTTTTAGGATTTGAAATAACTCAACTGGAATTCCATCATCTCCACTAGCTTTGTTAGTATTGATGATTCCTAAGGCCCACTTGGCTTTTCACTCCAGGTTGTCTGACTGTAGGTGAGTGATCACATCATCATGATTATCTGGGTCATGAAGATCTTTTTTGTATAGTTTTTCTGTGTATTCTTGCCACCTCTTCTTAATATCTTCTGCTTCTGTTAGGTCCATACCATGTCTGTCCTTTATTGTGCCCATC
This sequence comes from Oryx dammah, assembly GCF_014754425.2. Classification (NCBI taxonomy): domain Eukaryota; kingdom Metazoa; phylum Chordata; class Mammalia; order Artiodactyla; family Bovidae; genus Oryx; species Oryx dammah. The sequence continues at coordinate 43,946,164 of NW_024070211.1, read as the reverse complement.
TTTGCATGAAACTTTCCCTTGGTATCTCTAATTATCTTGAAGAAATCTCTAACCTTTCTCATTCTATTGTTTCTCTCTATTTCTTTGCACTGATCACTGAGGAAGGCTTTCTTATCTTTCCTTGCTATTCTTTGGAACTCTGCATTCAAGTGGGTGTATCATCTTTCCTTTTCTCCTTTGCCTTTAGCTTCTCTTCTTTTCATAGCTATTCCTAAGGCTTCTTCAGACAACCATTTTGCCTTTTTGCATTTCTTTTTCTTGGAGATGGTCTTCATCACTGCCTCCTGTACAATGTCATGAACCTTTGTCCATAGTTCTTCAGGTACTTTGTCTATCAGATCTAATCCCTTGAATCTATTTGTCACTTCTACTGTATAATCATAAGGGATTTGATTTAGGTCATACCTGAATGGTCTAGGTGAGTGATCATACCATCATGATTATCTTGGTCATGAAGATCTTTTCTGTACAGTTCTTCTGTGTATTCTTGCCACCTCTTCTTAATATCTTCTGCTTCTGTTAGGTCTATACAATTTCTGTCCTTTATCAAGCCCATCTTTGCATGAAATGTTCTTTTGGTATCTCTAATTTTCTTGAAGAGATCTCTAGTCTTTCCCATTCTGTTGTTTGCCTCTATTTCTTTGCATTGATCTCTGAGGAAGGCTTTCTTATCTCTTCTTGCTATTCTTTGGACCTCTGCATTCAGATGCTTATATCTTTCCTTTTCTCCTTTGCTTTTCACTTCTCTTCTTTCCACAGCTATTTGTAAGGCCTCCTCAGACAGCCATTTTGCTTTTTTTGCATTTCTTTTCCATGGGGATGGTCTTGATCCCTGTCTCCTGTACAATGTCACGAACCTCCGTCCATAGTTCATCAGGCACTCTATCAGATCTAGTCCTTTAAATCTATTTCTCACTTCCACTGTATAATCATAAGGGGTTTGATTTAGGTCATACCTGAATGGCATAGTGGTTTTCCCTACTTTCTTCAATTTCAGTCTGAATTTGGCAATAAGGAGTTCATGATCTGAGCCACAGTCAGCTCCCGGTCTTGTTTTTGCTGACTGTATAGAGCTTCTCCATCTTTGGCTGCAAAGAATATAATCAATCTGATTTCGGTGTTGACCATCTGGTGATGTCCGTGTGTGTAAAGTCTTCTCTCGTGTTGTTGTTGGAAGAGGGTGTTTGCCATGACCAGTGCGTTTTCTTGGCAAAACTCTATTAACCTACTCTATTAACCTTTGCCCTGCTTCATTCCGTACCCCAAGACCAAATTTGCCTGTTACTCCATGTATTTCTTAGAATGTGAAGTCAAGTGGGCCTTAGAAAGCATCACTATGAACAAAGCTAGTGGAAGTGATTGAATTCCAGTTGAACTATTTCAAATCCTGAAAGATGATGCTATGAAAGTGCTGCACTCAATATGCCAGCAAATTTGGAAAACTCAGCAGTGGCCACAGGACTGGAAAAGATCAGTTTTCATTCCAATCCCAAAGAAAGGCAATGCCAAAGAATGCTCAAACTACTGCACAATTGCACTCATCTCACACGCTAGTAAAGTAATGCTCAAATTTCTCCAAGCCAGGCTTCAACAATATGTGAACCGTGAACTTCCAGATGTTCAAGCTGGTTTTAGAAAAGGCAGAGGAACCAGAGATCAAATTGCCAACATCTGCTGGATCATGGAACAAGCAAGAGCATTCCAAAAAAACATCTATTTCTGCTTTATTGACTATGCCAAAGCCTTTGACTGTGTGGATCACAATAAACTGTGGAAAATTCTTGAAGAGATGGGCATACCAGACCACCTGACCTGCCTCTTGAGAAACCTATATGCAGGACAGGAAGCAACAGTTAGAACTGGACATTGAAGAACAGACTGGTTCCAAATAGGGAAAGGAGTATGTCAAGGCTGTATATTGTCACCCTGCTTATTTAACTTATATGCAGAGTACATCATGAGAAATGCTGGGCTGGAAGAAGCACAAGCTGAAATCAAGATGCCGGGAGAAATATCAATAACTTCAGATATGCAAATGACACCACCTTTATGGCAGAAAGTGAAGAGGAACTAAAGAGCCTCTTGATGAAAGTGAAAGAGGAGAATGAAAAAGTTGGCTTAAAGCTCAACATTCAGAAAACAAAGATCATGGCATCTAGTCCTGTCACTTCATGGGAAATAGATGGGGAAACAGTGGAAACAGTGTCAGACTTTATTTTTCTGGGCTGCCAAATCACTGCAATGGTGATGCAGCCATGAAATTAAAAGATGGTTACTCCTTTGGAGGAAACTTATGACCAACCTAGATAGCATATTCAAAAGCAGAGAAATTACTTTGCCACCAAATGTTCCTCTAGTCAAGGCTATGGTTTTTCCAGTGGTCATGTATGGATGTGAGAGTTGGACTGTGAAGAAAGCTGAGTGCCGAAGAATTGATGCTTTTGAACTGTGGTGTTGGAGAAGACTCCTGAGAGTCCCTTGGACTGAAAGGAGATCCACCAGTCCATTCTAAAGGAGATCAGTCCTGGGTGTTCATTGGAAGGACTGATGCTGAAGCTGAAACTCCAATACTTTGGCCACCTCATGTGAAGAGTTGACTCATTGGAAAAGACCCTGATGCTGGGAGGGATTGGGGGCAGGAAGAGAAGGGGACGACAGAGGATGAGATTACTGGATGGCATCACGGACTCGATGGACATGAGTTTGAGTGAACTCCAGGAGTTGGTGATAGACAGGGAGGCCTGGCGTGCTGTGATTCATGGGGTCCCAAAGAGTCAGACACGACTGAGCAACTGAATTGGAACTGGAACTGAATGGTCTAGTAGTTTTCCCTACTTTCTTCAAGTTAAGTCTGAATTTGGCAATAAGAAGTTCATGATCTGATCCACAGCCAGCTCCTAGTCTTGTTTTTGCTGACTGTATCGAGCTTCTCCATCTTTGACTGCAAAGAACATAATCAGCCTGATTTTGGTGTTGACCATCTGCTGGCCGGGTGACACTGGAGCATCTGCGAGGAGATGCCCAATGTCCAAGGGTGGAGAAGCCCCAACAAGATGGTAGGGGGTGCAAAATCCCATTTAGAATCAAACTCCTTATCCACCAGAGACGCTCAGAGGGCTCAAACATAGCTTGTGTGCACCGGGACCCAGGACCCCACAGAGACTGAGACAGAACTGTGTCTGAGTGTCTGCTGAGGAGGTACGGGTCAGCAGTGCCTGCTGCAGGGGCAGGGGCTCTGGGTGCAGCAGACCTGGGGGTGGCATCAGCCCTCTTGGAGGAGGTCACCATTAACCCCACCATAGGGCCACCAGAACTTACACAGGCCTGGGGAAACCGACTCTCGGAGGGCACAAACAGAACCTTGTGTGCACTAGGACCCAGGAGAAAGGAGCAGTGACCCCACAAAAGACTGACCCAGACTTGCCCATGAGTGTCCAGGAGTCTTGGGGGAGGCACAGGTCGGTGGTGGCCTGCTGCAGGCTGGGGGCACTGAGTGCAGCAGTGCGTGCATGGGACCTTTTGAAGGAGGTCGCCATTATCTTCATTACCTCCACCATAGTTTGGCCTCAGGTCAAATAACAGGGAGGGAACACAGCCCCACCCTTCAACAGAAAACTGGATTGAAGATTTACTAAGCATGGCCCTACCCATCAGAATAAGACCCAGTTTCCCCCTCTGTCAGTCTCTCCCATCAGGAAGCTTTCATAATCCTCTTATCCTTCTCCATCAGAGTGCAGACAGACTGAAAACCACCGTCACAGAAAACTACCCAATCTGATCACATGGACTACAGCCTTGTTTAACTCAGTGAAACTATGAGCCATGCTGTGTAGGGCCACCCAAGACAGATGGGTCATGGTGGAGGGTTCTGACAGAATGTGGCCTACTGGAGAAGGGAATGGCAAACCACTTCAGTATTCTTGCCTTGGGAACCCCGTGAACAGTATGAAAAGGTGAAAAGATAGGACACTGAAAGTTGAACTCCCCAGGTTGGTAGGTGCCCAGCATGCTACTGGAAATCAGTGGAGAAATAACTGAAAGAATGAATGAGACAGAGCCAAAGCAAAAGCAACACCCAGTTGTGGATGTGACTGGTGATGGAAGCAAGGTCCTATGCAGTAAAGAGCAATATTGCATAGGAACCTGAAATGTTAGGTTCTTGAATCAAAGCAAATTGGAAGTGGTCAAACAGGGGATGGCAAGAGTGAACATCAACATTTTAGGAAAATGGACTGGAATGGGTGAATTTAACCCTTAGAAAAAATGAAGTAGCCATCATGGTCAACAAAAAAGTCTGAAATGCAGTACTTGGATGCAATCTCAAAAATGACAAAATGATCTCTGTTTGTTTCCAAGGCAAATCGTCCAATATCACAGTAATCCAAGTCATGATCAGTAATGCTGAAGAAGCTGAAGTTGAATGGTTCTATGAAGACCTACAAGACCTTCTAGAACTAACACCCCCAAAAGATGTCCTTTTCATTATAGGGGACTGGAATGCAAAAATAGGAAGTCAAGAAATACCTGGAATAACAGGCAAATTTGGCCTTGGAGTACAGAATGAAGCAGGGAAAAGGCCAATAGAATCTTGCCAAGAGAACGCACTGGTCATAGCAAACACCCTCTTCCAAGAATACAAGAGAAGACTCTACACGTGGACATCACCTGAGGCAGAGAACTGATTATTTAGAAAAGACCCTGATGCTGGGAAAGATTGAAGGCAGGAGGAGAAGGGGATGACAGAGGATGAAATGGTTGGATGGCATCACGGACTCGATGGACATGAGTTTGAGCAAGCTTCAGGAGCTGATGATGGACAGGATAGCCTAGCATGCTGCAGTCCATGGGGTTGCAGTCAGACACGACTGAACTGAACTCAAAGAAACAAACAAACAAAAAACTGCAGCAACAAAATTCTCACTATGTCAGAGAATATAAGCTTTGGTTGCTTTTGATCAGGAGGAATGAAGTTGTGTATCAGAAGGGTCAAGGTTTAGGTGTGTGTGATGAAATCCCACATGGTACATCAATACGTATAGAGGACCTCAGGTTCCTGGGCAGCATCCCTGTGGGAAATTATTTGGCAAAGAGAAAAGGACCAGGGCCCACTCCATATGCACCTCTGTGTTAGGGGCTCTGAAGGCTTTTCCTGTGGCCACTTTGATCTTGGAAATGACTTCTTGGGACTTTGCTAACAGGAAGAGGGAGTCACCACTTCCAGGCAATTGTAAGGAACAGGGAGATTTCTGTGCCTGAATTTATAGGGTTAGATAGATATTCCTTTTCCTTCCTCTTACACAACTCTGCTCTTCCTTCCTAGGTTTATATCTCTCACAGGGTTCATCTGAGGTGCTCCAACTTTGGAGTTCAGCAAGACAATGGCATCTACCCAAGACCTGGAAATTGCTTTCAAAATGTTAAAGCATTGAGGAGTAAAGAAACAAAGTCCAGAGAAATTCTCCAAGCTGTAACTTGTTTCCTTTTTTTTGGTCACAGCATGTCTCATGGGAGATCTCAGTGACACAACCTGAGATCCAACCTGTGCCCTTTGCATTGGAAGCAGAGACTTGACCTCAGGGCTGCCGGGGAGTCCTTGAAGTTTTAGCTTTGTTTCTATAAGTCTTCTGACTTAGATGCATCCTCCAATCAAAGGTCTACTTTTTCCTTCATTTTAGCTGTCCGTGGCTCAAATGGGTGGGGCGAGACTCCTCTGTTTTCTATTGTATTAATGGGCAAAGTAGCAAGATTTATGTCAGGAAATCTTACTGGAAAGAGTGAGTGGCCTGCCAGAGCCACCCAGTTCCACAGCAATAATATCTGAATTGAAATCAAGGGAGTGCTTCCCAAACAGGATTCCCCAGAACATGAGTTGGCTGAACTGCTAATTTTTTTATTTTTAAAATGTTCATACCGTTGACATCAGCAGGCTTGCTTCATGTCAGCTCCTTTGTTCCCTCACCTGGGAGCAGGGGCTGCTTCAGCTGCTCTGCCTACTTCTTGTCTGTGATGATCAAGGTATAAAAGTGGCTGCTACATCGGGCTTGAATCTTCACATTATCCCTCCTTTTCTTCAGTTTGACAGACTCGGCCTTCTTTTGCCTGGCTGTACGCAGAAAGTCCTTGATTTTCTCAATTTTGTGAGGAGCAGAGAGCGTGGCTGAGAACAGCTTCCTGCAAGAAGCTGAGCTGATTTTTTGTTTAGTATTTTAACCATGGTATATGGTCCAAGGAAAAGAGTGTGAAAAATCCTGGGTTGAACACATTTCAAGGAATTCCTTTCTCTGCAAGGCATAAGGAAAAAGATAGGGGAAAGGAGATGCCACCATAGGGATCCAGAGAATCAGGGGACAAATCAGTCCATTCCACTTTCTCTGTCTGAGGTAAGGTCTCAAAGACCCAGAGGAAAGGGGAGAAGGTAACTATATGAACTCAATTTGCTTCTGGGCTTTTTCCAGAGCCTTTCTGGTAGTCCTTGAAAATTCAGCTGAGTGCCACACTTCACCAGGGTCAGGGATCCAGATCGTTATGTACTGAATGAGGAATGACCTCTGAGCGTGGTTCTCAACCAGAGTATCTAAAAAGTCTACAACTGTCCTGGAGCCCCACTCTCTCCAGACCAAGCTTTTAAAATGGTCCCTTTGAATCCCCCTCCTGGGGGCTTCCCAGGTGGCACTAGTGGTAAAGAATCCACCTGCAGTGTAGGAGACCTGGGTTCAATTCCTGGGGCAGGAAGATCCCCTGGAGGAGGTCATGGCAGCCCACTCCAGGATTCTTGCCTGGAGAATCCCATGGACAGAGGAGCTGTCAGACATGACTAAGTGACTTAACACGCATGCCTGGAGCTTGAAGTCAAGGGGAAGTGCCATCTCCTGTTTTGGTGTGGAGGAGGGACCCACAGCAGTTTCCTCCCCAGGGCAGTCTTCCTCCAAATCCTCCTTCTCCCCACTCTCTCTCAGTCCTATAATATCTCCAATGTTAGTCAAGAATTTAAAAGAGTAGGTAACCACTTTATAGTTCAGTTCAGTTCAGTTCAGTCGCTCAGTTGTGTCTTTGCGACCCCATGAATCGCAGCACTCCAGGCCTCCCTGTCCGTCACCAACTCCCGGAATTCACTCAGACTCACGTCCATTGAGTCAGTGATGCCTCGAGCCATCTCATCCTCTGTCGGCCCCTTCTCTTCCTGCCCCCAATCCCTCCCAGCATCAGGGTCTTTTCCAATCAGTCAGCTCTTCACATGAGGTGGCCAAAGTACTGGAGTTTCAGCTTCAGCATCAGTCCTTCCAATGAACACCCAGGACTGATCTCCTCTAGGATGGACCGGTTGGATCTCCTTGCAGTCCAAGGGACTCTCAGGAGTCTTCTCCAACACCACAGTTCAAAAGTATCAATTCTTCGGCGCTCAGCTTTCTTCACAGTCCAACTGTCACATCCATACATGACCACTGGAAAAACCATAGCCTTGACAAACCCTTAAAAATAATTTGCATTTGGACTCCTTCTGGAATGCGGCAACATTTGTATCTTTATGCCTCAGTTGAAACTTCAGTTTTAATTCCTGTTACAAAGATGTTTGTATGCATATCTTTGAATTTCTTTTATGCAGTAATTTACTCTGAGATGGTTCTCTGGAAGGGAAATCATTGGTTCAAAGGACTTGGAAAGAGTATTTTCATTCTAAATGCGTGGTTGTTTTCCTCAGCCTTGAGACTGGAGGGGAGGGATGAGTCTGACTCGGGGATGAAACAGGTTGTTATGGGGATACTAGACCCTGTGTTAAGTGGTGCCAGGGTGGGTACTGGAATTCTTCTAGAAACCTATAATTTGCTTATCCGTGTAGTGCCAAGAGTTTGAGGTTCTTCGTGCCACAGTTCTTCTGAGCAATATCCAACGCAGGAACAGTTAGAAAGGGACAAGGCCCATGTTTGCAATGGAAATAGGAGAATCTTAGATGTCAGTGATGAGAGGCGATTTCAATAATTATAATTATTCCCTGGTGGCTCAGTGGAAAAGAATCTGCCTGCAGTGCAGGAGACACAGGAGACGTGGGTTTGATCCCTGGGTTGGGAAGATCCCTGGAGGAGAGCATGGCAACCCACTCCAGTATTCTTGCCTAGAGAATCCCATGGACAGAGGAGCCTGGCAGGCTATACTGTCCATGGGGTCGCAAAGAGTCAGACACGACTGAGGCAACTGAGCACACACACATATTTATAAACATTGGGCGCATGTCAAGCTCTGTCTTAGCTACACAAACATGTATTAATTTCTTTGGACCTCACAGTTGAATGTTGAAGCTATGCCAATGGCTGTGCAGTGTGTGTCTAACCACTGCACCGAACTGCCACTGACACTAAACACAGCATTCACTATTGGGATTGTCCTCAGAGGCTTTGTCACATTCCCAAAGAAGATTGGAAACGTTCTCAGAACTAACCTGGTTTCCAGGGATGCCAAACCTGAATGTGCAAGAAAAGAATTGAGAGGGTGCTTGGGATCTGGCTTTGCTGGCTTTGTTTCTCTTATCTTTGATGGTGAAGCGGGGCCCACAGCACAGTTGTGCTTGGTGCATAATAGATGCTCAATCATGGGCCATTGTATGACTGGATAAATGATACAGTCCACATAGATAATGACACAAATGCCTGCTCTCTGCATTTGTGTTTTCTATCTTATTATTATCTCTAATTGTCATAGCAACAGTGTAAGTTAGATATTATTACTCCTGTATTATAAACGAGGAAGCTCAAGTGCAGAGTAAATAAGGGTGTTATCTTGTCTAAGGACATAGAGCCCGTCAGCCACAGATTCAAGTTCCAGACCACATCAGTCACCTCTTTTATTCACCTAATATTTCCCACTTATGTCCTATGAACTTTTCAAGAGTAATATTAAGTATTAGCTTATGTCTGTCCCCTTAAAATAGTCCATTGAAAAGACCCAGCTAGTTTGTGCCCATTTAGATTCCTCAAATTCAGTCTCACTATTTAAATACTTCCTTGTGTCTCCAAACTGATTGTTCACATCGTTTTCATGAAAATTAAACCAGAATAATCTCTCCATAATTCAGAACACTATTGGGTTTGTTAGAAAAATCCCTAATTACATTTTTCTCACATGACATCTTTTGGAATTAATTATTCCATTCTGTCATATCCTCTTTCTGCACACAAGCCGAGCAGCTCTGTGGGGAGCCTGGGAAGACCTTTCTTCATTGTGTCTTCTGAGCGTGAGGATGTCTTGCTGCCAGCATCACGGGAACAGAGGCCTTGACCTGGAGCCAGAGCATCTGAATCCAGGTGGTACTCTGCCCCTCACCAACTGCTCTTGACTTCAGTTTTCTCCTCCATGACATGAACAGGTATATGAGAGGTCAAGGAAATGCTAGGTGTGCCCAGGGCAGATGTCACTAATCTCTCCAGGAATCCCCCCTTACTGATTCTCAATGCAGTTTCTCAAGCAAGTTCTATGGATCCCTTTTAGGTGAAATCTATTATAAGTCTGTGAAAGTTGCTGCCTTTCGTAAATAAGAATGCTCCCTGCTCTTAACATTTGTGGTCTTGCAAAAGAGCATAAGTGGAGGCCAAGTACTATGTGTCTAAATATTTTAAAGTTATAAATTAAGCTAACAAACTGTTAAATAATACATGTTTCACTTTCCTGTCTTGAAATATGTGGCTTGACTATAACCTGGAATTCTCCTGCTCCTTAGAGTTCCACATTGGAATGTGGCAGGATGGGGAGAAATGGTTTACCACTCTTCATCTAATACCTGCAGTCATGTTATGAAGAATTCTGTGTGCAAGTGTGTGGTCTCCCCAACCTGCACATCCGCACCACCCACACTGCTGTAAACAGCTGCCTCCTGCCACCTCGGCCCCAGATGTGAGCATCTGAATGGTGCAGTCAGCCTTCAGGATTTGGGCAAGAGGACTGTACAAAACTTGGACTTGGGAGGCTCTTTGGGGAGAGGCTTCTAGGACTGTGGCTATGGATTTCAAGTTGAAACACCCTATAGGCCTTGTAGACCCTTTAGCTTGTGAGAAGGGGATGGAAGAGGGCTAGAGTGAGCTCTCTGAAGAGCAAGCTTCCTCTGGTCAGATTGCCTCTCTAGACACCACTGAGGGTGAGCTCATCCTTTTCACCACTGGTCATTTGTGACCATCTGTGTGGACTACTCTCAAATGTATGTGCATGTGTGCTAAGTTGCTTCAGTCGTGTCCAACTCTTTGCGACCCTATGGATTGTAGCCTGTCAGGCTCCTCTGCCCATGGGATTACCCAGGCAAGAATACTGGAGTGGGTTGCCATTTCCTTCTCCAGGGGATCTTCCTGACCCAGGGATTGAAGCCAGTCTCTTATGTCTCCCGCATTGGCAGGTGGGACATATTCTTTACCACTAGTGCCACCTGGAAAACCCAGTTAGAATGAGATTTAGGGTCAAATAGGGTCAAATTTAGAGTCAAATTTTAAATGGAAGGATAAGAGAATGTTTACAGGCTGGGAGAAGGAACTACTAGAGAGGGAACGTGGAAGGTACAAGAAAGAGGGGATAAGTGACAATGCAAACAGAGGATTGGGGTCCAGAGCACAGGTGGAGGGATTAAACTTTGAACCTGAGATGGGATTCATTTTCCAGAGCTGGAGATCGTGGCAGTATGGGCAAGTTTGTAACTGGGCTGTTAAGGCAAATTGTGATTGCTTAGATTTTTTTCAACGAAGACATAAAGCTACATGCTGAGAGTGAAGGGAGAAAAATGTGGCCTGAAGATTGAAGGAAAGTGTTGAAATTTTGTGGTCACTGCTTAGTAGAGAATGCAGAGGTTGCTGATTAAGACAGTGACAGTTGAATTGTCTCTTGGCACAAGGGCCAAGGTGAGTATGTTGAGTGTGAATGCTGCATGGCAAAAATCTGTGAGATATTTTGATTTTTTTTCCTTAAAAGTAGTTAGCAGCCCTGGTAGTGGGCAGAAGAGATAGTCTGTGTAAATGACCTGGAGTAGGAGATGCAGGGCTGATGTGCAAAGCAGTTAGAAGAAACAGGTGTTTAAGGGAGGGGTGTGCATGTATGAGAGTAGAACAGGTAATCCTTGAGCTGTAGACCCAGAGACTGAATAGGGAGAGACCTGATGGCCCTAAAGGGTTGACCCATTCTAAGCTGAAGTCAAGGAACAGCATATGGAGTGCAGGTACGAAAGAACTGGATGATACGGAGAACCCTGGAGATGAATGCTCAAGATTCCAGAGGAGAAGCAGTTGCAGCTGATGACAAAGCCTTGGATGAGGCCTTTGGAATAAGTGATATTTGGCTGGAACGGAAGTGCTGACTGAAGTCATGGAGATCATGGACATTCGACATCAAGGTTAATTAGAGTTTACACATTATAAGAAACTGACAATAATACAATAATTGTAAGGGATTTTAACACTCCACTTACATCAATGGATAGGTCATCTGGAGAGAAAACCAATAAGGCAACAGTGATCTTAAATGACGAAATATACCAATTGGACTTATAGATATCTACAGGATATTCCTTTGAAAAACAGCAGCATTCACATTCTTTTCAAGTACACATAGAATGCGCTCCAGGATAGATCACAAATCTCAACAAATTTAAGAGGATAGATATTATATCAAACCTCCCCCTCTCGTTGACCACAGTGGTATGAAACTAGAAATCCATTACAGGAAGAAAAATGGCAAAGTACAAACACATGGAGACTAAACAACATGCTAGTAGATGTTACACATTGTAATTAAAGAGCAATAAAGGGCTTGACGAAAAGGAGAAAGCTGTTAACACTATATATAGGATCCTCATTCAAGGCACAGACTTTATGGACACGCTATTCACTCTACCTTTTTATTTATTTTCATGTACAGGAGACATAGAATACCATGGGGAGATGGGGATATAAGGGCAAGAAGGAGAGGGGTGAATCGTGAGGATGTATTTTGGCTCCTGCCCAAGGCTGGCAGGGAGGCATGTCGGTTCCAAGTGGCACGTTGTGTTTGCCGGCTGGTTCTAGTCAGGACTCGGTAAGGCTGTGGGAGCTGGTCTGCCAGGTTCCATACAGGTTCAGCATCCCAGGAGTCAAGGATGTTGAAATGGACAGTCTCAGAAGACTCAGCTTATGGAGTTGATTCCTTGAACTGCGGGTGGTGGGAGAAGCGAGGAGAGTGAATGGCAGAGGGAGAAGGGAAGAGAAAATCATGTTTTTTAAGGCTCATCAAGCACGTCACATACTTTCATTTAATTCTCATGATAATCCTGCAAAGGAAGCACCATTATTCTCATTTTATAAATGACATGTCAGCTTGCCTGTAACATGATGTGAATTTCTATAGCGATGCAGATTTTTCTTCCTGAATTCCAAAACTAGACAATGCACACATGGAAAGTCAAATAATACAGAGAAATAAAAAAGCAAGTCAATAAGCAGCACAGCTTTCACGGCTGCCTTCGGCTCCTAGACAATATTTTCTCATACCTTTCCTGTCTCTTCTGTTTAATCGTGGCTCAGGGCTTATCTGTATCATCATTTGACAGGATTCAAAGTGCTATTTCTAACCTTTACCAGTAAAAATATTCAAATTGCAGGCTTTAAAGAGTAATTCGCTTCAGATTGTCTCCCTCTGGGGAGGCAGTTCTGATGAACTGGAAATGCTGCATTGCAAATTAAAACCACGGATACTGGTTCTGATCCTTGCTACTGACAAAATACGGGACCTTGGGCAAGATATTCAACCCCTCGAGTGTTCTACCTCTAAACAGGGAAAATGATATCTGAATTGCTCACCTTACAGGATTGCTGTGTGGGGTAACTGAGATGGTGAAGGTGAGAAGGCATCAGTGTTATGCTGTTGGCAAGGACTGGTCTTCTCTAGAGGCAAGGTAACTCAGAACTACCTATTTTATATCATGCCATAGGCAGCGTGGACTGGAAACAGCTGCACAAACCTTTATCTGAAACCTTTGTGGCCAATTTGTGTGTCAGAATGAAGCTGCCTTTTTCTGATTTTAGAAAGGTAAAGTGGTGCCCATGTTGCATTACTTACCCCTATTGAAGTCCAGGCATTTCCCCGTGGCTCAGTGGTAAAGAATCCACCTGTCACTAAGGGTTGGACACGACTGAGCGACTTCACTTTCACTTTTCACTGTCATACATTGGAGAAGGAAATGGCAACCCACTCCAGTGTTCTTGCCTGGAGAATCCCAGGGATGGGGGAGCCTGGTGGGCTGCCATCTATGGGATCACACAGAGTCGGACACGACTGAAGTGACTTAGCAGCAGCAGCAGCAATGTAAGAGAAGTGGATTCGTTTCTTGAGTTGGCAAGATCTCCTGAAGAAGGAAATGGCCACCCACTCCAGTATTCTTGCCTGGAGAATCCCGTGGACAGAGGAGCCTGGTGGGATACAGTTCTTGGGGTTGCAAAGAGTCAGACAGCACCTACACACGCAGCACACAGTAGGCTGAATAGTGGCCTCCCAAGGATATCATGTCCTAATCCGTGGAACCTGTAAATGGTAGCTGGTAGGAGAAGGGATATTTGTAGGTGTGATTGAGTGAAGATTTTGACATGTGGGATGAACCTGGATATCTGGGTGGGCCCTGAATGTCATCAAGTGTGTCCATATGAGAAGAAGGCACAGAATGCTTTGACGAACAGAGAAGAGAAGGTGACGCGACCTTGGAGGCAGAACCTGCAGTGATGCAGTCACCAGTCGAGGAATGCTGGCAGTCACCAGAAGCTGGAAGAGGCAGCGCGCGTTCCCCTAGAGCCTCAGGAGGGAGTGTGGCCTGGCTGACACCTTGATATTGGCTCAGGGAAACTGATTTTGGACTCTGGTGTCTGAAACTGTGAGAGAATACATTTCTATTGTTTTAAGCCGCCAAGTTTGTGGTAATTTGGTACAGCAGCCACAGGAAACTAGTTCAGTCAGGTTTGCTACCAAATGAGTTATCAAAAAAATTTTCGAGCTGTCAGTGTTTTGCATTTGGGAATTGTAAATAGAGTGTTGATATGAATCTAGCACTGGTAACCAAGTATCTTTCAAAGTGGTTGTTAGGCTATTTGTTCATTCACAGCTGATCAGAATGGTAGGGAGGGGCCTAGAATTGCTGGAGAAGGGGGTGACAGAGGATGAGATGGTTGCATGCTATCATCAACTCAATGGACTTGAGTGCGAGCAAACTCCGGGAGATGGTGAAGGACAGGGAAGCCTGGTGTGCTGCAGTCCATGGGGTCACAAAGAGTCCAACAAGACTGAGCAACTGAACACCAACAATAAGTCACCCACTATGCAGTGAGATGGACATTGAGGTATTTTGGGGGAGGGGGGAAGTGTGAGTCTATCCAGTGACAACATTTGATCTGGAAGGGGGGCAAGGTGTTTTACTTAAGTGAAAAGTAAAAGTGCTAGTCATTCAGTCCTGTCTGACTCTTAGCTGCCCTATGGACTATATAGCCTGCCAGGCTCTTCTGTTCATGGAATTCTCCAGGAAAGAATACTGGAGTGGGTTGCCACTCCCTTCTCCAGGGAATCTTCCCGACAAGGAGCACAACAAACAATTTCTAGCCATGAATCAGGCAAATGGCTGGTTCCTTCAAGGCATTCAGTAAGTAGCAGAGTATCTCACAAGTTTGTGATTTAAGAGGCCAGGTACCAGACACAGGGAAGGGAGTCTGGGTATCAAGTAGCAGGTGAGGTTCAGGTCAAGGGCTAAGGAGACATCAGTGGACATGGATTTCTGTAAGAGAAATTGAAGACATAGGGACTGATGCAGAAGCTCAGTTATGTCAATAAGTGTGTTCAATTGTATCAATGAGTGCGTGCGCGCTCGCGCGTGTGTGTGTGTGTGTGTGTGTGTGTATGTATGAGAGATACTGTTTAGGGTATTTGGATGAGAAAAGTTCTTTATTACAGAACATCTTGAGGTGAGTGGGAAAGGTGACTTGGGAAGAATATAAGCTCTGCCAATGTCCTGGGCCAGACTGGCAGCAAGAGAAAAACTCGAGTGAACCCCACTGGGTATGACTTGGGGTGCAAAGCAGGAACTTGAACTAACATTTTTTAAAGGTATTGTTTTGGTTCAGTTCAGTTCAGTAGCTCAGTTGTGTCTGACTCTTTGCGACCCCATCGACTGTAGCGCACCAGGCCTCCCTGTTCATTGCCAACTCCCAGAGTTTACGCAGACTCAGGTCCATTGAATCGGTGATTGTTTAGTTTTTTTTTTTTTTTTTAATTATTTATTTTGGCTGTGCTGGGTCTTCACTGGTGGCCTGCAGGCTTCTTCGTTGTGGCATGTGGGATCTAGTTCCCTGACCAGGGATTGAACTCGAGCCCTCTGCATTGGGAATGTAGAGTCTTGGCCAGTGGGCTGACAGGAAGTCCTCTGAATTATTGCTGATGCACTCATCATGCGTCAGGATGACCAGGGGACGTGATCAATACTGCGGCCCAGTAGTTTTTTCTTCACACCAAGCTGACTAGGAAGTGGGGGCTGAGTGGGATATGTGGGGACAGGAGGGTGACCCAGCAGTAGAGAGCCATGGGCCACTGAAGGGAAATCTCTCAGGTGGGGACACATGCACACACACACACACACACACACACACACACACACACACAGTGTGGGAGGAAGTGGAGAGGCAGAGAGGACAGTTGCTGATGCTGTCAACATCTTTGTCTTCTTTTGTTTGTTTTAAAATCAACTTCCTGATGATAAAATAGTCCATGTATCATGTCATGGATGTATCTATGATGAAATGACTTAAAATCTCCATGTAAAAACTCATTAAATTTATCTGAAGGCTATTTTAAAAGTTATGATCTAATCTAAATCACCAACACAGGGCCCTGTTAAGTAAACTGTGGGCATCTATCCAACCAAACATTTTACAGTCATTAATATTATGTTTACAAAGAGTTTCTAAAATCTTGGGAAAATATTTATGCTATAACGCTATGTGAAAAAGGCAGGATACAAGATTGTTTACAGAATATGAAGAAACAAAAAGTAAAAACCATGTATGAAAAACTATCTAGTAGGAAATCCATTGAAATATTTATACAATGATAGTCTCTGGATAGTGGGGCTAATAGCATTTTTTAAAATCGCCTCTCTGGTTTTCTATTTTCATAATTATCTATACCTTTTCTTTTAGTTATATTACTTTAGTTTATTTTTAGCTACTTTAGTTTTATATATCATATTACTTTTGCAAGGGAAAAGACTCAATAAACTCTCCTTTCTGAAAGAGGCTACACCTAACTTTCTTGGACTTTGTTCAAAATATTTTGTGTTTCATAGGGCAATGGTATCTACAAAGACTAATGTTATTGTATTAAGTCAGTTGCATGAACTCTAGATACAGAAGGTAAAAAATAAATGGCTTTTCCCTACTCCTGCCCAATAAGCCTAACAACAAATGGACTTACTGATATTTTTTTTCTTTCCTCACGAAAACAACTGGCAAGAAACTTCAGGCTGTGGAAAAGCACTTGGAACAGATCATCTTATGGTGCAACAAGTCTTGCACTTGTTGCCACTTAAACACTTTTGCTGCAGGAAGAGGCTGCTTTCAGAGGTGGGTGTGGAAGAGGAGTGGCTGTCTCCTGCAGATTTCCTCTAGGAAGCGAATCCTTCCAGGCTCTTCTCAGACATTCTCTCTAGATTCCCCCCGACCCCACCCAATCCTGAGCTGGAGTAAGTGTCCTCCCTGTGCATGTCTCCATCACTGTCCATATCAGGAGACATCGTTTCACCAATGGGGTAAGAGTCGGAGAGGCAGAGACTGTGTTTCACTTGGGCTAGTCTTCACAACACCTAGCAGAGCTCTTGGCAGATGACAGGTGCTGAATAAATATTTGTTAAAGAAGCTGAGCAAGTCACCCGAAGTGTGAGAGAAACTGTACAAGCTTCCTAGGGTTGCCATGATAAAGTACAGCAAACTGGGTGACTATTCAGGAAATCAGAAATCTGAAATTGGGAAGGTTGGTTTCTTCTGGAGGGCTTTGAGGAAGTGTCTGTACCATGCTTCTCACCTGAGTTTTGGAGGTTGCTGGCGATCCTGGACATCCCTTGACTGGCATTTGTCCCATAGACTCCGCTTATGCTTTAGGACGACGGTACTCTCCATCCGGGTGTGTCTCTTCTGCACCCTTGTGTCCACATCACTTTCTTCTTATAAGGACATCATTCATATTGGATTCAGTATGACTCTAATTCAATATGAGCTCATCTTAACTTGACAATGTCTGCAAAGACCCCATTTCTAAATAAGTTGTACTCAGAGGTACTGAGGTTAGAACTTAAATATATGTTTTTCAGGGACACAATTCAACTCACAACAGAAACTATAGGGAATTTGAAATTGAGTGAAGTGGCCATAGCCCAGCCCTATATCCAATGTAATATAACGACTAGGCTGAGAGAGCACCCCAGTCACTACCAGCCATAAGGGGCCAGGAGTAGAGGTGCTGGGTCAGCACTACTGGGTGGTAACATGGAGAGTCAAGCATGTGGGTACAAAGAACAAGAAAAGGAGAAACTGAGTTTCAGAAATTGGGTTAAGTTGCCAGGCATGAGGAGAGAGGAATTTGGGGTTTGTGAGGGAGTAGAGTAATTTACTAACATCTATCAAATGACCCCCATCTTGTCCACCCTGTTTATCACTGCATGTCTAGTCATCTTCAGCTCATGGTATTTACTTAGTGTGTGTGTGTGTGAAGTCGCTTCAGTCATGTCTGACTCTGTGTGACCCTATGAACTGTAGCCTGCCACGCTCCTCTGTCCATGTGATTCTCTAAGCAAGAATACTGGAGTGGGTTGCCATGCCCTCCTCCAGGGGATCTTCCATTACTTTGCTTAGCATCTGACCCCAAATCCACATCAGAAGGTCTGGCATGAAATAAAATAGGTAGGAAAAGAGGTAAGCATTTTTCTACTAGGAGTCAAAAGAGAAAATATGTGTTGACTCTGTACTGTGGGAAACACACTGAGCTATACTCTACTGTTGTCCTAATCATGTATTTTCTGGCACATAAATCCCACAAGAATAGGTAGCATATTTAGCAAAGACTAAATATTCATGAGAGGCTATATATGAAATTTTATATGCAATGTATAGCTCTGTGTTTTGAAGAGCAAAAGATGACATGTTATAGCTCCGCTTTAAAACTAGAATTTTTAAAATGTGTATTATTTATTGTAAAGAGCAATTAATAATAAAAAAATTGGAAATTATCTCCATAAATGAACACCCCAAAGAGGAATGGTTTCCATATGCTGTTCTTTTGGGAGAGTCATTTTACCTGAAATCTCAAATGAACTGTTCACTGGTGAACCTGAGAAGAGTGTGGGGTAGAATCTTAACATTTCCAAGATAAGGGACTCCAACCCTTTCATGTTTGCAATCCCTTACTATCTATTTCTTGACCAAGAACATCCAAACTTATGGAGATTTTCAGACTTGAATATCAGAAGGTTAAAGGCGAAATGAATGAACTGAAATGCTCTTGCTTGGCTCAGGGCAATGCCATTTGAATTTAGTTTAATTGAAGTAAATACATTACAAGTGGAGGAGAAACACGAGGAGGAGGTGGCCTGAGGAATGCTGAACTAGAAGAAGGGGGAGCCCTGGGATGCAGATCTATCAAACTCCCAGGAGAGGCTGCTTACTCCCCAGACTTCTGAACAGGAGATTGGGATTTGCAAGGGCAAAAAAGAGATGAGACCTGGGCCTTGTCAAGCGCACCCAAGGTTTTCATGCGGGCTTTGAGTCTCTTTTGATAACCAAGCATTTCTTTTGTAACCCAGGCATAAGGGAAATATTTGTCCCACCAAAGGAGCTAGACCAGATTTGTGGGATGAGCTGTGAGCATTCCAGCCTCAAAGATAATGAATATGCAAGAAGTTTTCTTCTTGAGCAAGAGTTCAAGAAAAGTTTATACTGACTTCACAATTGGCTCTGACCAAAAGTTCCAGCACTCTTCTATTTGAGGTATTAACTTACTTGACCCCAAGTTTGTATATGCAACTGGTTAAAGAGAGAGGGGGCAACAAGAGAATATATTTTAAAAATCTGACTTTGAACTATGCCTGGTATGCTAAAATATTTAATTCTTCAAAACTTGGCATTTAGAGTAGAGGGTAGATTTAAACAGAGGTTGACCAGCTGGCTAATTACATGTTGCCAACATCTTCTTCTGGCTACTTATTGGGTGATCCTGTTTATGTCAAAAGCTGACTCTGTGCTTTATACTCTCTCGTGGCCAAGAAATGGAATGCCATGCATTTTACTCAACATGAAATGTTCTGGTGAAACCCAAGGCAACAAAGCCCCACTTCACTCTCTTGGTGGGCCAGACAAAGCAGGTGGTAGGAGAGAACTGGGGAGGGGCTCCAGGACAGGTTGAAAATGGCGAACAACTAGGAGTCCATCTTCTGCATCTCCTTTTAGAAAAGATAATTTCCTCTCCTTAAGATATTGTCAAGTCAAAAGCTATTGATGGGGGGGGGGGGGTGGGAGGGAGGCAGGCCCAGAAGGGAGGGTATATGTATCAGTTCAGTTCAGTTCAATTACTCAATCATGTCTGACTCTTTGCGACCTATGGACTGCAGCTCTCCAGACTTCCCTGTCTATCACCAAATCCTGGAGCTTGCTCAAAGTCACGTTCATTGAGTCAGTGATGCCATCCAACCATCTCATCCTCTGTCTCCCCCTTCTCCTCCTGCTTTCAATCTTTCCCAGCACCAGGGTCTTTTCCAGTGAGTCAGTTCTTCACATCAGGTGGCCAAAGTATTGGAGCTTCAGCTTCAGCATCAGTCCTTTCAGGGAATATTCAGGACTGGTTTCCTTTAGGATTGACTGGTTTGATCTCCTTTTTGTCTAAGGGACTCTTGAGTCTTCTCCAATATCACAGTTCAAAAGCATCAGGTTTTCAAAGCTCAGCTTTCTTTATGGTCCAACTCTCACTTCTATACATGACTACTGGAAAAACCATAGCTTTGACTAGACAGACCTTTGTCGGCAAAGTAATGTCTCTGCTTTTTAATATGCTGTCTAGGTTTGTCATAACTTTTCTTCCAGGAGCAAGCATCTTCAAATTTCATGGCTACAGTCACCATCTGCAGTGATTATGGAGCCCAAGAAAATAAAGTCTGTCACTGTTTCCATTGTTTCCCCATTGATTTACAATGAATTGATCAGATGCCATGATCTTCATTTTTTGAATGTTGAGTTTTAAGCCAGCTTTTTCACTGTACTCTTTCACTTTCATCAAAAGGATATAGGTATACGTCATTGTAAAACAAAACTAACAAAACACTGTAAAGCAGTTATCTTTCAATTAAAAAGAAAAGCTACTAATGGCACATCCAAGGCTAGGTTTTTCAGTGTGAGAACAGAAACTGATTTCTTAAAGCCCCATCAGTCTGGCTGAGCTCTGTGTATAAAGTGAGGGTGAGGTCAGCAGAGTTAATAACTGTAAAGGGGTGGGGGTGGCCTCTACTTGCATGATTTAAAAAAAAATGAGTCTCCAAGGACCTCTGAAGTGGATTGTGCATAAAAGGTACCAAGTATAAATTTGATAGAGGCTGGAAGAAAATGATGCACAGAGATAGAAGGGAAATGAGGGTACATGTGAGGGTCACATACTGGATGCACCACCTAAGTCCAACCATAAGAGGCCCATCAAAAAGGCGGACTCTGGTAGGAACTGCAAAGTCAAATGCCTCTAGGCAGGGACTAGTAGATAATATAAATGGTAGAGAGTATAAGACTATAGACAATGTCAGGCACCATGTCAAACTGCAACACACTTATCTGGTATAAAGGCATTAAAAAAAAATTAAAAACACCATGCCGATCAAACAAAACATACCTGTGAGCTGCATTTTATTCTGTAGCTGTCAGTTTGTGACTGCTATCTACTGAGAACTCAACTTTGAGGGTCTGAAATTTGGGGCTGTGTTTATTTGTTGAAAGTGGCTTGTAAAGCTGCTTTACATAAGGGAAAGTTATTGTCCAAACTTCCTGTCATGATGTCAGATTATGTAAAATTCCTTTTTTTCCCCTGTTCTTTTTCTCTTGTTAAAAAATGAAGACTACATCCTTGGAAGGAAGACATTCATCTTGGAAATTGTCAGGGGGGGGCTGCCCTTCACTTCCTCAATGAAGAGCTAGAGTAAACACTCCGTAATCCCCCTCTGTCACCCACCCTCACCTCAGGGGTTATCAGCACACTATTCTGGGCCTCTCCTTAATTCTAGGCACACTCTGCTCCCTGCTCTGTCCTCTCCAAATCCCAGTGGCTCCATGAAGGAAACAAGCCATCACAACAGTTAAGTTTTAAGTCAATTTTGTGAATAGGGCCGGAAGTTTTTGTTGATTAGAAGGAGAGATTACTTTGTTGCTCTGTGAAAATAAATCAAAATAAATTCTTCTTAACATAGGTGCTCCTATGGGGAGAAACTTGAATGCATAAGGTCTACAGTTGGGATAACCTATGGCTTTCTATCCTCTAGGCCCTAGAGACCTCTCACTGGAGAATTTCTGAACTCTTCATTAGGGATATTATTTAAAAATAGCTTTGCTGTCTGCTGTGCTTAGTCACTTAGTCTGCGTCTGACTGTTTGTGACCCTGTGGAGTGCAGCCCACCAGGCTCCTCTGTCCATGGGGAGTCTCCAGGCCAGCATACTGGAGTGGGTTGCCATGCCCTCTTCCAGGCAAACTGTCCAACCCAGGGATAGAACCCAGGTCTCTTTACCATCTGAGCCAACAGGGAAGCCCTTGATGTTAAAAATAGCTTTAACACATGGTATATATCCCTTGAGCACATCTGAGGCTAAACATTATGATAGCTCCATGCTACTGGCCTTAGCTCACCCCTCTTACTGTTGCTGAGTTTCCCAGCATCCATTGTGCTCAGACTGGAGCTTCTTTGCAAAAGTTTCCTCTGATTAGACCATAGCCTTCAGGATCTTTTGCTATGGTCAGACATAAACATCCTTACTCCAGACTGCCAGAGCAAAAATAACACTTGCAAATAGTTTCCAACTGCTTATTGCCTACCTAGTAGTTGTATATGAAAAGTGAAACAGAAATATGTGTTAGACGGAGGATACAACGATACAAAGAAAAGAGCTATCATTCTAGCTGGAGCAGGAGGCTGGAAAAGCAGATCAGAGCTAGGCTACGTGCAGTGTCTCTAGCCTAAGGAGTTCAGACATTTTCCTGATGTAGGGAACCCTTGAAAGTTTTTGAGCAGAGATGTAAAATGATGGAAGAGACTTTCTAGAAAGCTTGACTTGGCAGACATCTGCAAGGTGGTTCAGAGAGGGAGAGACAGAGGCTTAGAAATCAATGATAATAAATCCAAGCATTAAACCTTCTGTAGACTTACAGTGACAAAGGGATACTGAGTTATAGTGAGGACTAGTCAACATTAACTGCATGCTCTGATGTGCCAACAACTGTTGTATGTGCTTTATGAGCATTATTTAACTTAATATTTTCAACAGCATTAAAAAAATATTTATTTTTATTTATTTATTTTATTTGGCTGTTTTGGGTCTTAGTTGCAGCATGCAGGATCTTCAGTCTTCATTGCAGCGTGCAATATTTTTAGTTGTGGCATGTGGGATCTAGTTCCCTGATTAGGGATTGAACACAGGCCCCCTGCAAAGGGAAGCATGGAGTCTTAGCCACTGGACCACCAGGGAAGTCCCCTTCAACAGCATTCTTAAATATCACTCTTTTTCAGTCAAGAGAACTGAGTCTCAGAGCAATAAAGAAACTTTGTAAGCATTACCTGGCTAGGAAGTATCAGAGCTGTGGGACAAACCCAGGTGGTCTGGCTTCAGGGCCCTTGTCTTCAACCGTGCTTCCAAAATTTTTATTTGAACATCTCAGTTCCTGGCCTTGCCACGCTGAGGCTGGGACCAAGCATGGGAACACTGCCATCTCTCTACCTCATTGTCTGTTATGTTTGTACATGGACGTCTACCTTAGATGGCATGTTTGCCTAGATGTTGATTTCAAGACACTCAAAATACTTGCAAATGCTTGTATCTAATTCAAAGGACAGGCTTCCCAGATGGCTCAGTAGTAAAGAATCCTCACGCAAAGCAGGAGACACGGGTTATCCTTGAGTTCGGAAGATCCTCTGGAGAAGAAAAGAACCACTCTAATATTCTTGCCTGGGAAATCCCTTGGACAGAGGAACCTGACAGGCTACGGTCCATGGGGTTGCAAAGAGTCAGACACGACTAGTGACTAAACAACAACAATAACAACTCAAAGGAGACTTGTGAGCAAAGAAGGGAAAGACGAGGCACAAATACCATGAAAATATCTCCAGGACTGCTCATCACATTCTCACAGAGGAAGGAAGGAAATTCAGGACTTTTGGCCCAGTTACTTTTCATTAAATATTAATGATATTACTTCTCTGGCCTCACTGGCCTTGGTTCAGTAGATTTTGGACTCATTTACTTCCAAAATGAGAGATCTGGAACTCACCTGATGGTAAATTGTTTAGTATTTTGCTGGCTCTTTCAGTCACTATCATATGAGAAAATTTTACTGTGAACCCAAACTGACTACAAGTTTTTCTCAAAGGTACTGTGTAAAATTCCTAAATGTTTTGAGCCTTTAGACAATCTAGGCCAATACAGTCCTCTAAGAACAAAACCAAGAATAGATGTTTGCCATTTAAATTTAACACTATTCATACAAATTTTAAGTTGGGTGCAGATTCAACCAGAAGGTGGCCTAATTAGATCATGCTTAAATTGAGGTAATGTCATATAGGTTGCCCAGAACAATTTATATTTTTTTCTCATTGAAAACCTTTCTTGTATAGAGACATCCATGAACACAGAACGTTAATTTTGGCTTGGGTTCTGGACTTACATATTTACTCTTTTACACCATTTAATAACAAACATATGGAGTTCAAGGAATTCTGTTGCAGAGAAACAGACAATACCTTGATTGTAGACCTAACCTTTTACAGATTATTGTCCTCATATCAGGCAATGGAAGAAGTTTACACACAGGTATTTGATTAGACATCAGTCTCAACAAAACATTGATTGAGGACCTGCATATAACTTAATCCATGTGATGCCAGTTTATTGCTAGGTTGGATTCTCAGTGCTGAATTGCCTCATGTATAAGTTGTTTACTGTTTTAACTAGATGCCCTCTAGCCAGGTGTAGCCACACTCCACTGCATCAGCAGATAAACTTATTGATTAACTGTTAAGATCTATTTTTAAGTTAAAACTTTGGCCAGGCAGTGATTGAAATGAATTTATTTTTGCAAACAAGCAGATTACAGAGGCAAGCAGGTTTGGAAGGACAATTGAGAAACCTTGAAAGCATTTTCTTTAGGGAGTTAAATGTCTTTATTCCATAAGATAAATATCTAAGTCTGCACAGTAGAGGTTCTGTAAATATTGGCATTTAAATAAGCATTAATAAACTTTCAGTTTTCTCTAAAAATATGTTACTGAGATATGTAAGGTTAAGGCTATTAGAAAACTCATGCAACTTGTTTGAAAAAGTTAAAGTAATTTTTATTTGATTTAGTATGGGTTCAGCTTTAGTCAGAATTGATAATAAAAAGTAGGACTTTCTTTTTTTTTAAACAGTAGAGAAAGTTCATCAAATCCTTGAAGAAAAGTTTAACATTTGGGTCACTCTTCCTAATAATATTGGGTTGTAGAATTGATATCGATCCAGGACTAAGAATTCTATTTCTGCTTAGGAGCTTTAAAAATTGATTTTAGAGAATCGGTTTTTAAAAGCCAACCTTCCTCAAATCCAATTTCTTATTAACTTTTACTTTACATTATTTTTACTGTATTTTCTTTAATATTTTGCCTATAGAACTGACACTTTTTCTATTAAATGATAAAATTCCTTAAAATGGGTTTGGGTCAGGTGACATGTTAAGAATAATGTTTAAAAAATTTAAACTGTATAATATGCAAACATCTTCTAATAAAAGATCCAGATGGTATTGTTTGAAAGATTGTGCTCACCACTCCCCCCAACATTACTGCCAGCTATACTTCTGTGTGTTCAGTTCAGTTCCATTCAGTTGCTCAGTCTTGTCCAACTCTTTGTGACCCTATGGACTGCAGCACGCTAGGCCTCCCTGTCCATCAACAACTCTCAGAGTTTACTCAAACTCATGTCCATTGAGTCGGTGATGCCATCCAACCATCTCATCCTCTGTCATCCCCTTCTCCTCCCACCTTCCCTCTTTCCCAGCATCAGGGTCTTTTCCAATGAGTCAGTTCTTCGCATCAGGTGGCCAAAGTATTGGAGTTTCAGCTTCACCATCAGTCCTTGCAATGAATATTCAGGACTGATTTCCTTTAGGATGGACCGGTTGGATCTCCTTGCAGTCCAAGGGACTCTCAAGAGTCTTCTCCAACACCACAGTTCTGTGCGTGTTGCTTTGCATATGTGCTTGGCACATATAGATTTTTGAGCCCCCCCTTTACTTTTCTATTCAATTATCAAGTTCATTTTGTCAGTAAAGCAGTACATGTACCAGACTTAAAAGGATAAATAATGTTTCCTTCCTCCAGCTAGTTAGTAGTAAATTAACAGTTGAAACAAGAAGTTAAACACCTGTATCTCATTAGGGTATCTTTTCTACGGCCCTATTACTCCTGTCCACAGGTGGGTGATTCTTCGTTAGTGTCCAGGGGAATATAGGAGATGTGCCACACTCCGTCCGGACCCTTAATTTGTTTCTATCCCATACTATTATTTTTATGATCAGAAAGAACAAGGCACCTGAAACAGATTTTGATGCTCTTCAACCATGCCTTATCTTCTCTTCTTTCCTTCTGGTCTGTCTCATTCTCCCATGATTGCAGTTGATCTTTTTTTAAGATTTTTACTTTTGATGTGGATCATTTTAAAGGCTTTACTGAATCTGTTACAATATTGCTTCTGTTTTATGTTTTGGGTGTGAGGCATGTGGGATCTTAGCTCCCCCCACCCCCTCCCTGATCAGGGATCAAACCTGCACCTTCTGCATTGGAAGGCGAAGTCTGAACCACTAGACTGCCAGGGAAGTCCCGGTTGTTGATTTTTGAGATAAACCATACATTTATTTGACAAGTGTAGTCATATTTGTCTAGTGGGTTACACCCAAATGTCAGTGAGCTCTGATTTCCTGGCATTGTGGCACAGTGAATTCTATAGACAGAGAGACTGTCTCTCTGTGGCTTTAGCAAATGACTTCATCCAGCTAACCTCAGGATCCTCGAATAAAATGGGGGTAATAAGATCTACCTTATATATGGCTAGTGTGAGGAAATAATGAAATAATGTATGTAGTACGTGAAATTCCCCAGTATAATCTCTCAGTAAAGTGTTATTATCACAATAGTGTCAGCACTTGCCTTGAGGATGATGGGGGACACAGGGGAAAGCTTATAAATCTTTTTTGTTTTTTTTTTTGCCCCTGGAGAGTTTTTGCCTGTACTCTTTCCTAAGATCTGAGCACTTTCTCTTTTCCTCATCTGACCTGGACCTTCAAGTTTAGGCTTCAAATTAACTTCCAGTGAGGCTTTCTCAGGCCAGCCTGTTTAAATTAGACTCTCTTCCCCATTTCTTTCTTTTTATGCTTAGACTTTGATTTTCATAGTAGTTTTAGATTTATAGACTAATTGAGCTAGACAGTATGCAGAGTTCTTAGGCAGCTCTTGTGTTGTTTCTCCTAGGATTAGCATATAGTTAATATGTTAATATAGTTAATTGATAAAGGGAGTTACAATTGTTTCAATTAATAAACCAACACTACTGAAGGCAATGGCACCCCACTCCAGTACTCTTGCCTGGAAAATCCCATGGACGGAAGAACCTGGTAGGCTACAGTCCATGGGGTCGCTAAGGGTTGGACACGACTGAGTGACTGCACTTTCATGCATTGGAGAAGGAAATGGCACCTCACTCCAGTGTTCTTGCCTGGAGAATCCCAGGGATGGGGAAGCCTGGTGGGCTGCCGTCTATGGGGTCGCAAAGAGTCGGACACGACTTAAGCGACTTAGCAGCAGCAGTAGCTATATTGATATTAACTGAAGCCCACATTTTATTCAGATTTCCATAGTTTTTGTCTCATGTCCCTTTTTTCTGTTCCAAGGTCTCATCTAACTCTCAGTAAATCTTGATGCATGGCTCAGCTTCTGGGAAGGAATTTTCTGAATTGCAAAACCTTTTGTGAAGAAGTGGAGAAAGGAGGGATCAAATGTAAAGTGACTCAGACAAGGCACTGGGTAAGATATTTTGAATTAGATTAAGTTCCAAGGGGTAAGTACAAAAAGTTCACAGGACAAAATCAAAACACTACAGTGCAAGATAGGGAAAGGTGGAGTTCAGCTTCATGTGGTGACCTTCGTAGAACTAGACGAATGAGTGCTGTTTTATTTATAGAACCAATAAGATAGTGGGACCTAAGGAAGGCCAAGGGCAGGAAGTGGCCTGTTAGCTTTTCCTTGTGCTGGTCTGACCCCAACTGTGGCCACTCTGTGTCTCCCCTTTAAGGAGGATGTGGGGAACTGGCAGAACTCCAGAGAAGAGCAAAAATGTAATTAAGGCTTGGGAAACAGGGCTGAGAGCAAAGGCCACAGAGCTGTGGGGTTATTTAGCTTAGAGAATAAAGGTCTAACAGATTGGAAGGGTCATTATATGAAAGACATCGGTTGTTTTCCATCTCCGCAAATAACAGGACAAGAGGAAAGAAGTTTATACTGCACTCTAGAAGGTTTTGGGCTGTGAGAATTATTACCAAGGAGACTGTCAGACTGGCATCTGAAAAGAAAAAGGATTTATGTACAACTCTGGGGATACAGGGCCTTCCCCGGTGGCTCTACTGGGAAAGAATCTGCCTGCAATGCAGGAGATGTGGGTTCGATCCCTGGGTTTGGAAGATCCCTTGGAGGAGGAAATGGCTACCCACTCCAGTATTCTTGCCTGGAGAATCCCATGGACAGAGGAGCCTGGTGGGCTACAGTCCATGGGGTAATGCTTTGTGGCCTTCCTGGTGGTTCAGATGGTAAAGAATCGGCCTACAATGCAGGAGAACCTGGTTTGATCTCTGGATGAGGAAGATCCCCTGGAGAAGGGAATGGCAACCCACTCCAGTATTTTTGCCTGGGAAAATCCTGTGGACAGAGGAGCCTGGCAGGCTGTGTACGATCCATAGGGTCGCAGAGCTGGATGCAACTGAGTGACTGAACACACGCACGCATGGGGATACATCATTCACAATTACCTGGAAAGAGAAGGAAGATAGTATTCAGACACTAGCCTTTGGATTATTTTGAAAACAAACCACTTATCCTTTGCATAAACTCATAGTTGTTTATCATTTAAATTCAGTTATTAACAAAAGCTGGTTTGAAGGTATAGACATAAATTAGATAAGTTTGTGATTTCTTGAGATGAGGTCCCGCCCCATTCAATTGATTTTGGCGAACACCAACTAAAATGCTCACAGGTTACCTTTACTTACCATGTCTTGATAATATTTTTTCCACTTCTTGTTACTGAGTTACATTTTCATTACATCTTAGAACATGGCATCATCAAATACACCTAACTGTATTTTAGAGATTGTTAACTGTGCTCTTTTAGTAATGACAGGAATGTCACAAGAACACATAATCCTCATATAATGTTTACTTCCATAAATGGAAGAAACTCCATTCTGTGTGCTATGTATTGAGAATAGTACAACTTCAAACCCTCAAGAGTACGTTTGCTGGAGCTATAAACAAGATAAACAGAATATTAGCCGTGAAAGTGGACTATGCAC
Source organism: Oryx dammah (assembly GCF_014754425.2). NCBI lineage: Eukaryota > Metazoa > Chordata > Mammalia > Artiodactyla > Bovidae > Oryx > Oryx dammah. The sequence continues at coordinate 43,917,310 of NW_024070211.1, read as the reverse complement.
AGGAGAAAACAAAAACCCAGGGATCTTGGTGAAAATTGGATTCTTTCATCAGCCCGTAATCCGAGTCCTATGATCTAAAGTAAATGAAGTCCTTTAGAGTATCGATTAGATGAGTCTGTAACGGCGGCTCCCATTGTCACTTTGATTTTGGAGGTGTGTATTATAATGCCTGAAAGTTGGGAACATCTTTTGGACTCTCTTTTCCTTGAGTTTGTCCTTAGCGTGCTTGCATGCGAAGTTGCTTCAGGCGTGTCCAACTCTTTGCGACCCCATGGGCTATAGCCTGCCAGACTCTTCTGTCCATGGAATTCTGCAGGCAAGAATATTGGAGTGGATTGCCACGCCCTCCTCCAGGGGATCTTCCTGACCCGAGATCGAACCCATGTCTCCTGTGGCTTCTGCATTGCAGGTGGATTCTTTACCATTGAGCCTCCAGGGAAGCCCTTATAAACACAGAATCACTGGTAAAGAAAGAAGGAAGCGTACCACATATTTCTATCAGCTACTTGGGCTTTTCAGCAAGATGCCAGCTTTCAAGTCAGCAAAATTGCCTTAGAAAGGCCCTCAAAGTTAGTGATATTTAATTCCTTGTTTCCTCCAAAGTGGACATAAATAAATGCTTTCCCTGCTTTAATGCAGACTGTCTTTCTGCATTAAAGAATGAGAGAGCCAAGGCCAACCCCACATCCATTGTCTTTGATATGGTTGTAGTTTTCTGATGATGATAAACCCACAAAGCAAGTTTGACTCTATGATCTGACAGAAAAGGTTTTGTTCAAAGTGAGTTATGATTACTTCAATAGAAATATACTTTGAAATGTTATTTCTGGAATGTGTCATATTGTAATATATAAGTCTGGAAGGAGATATATTCCTCCTTCCCCCAAATTAAATCATCCTGATATCCAAGAGATGTTAACATTTTGGTAAACATTCCTTCTAATGTCTCTATGTGTTTATTTTGTCCATCTATGTCTCTGTGTGTATTTATGTAAATGACACAATATTCTGTTGTGCCCTGTTTTTTTACTCAGTGATCTGTCATGGAAATTTTCTTTCCTTTAGTAAGTGTCAAATTCCTTTTAACAGCTACATAACTGCCCAGTGTATGGACATATCAGAATTCAATTCCCAAATAATGGATATTAGATTGTTTCTAAAGTGAAATGTTAGTTGTTCAATCATGTCTGACTCTTTGTGACCCCCTGGACTGTAGCCCACCAGGCTCCTCTGTTCATGGAATTCTCCATTCAAGAATACTAGAATGGGTAGCCATTCCCTTCTCCAGGGGATCTTCCCAACCTAGGAATTGAACCCGGGTCTCCTGTATTGTAGGCAGATTCCGAGGCTTAGCTGGTAAAGAATCCGCCTGCAATGCAGGAGACCTGGGTTCGATCCCTGGGTTGGGAAGATCCCTTGGAAGGGGAACAGCTACCCACTCCAGTATTCTGGCCTGGAGAGTACAGTCTATGGGGTGGCAAAGAGTCGGACACAACTGAGCAACTGTCACTTTCACTTCTTTACCATCTGAGCCACTTGGGAAGCCCCAGGTTGTTTCTAGTTTATGATGACAATAAGCAAGCGCTGAGTTAACATTCTTGTATCTTTATCTGAAGAACTTACCAGTAGAATAGACGAATTCCCAGAAGTCTGATCTATGTCACTCATTCGCTTTCCAAAAACTTTTTTGTTTTATCAATTTTCATTTCTACCAACAGCATTGGGGAATATGGTAGCAGATTCTTCAGCTCACTGACCTGAAAGTCTTCAAATATTCAGTTCTAATAAACATTAATTTTGGCAGACAGGTGTCAAGTGTTCTTACTGAGTAGATCAAAACAGACGTGACATTAACAATTAAGAAGACTTTCCAACTGTTTGCCAAGCTGTCAGAAAAAAGTTTCTTTTCCACACTCCTACACACAATACTTTGTATATCGCTGTCTTGAAACATATTTGATTTTGTCATATATTCTTAGGTGTCTTTCCAATTAAAATATTAGTTCCCTGAAGACAAGAATTGTCCTGCAACCCTGCAAGGATCTCGTAAACTGTGCCTGTCTGTCCCACAATAAACTTTGTGGATGAACAACCACAAAATTTTCCGTTTGCTTCTCCCTCATTTAGCAGCTTCCACCTCCTTCTTTTCCTTTGGCTTTTGAATATAAGAGTAATATTTGCCCAGGGCAAACAGACTTGGAGCTTTGGAGGCGGTATTGTGTAATGGATGTTAAATCAGCCAGTTTAACTTTTGGCTTTCTCATTTGTTAGCTCTATAACCCTGGGCAAATTGTGTAACTCTTCTAAATCCTAATTTTCTTCTCTGTAAAATGAAGATAATATTTGACTTCAAAAAGTACAGATTAAAGGAGATCGTGTTTTAAAACCTTTAGCATGGTGCCTAGTATAATACTTAATAAATAGTAGCTGTAACTGTTATTTCATCAAAGGAACTGATATACTGAAAAAAAAAAAAAAAAGCCAAAACCCAACCCTCCAAACAAAACACAATGTCACTGGCTATTTCTGTCTTCTACTCTAGTGGACACATTAACTTCTGGATTGGCAGCAACCAGAAGCTAGAAGTTAATGTTGATTAGGTCTGAGATGCTTAACAAAATCAATCTAAAACATATTTGTAGATAAAAATTAGGTTTTTCTTTTTCAAAACTAAAAGAGGTGCTCAGTTTATTAAAATAAGGGAAGAATAGGATTGGGCCAAGTAGAAGTAAATATCGAGTATTTTATTTGATTAAAAACTGAGTTTAGATAGTCTCTAGCCTTAAGCACCTCATTATACAATTCCAGGGAATTTTTTTTAAAAATGTGAAAGTTGAACTATTGTGATCTTTGTTCTTTCCTAACTAGCAACTGACCTTTTGTGATGACAACAGTCTGTAACCTTTTTTGCACTCGGACCATTTTGGGTTTTCACCAGGCTTGCCTCACTATACTTGAGCATATGTTTCTGAGCTTATTTTCCATGTAACCATTGAGTCTTACAAATGTGGGAACATCTTATGGATCTGCTCATTAAAGCGTTGATCAGGTCTCCGTATTTGCTGCTAGAGGTGGCTCAGAAAAATTTAGCATCACCCGTGTGTCATATTTTCAATACTTTCTTCCCTTCACCTGAACTTCTTGTATATTAAGCTGATAATAAACAGTGAGTGCTCTTCTAAAAAAAAAAATCTATGGCATCAAAGGTGGCAACATCTTCTGCACATAATAAGTATTTGCAAATCTTTTCAAAGATAGCTCTCTTTGAAAAGCAGAGTTAAAAAAATGATGAGTAAAATATATACTTCATGAGACCAAGTGCATATCCCTTTCTATGGAAGCAGACACACTTCTCCCCCTTCCTCTAAGGAAGCCAAATCCTGATTCATTTTTCGTTCAAGACTCAGCAGAAACACAATGCTTCGTTTTGTAGAGGCTTATTACAACACAGTGACAGCACTATAATTTCCTTCAGGGCAAAGTGCTTCACTTGGCTTTAGGCCAGCTCAGCTCTGTGTCATTTAGCACTTCTATAGCTTCTGATAGAGGCGACTACCCTCACGTTTGTGCGTTCTATATTCCTTTAGGAAGCATTTTTTAAAACGTTGTTTTAAACGTTTAGAAGCAGCAGTTAGATTATGTACGTGCCAGATTTCTTTTCCTTTATGTGGACATTCAGACAGTCCATAGACCGTTGCAAGTGACTGTTCCACCCACTTCTTCTGAGGCCAAAGCAGTCTTAAAATGTTTGGCATGCAGGGGGCCTTTTGTCAAAGGAAACCTGTAATTGTAAAATTCCTCCTTGGTCTCATTGTTCACATAGACCTACATAGAGTTCCCTTGTCTTTTTCTGGTTATGCTTTGTGGTCAGTCTTGACGTTGTTCTGAAGAAGTTATAGACAGTTAAGTAAACATCTCATGGAAATAGCTAAGATCTAAAGCTAGAAACACTTCATATTTTTTGTCTATTAAAAAAAAAGGCATATTTTTTTTCTCAGAAGCCTGTGACCCTACCCCGCCCATGCCTTGTTATCACTGTGGACTTTTGCCTCAGGAGACTATGTCTCTACATAAAAGTTGTGTAATCCTTGTTTCCTGAATGGGACCTACCTAAGTGCTTACACATAATAATCACCTCCCACGTGGACAGGCACGGTGGCTGCTGTGTGAGGGGAGGGGACATTCCAGAGACATGAGGGGAGGAGTCCACAGAGGCAGGCACAGCTGTGGAGCAGGTCTCTGATCCAACAGCAAAGCTGAGTCCAGCCAATTAGAGACATTGCATTCTCCGTTAGCAATCCTGCATGACATGGCAAGCATGCTGAGACTGCTTCCAAAGATTTCCCTCCTTTTGGCTTAGATTGGGGGTGGGATGAGGATAGGAAACAAGAAGTCTAAAGGGAAAAACAAATGATTTGTTTCTTCATTTATTAACTACAAGCTCAAACATTGACTACGTGCTCTTTGTTGGGCCAGGCACTGTGCTCAGCATTTTACATGTAATCTCTTTCTTAATTCTCATAATACCATCAAACAGGTAAGTTTTAATCTTCATTTAGCAGTGGAGGAAACTGAGCCTTTGGAGAGGCTGAGAAACTTGTTCAAGATCTCACAGGAAGAGGCAAAGCTGGGACAGTGTGCTGCTAGGAGGCCAAGCATGTGCTCTTAACCACTGTGTTACACTGCCTCCCCGTGTTAGAACATCTTTTCTCCTCAGCATAGTGGAAGCTAAGTAGAAGATAAGTCTGCTAGGCGGTCGATATCAGCAGGCACTATTTCTTTGTCATTGTATTAATATATGTTATTATAGTTCAGCATGTTAAGTGGTTATATTTATACAACACAACTGAGAAACTTAAATTGGCTTGAGCAAATGCAATTTGAGCTGTTTGTGATTATAAAATGCGATGATCATGATGGCTGTCTGTTGGCCTCTGTCTGTCTCTGATTTTCTGAAGTGAGCTTTTGTTTGGCAGGAACAGTTGTTAGGGAGCAATACCAGCTGCAAGGGAACAATTCTTGACGTTACCTCCTCCCCACTCTCTGTCTTTCCTCCTCACAACCTCCGCTCCTGGCAGGTTTACTGTGGGACAGATACAATTTACAAGATTCTTGCAGGGTTGCAGAACAGTTCTTACCTTCAGGGAACTAACATTTTAATTGGAAAGACACCTAAGAATATAAGTCAAAATCAAATATGTTGTAATAGAGCAATATACAAAGTATTGTGTGTTGGAGTGTGGAAAAGTTTCTTTTCCACAAGTACTCTTATTTTGAATGGATATTGCCAGGGATGGGAAACTCTCATATTTATTTCTCTGGTACAATTTACTGAAGCCAAACCTTCTTCAAAAGAAGACCCAGCATTGTATCTGGCTCAGGGGAGGAGAAAGTCTGTCTATGCTATTTAGTTGGAAGCTAGAGAGACAGAAGGAGGAGAACACTTCGGAGTTTTGAGCACTCTGATGTTCACAGTCTTCTATTTTTGGCAACCTGAAGGACATCTCAAAGCAGAAACTGGAATTCAGAGAACTTCTGAGATCATATAATGTTCTCTGTTGGTGACATTAGATTTAGGGTTGATCTATTTACTCTTGAGAGTCCCTTGGACTGCAAGGAGATCCAACCAGTCCATTCTAAGGGAGATGAGTCCTGGGTGTTCTTTGGAAGGAATGATGCTAAAGCTGAAACTCCAGTACTTTGGCCACCTCATGTGAAGAGTTGACTCATTGGAAAAGACCCTGATGCTGGGAGGAATTGGGGGCAGGAGGAAAAGGGGATGACAGAGGATGAGATGGCTGGATGGCATCACTGACTTGATGGACCTGAGTTTGAGTGAACTCCGGGAGATGGTGATGGACAGGGAAGCCTGGCGTGCTGCGATTCATGGGGTCACAGAGTCGGACACGACTGAGTGACTGAACGGAACTGAACTGAATTTACTTATATGAGTTTGAACAAACTCCAGGAGATGATGGACAGGGAAGCCTGGTGTGCTGCAGTCCATGGGGTTGCAAAGAGTTGGATATGACTTAATCACTGAACAACACAAATTTACTTTGACTACTCAGTTCTGAAAATGGCCTCTGGGGTGCAGAATCCATCCTTAAATTAAGGCTTCTAACTCCATATTTCCTGCAAGGGAATATGTTTGGATAATCAAAATCAGATAACCATACCAATAGCCAAGATCTGTGTGTATTCCCCAGGTCTTGCACAAAAGCATAAAGCTTTCTGTTATATTGGAAGTTCTCAGTCTTCCGTGTTTGTAAAGAATAAAATCTATACCACCATCCACATAATAATAAAACAGTATCTCATGGTGTTCATAAAAATAACTACAGCAGGTCACAGCTTGTGTGCTTGCCTTTCTGTACCATGTCTAGGTTCAAGGACAGCTGTTTCCTGCCCTTACTGTGATGTCTAATATGTTTATGGAAAAAACTAGTTACATGTTTTAAAAAACATACAATCTTTCTTTGTTGCTGGTCTGCTATTACTCTTTGCAAGATGAATCTTGACTTCTTAGTGACAGTATGTATACTTAGTTGAGTCAAACATCAATTTTTTTTTTTCAAAATTTGGTGAAGGGTTCAATTTCTGGGGTGTCACAGCATAATGTTTAGAAACCATTGCCTTATATACTTGAAAAACAAATCACAATAAAAGGAAGAACAGAATAAAAAACCAAAAATACATGTGGAGGGAGCTTGCCCAAATGGCCCTACACTGGCATCTGAAGCAGACCTTTATCCTTTTCATTGCTTTTCATGGTAGTGACACTGAGATGGCTGCTCTGGGAGACATTTAGACATGAGTTAGCTTGGTAGAGGCTGGATAATGAGCCAAGAATTTCAAAGGATTCTCATAGTTTGATGATTTAGAGGTGGATATGTGGAAAACAGTATTAAATATATATACTTTAAAGTTGTCACTTGTTTGGTATTAAAGGATCAGGTTGACAAGTGCCTGGCATGCATTTAGAGAAGCTTGTGGTATTATCACTCCATGTTCAAAGTTCCCCAAGTGATTCAAAGGAGATTAGGCAAGTTTATTTTATTTATATGCACATTAATTTAGGAATTCAGCTGAAAAACTTTCTTTCCCTTTTTCTTAAAGCAAATATTTTTAGTCGATCCCTTTTAAATACTGCAGAATTCATTCCTCAACTTTCTTAGTAGCATAGGCAAATGTAATTCTGAGTAGTTTTGAGAAATAGGCCAGAAAGAGAAGGGATGAATAAAACCCAGCTTATGTCAGAGTTAACCTGTGCCTAACTAGCACTTATATGGGGTGTGGCTGGACCAAAGCTACCTGGTTCAAACATTTGTTGATGGTCTACCATGTATTGAGTCTAAATTTTAAACTCTGGGGATATAACAGTAAGGCAGATAAGTTTGCATTGTCCCTGATCTTAAATTTTACTAAAAGGGATGAATAATAAGCAAGTATAAGACATGGTAGAAAAGGAGGAACAGAGAGTTGTGGGGTGGAAAGGGAGACACCAGGGCTAATTCATAAGGGGCAGTTAGATGAACCGTGTGGATATCTGTGCCAACTGTATTCCAGGCTTGTTGCTGTTGTTCAGTTGCTAAGTTGTGTCCAATGCTTTGTGAACCCACGGACTGCCACATGCCAGGCTACCCTGTCCTTCATTATCTCCCAGAGTTTGCTCAAACTCATGCCCATTGATTTGGTGATGCCATCCAACCATCTCATTCTCTGTTGCCCCCTTCTCCTCCTGCCCTTAATCTTTCCCAGCATCAGGGTCTTTTCCAATGAGTCAGCTCTTTGCATCACGTGGCCAAAGTATTGGAGCTTCAGCTTCAACATCAGTCCTTCCAATGTCTATTCAAGGTATTCCAGGCTGAAGAACATTAAAGGCAAGGAAGCAGAGGTGGCAGCATGACTGGCAAGCTCAAGAGTAGCAAGAAGATCACTGTGACTGTTTCAGAGTGAGCCAGGATGGCACTGGTTAGGTGATAAGATGGAGGGTGTGGGGAGAATCACGTTGGTCCTTATTATAGATCACTGTAGGACTTGGCTTTTATTCTGAGTGAGAGAAATCCACTGGAGAGTTTCAAGCAGAGGAGTGACATCATCAGGCTTCTATTTTGGTTGCTTTGTGGGAGACATGGTGGCAGGGAGAGTGGGTAGGAGGCTATTTTGATAATCCAGGTGGGAGACGATGGTGGCCTAGACCCGGATGGTAGTGGTGGTAGCGGTGAGAAGTGGTCAGACTCTGGATGGATTTTAAAGATAGAACTGATGAACATGGAGTGTGAAAGAAAGAGACAAAGATGACTCCAGGGTATTTACCGCTTGAAGCCCAGGGAAAGTTTACTCCCCTGGGCAGGACTTCTAGATGTGAATTGTGGGTGGACTGTGGGGAGCGAGCGCACAAGGAGGCAGGATATACTCAGAATGGGGATTTAGGCGGCCTGTTTCTCAGTGCCAAATTACAAACGGCTTTGGTTCAACCTACCCCTTCAGTACCCAGAGTCTGTAATGATGTTTGGGAAACCTCAAACCCAAACCAGGGCATTTTCCCCTGCAATTCTGAAGACAGTTCTGGTTACTCCTCCTCAAGAATGAGGAAGGGTAGAGAGGAGGGTATAGAGGGAACATTGTTTAAACACCTGGAGGGCAGACAAAGAAGTCTTTTCTCTGGAAGAATGAGGAACAGTTCAAAATTTGCAAACTTATGAAGGGCAGGGGGAAAAAAACAGATTTTTTTTCACCATTCCTTTCAACATTAGAATTTGTCTAGTTAAGCTTAAAGAGTTAGTATTTAGGCAGTGAAAAGGATCTGTTATTTTGCACAGTAGATAATAAATAAATAGAACTATACTCCAAGGATGATACAGTTTGAAAACATAGAATTTAAAAGAGTTTAGAAAATTCAGTGATGGCGTATATAATAAATTATTATGCAAACTAGGGATTCAGTTTTATTTTACCGAAATTTTTTGAGTATGTGTTTTTGTTTATTATACTAACTACTATTTGAGATATAGAAATAAGTAAAATACAAACCCTTTGCTCAAGAGTTTATAATCAACTGTAACCAATCAGTTGAAGCTGAAGCTCCAATACTTTGGCCATTTGATGTGAAGAGCTTTGACTCACTGAAAAAGACCCTGATGCTGGGAAAGATTGAGGGTAGGAAAAGCAGGTCACAGAGGGTGAGATGTTTGGATGGCATCATCGATTCTTCGGACATGAGTTTGAGCAAGCTTTGGGAGATAGTGGAGAACAGGGAAGCCTGGCGTGCTGCAGTCCATGGGGTTGCAAAGAGTTGGACACGACTTAGCAACTGAATAACAGCCACCACCACCACTACCCCAACACACTTCATGTCCCTCCAAGCAATTGATACCTGAATTCCTAAAATGGGACATGGTCTCTCATGCCTTTCTATAGTCTTTATCTGTTTCTGAAAAATACTTCATGCCCCTCTCTTCCTGATAGCAAGCTTAGCTACTCCTGTGGAAAGTCATCCTAATGCCCCAGGCTGGATTATGTGCTTCTTCCCTGTTGCCATGGAGAGCAGCTCTAGCACACACTGGTAAGTTTATTAAAAACATTTCTTTACCTTAATGTAACAGAGTTCTAAGTCCTGTAAAGAAAGGAGAAATATTAAGAAAACCGAGAAGCCTTCATAGAAAAAGCAGTAGTTGAAATGCTCCTTATGGATGGAGAGGGTTTTGGAGGTGGAGAACATGTCAGGCAGAAGTTACAGTCATGAACAATGGCAAAGCAGTACTCTGGTGGTTCATTTGTCCAGGAGCATTGTAGTGGAGAATTCACAAGCTGTTGTAGTGGGACAGGTTGGAGAAGGAAATGGCAACCCATTCCAGTATTCTTGCCTGGAGAATCCCATGGACAAAGGAGCCTGGTGGGCTACAGTCCTTGGTGTGGCAAAGAGTTGGACACGGTTGAGTGACTAAGCATGTGGGACAGGACCATTTTCCGGGGGTTTAAATAGCATGTTAAAATATTTGCTCCATTTTGTATGGGAATGTTAACATAAAAATCATATTCCAATGGGTTACTTTGGAAGCAGCGTGTACAGTATATTGGGGGTCAGAAGAGAGGGAGGGACTGGATACGTGGAACCATCTCTGGGTTTCTGGAATAATCCAGACAAAAGGCAGTGGTGATAGTGGGAATGTGTATGAATATATAGGGCAGTCACTAAATGTGGAAGTTGGGAAAGAGGAGATAATTGAAGATGACTCAGTCATCAGAAGATAACTCTCCTAGTATCTAGGAAAGAGGAGTAGGCTTAGCAGAATATTAAGTCCAGTTTGGACACATTGGGTTTGAGAGGCATGTAGGTGGAGATCTCTAGCAAGCACTGAGAAATATGGACCTGGGAATCAGATCCGAACTGGTACATTTGGGAATCTTTTGTCTATAAAGGATCATCAGAAGTACAAAGTCCAGGAAGATGAGAAGCTCCAGTCAGATCCACACATAAAGCCTTTATTCATAGGGCAAGAAGAGAACATGGAGCCTGCAAGGGAGATAGAAACAGAAGGAGAAACTAGAGCCAGATGAAAGGACATATTGGACAAGGCAAAATGGGAGTCTAGACTGGGATGGTACCAATTTCAGATCAGAAGAGAAGCCAATGAGAATGAGGGCTAAGAAGGCAGGAGTGAAATTGATCATTAGTAGGATGATGGTGGGTCTTTCCAGGCAGTGCTTATGGTAAAGAACCTGCCTGCCAATGCAAGAGACATAAAAAATTTGAGTTTGATCGCGGGGTGGGGAAGATCCCCTGGAAGAGGGTATGGCAACCCACTCCAGTATTCTTTCCTGCACAATCCCATGGACAGAGGATCCTGGTGGGCTAAGTCCATAAGGTCACAGACACTTGTACACGACTGAAGTCACTGAGCACTCACACATGCAGGAGGTCGGTGTCTTTGAGGAAAAAAAATGTTTTGGTTTATAGTTACGGCTTCTGAAAAATCGCAGAGATTGAGTTGGGATAAATGAGGAAGTTGAAGCAGAGGGCATAGATTCCAAGAGATGTGATGAGAGATGAAATAAGAGCTGAAGATTACGGTAAGACATTTATGATTTCAGCATTGGTATAGAAACATGGGTTAGGGTGGGATGGTGTTGGAATAAGGGATGGTTTAGAAGCTCCCAGAGGAAATGGGAAAGAGAATTGAGAGCACATTAGGGGAGATTTGCCTTTCATAGGAGAACTGCACCCTTTTTTTCCGAACATGGCAAATAGAAGAGGAGTATTTATTCTTTACCATAATGGGGAACAACCTTGGCTTCACACAATCCATACATGAACTGTACTCACAGAGACAGAATATTCACACTAAATGATCAACCACTTGACATTGTCTGGCAATTGTCATTTCTTAACTTTTCCTAGAAGTCAAAAGCGTTTAACAAACGAAATGTGAGTATGTTAGTCTCTTCAAAACCCCACTTAAAAAAATATATATGACCAAGAAATGTCAAACTGCTGAGCTAAAACAAAAGCACATGGTGTTTTAAAGAGTAGGAAACCAAGCAGATGTTGTTTATCAAATGTCTATTTATCCATCTTTATTTATGTCTCCAAAATTTGAGGGTAATGGGAATAGATAATAATTTTGGTGTAATGTTAGACACAATCTTTATATGCTTTTCAGCTGATCATGCCTTCATTTTACTTTAGTATTTTGTAAAATAGAAAGAAGTTTTTACAGGTAGTTTCAAAAATAGACCCTTAACTGTATATGTATTTACTTGCTTTATAATGAAGTGAAACACACATGAAATTATCTGTGCTAAAGTGGTAGATAACTTTAAAAATTATTCATCAAAATTCCCTTCAATGTGATTAGTACTTTTATAACCCCAAAAATGTTGAGAATTGATCGTTGAACCAAGTCTTTATATAAGGAGCAGTTGAGGTGGGGTTTCTTATTGCTTTGCTGGTTTGGTTCCAGTCCTGAGTCTAGGTTTATTAGTCTATTTGGGTGACTTTTTTTCACTGGGGGTGCCAGGATATGGATGGAATAAAAAGCCTAAGGGCAAACAAGGCTGTTGCAGGTGGGTGGACATTCTCTCAAGTTGCTTTCATGTCGTTTGGCAGGAAGTGAACCGGCCACCCCCACCTCACCCCTCATCTCCTTTCTTTCTGCCCTCGCACAGACTGTTGATGATGTTCGCTAAGGACAGGCTGCAGAGTTGAGGGGTCCCTCAGAAGGACTGCTTTGATCTCTGCTGGACCTCCCAGCAACCCTGATCTCTTGGGTCATGTCTCTTTTTGAGGATTCCCAGTTTGTGACGGTGTCTGGACAAGGGAGAAACACTGTGCCTGCTCTTTTGACTGTGGCGCGCTTGACTGTGTGTTCTAGTTCAGATTCCAACACACCCTATTGAAGCGGGAGCCTTACAAGTCTGAACTTTGGCTTGGGCAACTGAGAATGAAAGCATTTTTCTTTTGAACCATTTGTGCTTTATAAAACACCTCAAGGGGAACAATTTTAATACTGGAGCTCTAATAAAGAACACAAGAAAAATGTGGTTTCTTTGATGAAGAAAAATCTTGAGGCATAAAACAGATGATACAAGTAACCCTGTCTCCCTAGACACTGTTACTTAACCTGTATTTAATGCATTTAGGATTCTTTACAGATAAAGCATAATGTAAGCAAAAATAGCAGAGAAGGGAAAATGATAATTTTCCCCCAGTTCTGTTTATAGACATTAAGATATGGAAATTCTTCCTTGAGTGTCTATAATTCTTAATAAAATTTCCAAGAAAATCTACTTTAAAATTAAAAGTCAGAGAAGCTACTAAAGAGCTTTAGTTTCAAAGCTAAAGAGGAGAAGAATTCCACTTTCTGGGAATTCTCAGGGGCAGACAGGTAAATGGAGTATAACTTAAATGGAGTATCAAAGGAAAAATTGGTGTGTCACTCAAATGTAGCTCCATCTCCTGGAAGAGGGCATGGAAATTCACTCCAGTATTCTTGCCTGGAGAGTCCCATGGACAGAAGGGCTGGGCGGGCTACCGTCCATAGGGTCGCAGAGTTGGACTTGATTGAAGCGATATAGCACTTACGCTTCTATTTTCTCTAACTCTTTCTAAGAGCTGATTCTGAAACTAGGGTAGGGCTTCTGTCTTCTTTTCTGACAATTCCCAGGCCAAGTCTTTGTTTCCTCCTTTTGACCTTTTTCTCTTCTTCAGGCACCTAACGATTGTTGTTGTTGTTTAGTTGCTAAGTCGTCTCCAACTCTATGTGACCCCATGAGTTGCAGCCCGCCAGGCTCCTCTGTCCATGGGTTTTCCCAGGCAAGAGTACTGGAGTGGATTACCATTTCCTTCTCCAGGGGATCTCTGTTTCCGTGTACGGGGAGGTAAGACGTCAATCATAAACTATGTATTCCCATCCTCTGACAGGATATGATCACTAATAATCTAAAATCCTGATGGCTTAGGTTAAAACTTGAAGTTCTGTTGGCTTTGGGGGATTCATCCTTGATATTTTGAACTTATTGTAAGTAACAGTTCATGTATATATACTATTGAACATATCTATTTGAGTCTATTTTGCCCCCTTTATTGCTGTAGTGAATCTCCATCATCCTCAGATAAAGCCCAAGTTCTTTTGAATGCCGGGAATCTCCTTTCCTGCATTCTTTGTCTGGTTGACCCTTCATTTCTTTATGGGTTCAAACCATTAATCAATTACAGGAAAGGTCTTGGGGCTCAGGATGTAAGCAGTCACCCCAACTCTGCTCTTGTATCACTTAGCATATCATGATAAAGTCATCAGTCATTTACTGATTCATTGGTTTAGCAAATATTTATTGAGCATTTATTCTTATTAGGTTAGTACTGTGAGCTCCACCAGGCAGGGTTGTTTGTTATAAATAGATTTCAATAAATGTTTGTTCAACTAAAATGGATATAATATTATTTTTATCTTTAAAAAAGGATTAATTGATTACTCATGAATGAAATTGTCATTAGAGAGGCAATGTGATGTGGCTAAAAAAAAAAGAACTCCTGTCCCTGGTGTTATAAGCAGACTAGATAAGTGCTGTGCTAAGTTGCTTCGATTGTGTCCAACTTTTTGAGACCCTATGGACTTTAGCCTGCCAGACTCCTCTGTCCATGGAATTCTCCAGCAAGAATACTGGAGTGGGTTGCCATGTCCTTCTTCAGGGGATCTTCCTGATTCAGGGATTGAACCTGTGTCTCAGATGTCCATGTTGTTGTTGTTGTTCAGTCACCAAGTTGTGTCTGACTCACTGTGACCCTGTGAACTGCAGCAAGCCAGGTTTCCCTGTCCTTCACTATCTCCCTGAGTTTGCTCAAAGTCATGTCCGTTGAGTCAGTGATGCCATCCAATCATCTTATCCTTTGTCATCCCCTTCTCCTCTTTCCTTCAATCTTTCCCAGCATCAGGGTCTTTTCTAGTGAATCAGCACTTCGCATCAGGTAGCCAAAGTATTGGAGCTTCAGCTTCAGCATCAGCCCTTCCAATGACTATTCAGGGTTGATTTCCTTTAGAAATGACTGTTTTGAGCTCCTTGCTGTCCAAGGGACTCTTAAGAGTCTTCTCCAATGCCACAGTTCAAAACCTTCAGTGTTAGCATTAATTGATCAATCAATCAAAGTCCTTAGCATCAATTCTTCATTGCTCAGCCTACTTTATGGTCTATCACATCCACACATGACCACTGCAAAGACCATAGCTTTGACTATATGGACCTTTGTTGGTGAAGTAATAGCTCTACTTTTTAGTATACTGTCTAGGTTTATAACAGCTTTTCTTACAAGGAGCAAATGTCTTTTAATTTCATAGCAGCAGTCACCATCCACAGTGATTCTGGAGTCCAAGAAAGTAAAATCTGTCTATTGGTGGTGGCTAAGAGCCTAGATTTCAGAACCAAACTATGTCCATATCATGGCTCTTCTGCTTGCTACCTTTGTGACATTAGGTCAGTTTTCCAGTCTCCTTGTGTCTCATATGTGAGACGGAAATCACAACAATACTTGGTCCACAGGGTTATTAAGAGGATTAAATGAGGAAGGTACAATGAGGAATTGTCTCAGTGAGGTGCAATTAAATGAATAAGGCGTGGCTTGTAAACTCCACAGTGTTATTTATTTATTCAGATTACTTTCTCAATTTCATCCTTGGTTGTGCTTCTCAAGCTTTAATGTATATACAAAGTATTTGGGGATTTTGTTAAAGTACAGTTTCTGATTCCGTAGGTCTAGGATGGGGCCTAATATTACAGATTTCTAACATGCTCCCAGGCATGCTGATGCCCTAGTTCACAAACCACACTTTGGTCTAGTCTAGAGTAGTCATTCTCAAACTTTACTGTGCACCAGAATCTCCTGGAGGGCTTGTTAAAACATGACTGCTGGTTCTCACCTGCCGAGTTTCTGCTTCAGTAGGTCTTAGGTGGGGCTTGATAATTTCCATTTCCAACTAGCTCCCTGGTGAAGGTGATGATGCTGATCTGGGAAATTCACATTTGCAGAACCACTGATCCAGAAAACAGAAGATTGTTTTTATTTGGAGAGGAAATTTCTTTGCTATGCTACAGGAAACAGGAATTGGAGACTTGAGATTTAGGTTCTGACTCTTAGATTTTAGTTCTGGTACCTAAAAACAGTTTGTATTATTTTTAAACAATAATTGGCACTGCTTTCTTATGGCTTTGTCTTGTCCAAGGCCTGCCACAGCTGTAGCTGTAATAATCTAATCCTAACTTAGGACCCCTGACAAGGATTGCCCTGAGAGCCGATGAAATTTTGGCTCATGATCAAATGTCCTCTTCCTCAGATGAAGGTGGAAAAGAGAGGAAAATATTTCAGGAAGGTTTCCACTAAGCACTGTGAACACTGGCCCATGTTTTGATAGCTTTTGCCATAGAATCACTAGATAATGGATTCTCATAATGGACTTAATAAGGAGGGTTGGTACACCTGGAGGACAGGCCTGGTTTATATGGTTATCCAGGGATTTATTTCTAGCAAATCATTGAAAAAGAGACAGGGGTAGTGGTCAAACCTTTTTCTAATCAAGGCAAAAATTAGAAGATGCAATATCAAAATACACTGAACTAAATCTTTTTATGTTTGTTGGTACTCTAGCTCTTTTGAGTGGAGGTAGTTCATGGCATCTGGTCCCATCACTTAATGGCAAATAGATGGGGAAGCAATTGAAACAGCAACAGACTTTATTTTGGGGGGCTCTAAAATCACTGCTGATGGTAACTGCAGCCATGAAATTAAAAGATGCTTGCTCCTTGGAAGAAAAGTTATGACCGACCTAGACAGCATATTAAAAAGCAGAGCCATTACTTTGCCAACAAAGGTCTGTGTAGTCAAAGCTATGGTTTTTCCAATAGTCTTGTATGGATGTGAGAGCTGGACCATAAAGAAAGCTGAGTGCCAAAGAATTGATGCTTTTGAACTGTGGTGTTGGAGAAGACCCTTGAGAGTCCCTTGGACTGCAAGGAGATCCAACCAGTCCATCCTAAAGGAAATCAGTCCTGAATATTCATTGGAAGGACTGATGCTGAAGCTGAAACTCTAATACTTTGGCCACCTGATGTGAAGAACTGACTCATTTGAAAAGACCCTGATGCTGGGAAAGACTGAAGGTGGGAGGAGAAGGGGACAAGAGAGGATGAGATGGTTGGATGGCATCACAGACTCAATGGACATGAGTTTGAGTAAATTCCGGGAGTTGGTGATGGACAAGGAGGCCTGGCTCGCTGCCGTCCATGGAGTCACCAAGAGTCGGACACAACTGAGTGACTGAACTGAACTGAACTTTGGTTGCACGTTTTGGAAGATTAATTTTCTTCTTATGTTGCCTGGTACTATTAGGCCAAGAAACATAGAATGCCCAGAAAACAAAATCATGCTTCCTTATCCTAAAGATGGACCAGCTGTTTATAGTCCATATTAATACAGCAGGTTGACTGTGTCAGGTTTTAGGTGTGGCACTCAGGATCTTCTGCGTGTCATGCAGGACCTTTTGTTGTGGTACGTGGCTAGTCCATGGGCTCTGGCGTGGCTTGTGAGGTCTTAGTTCCTCCATCAGGGACTGAACCTGCTTCTCCTGCATTGCAAGGTGGTTTCTTAACCACTGGACCACCAGGGATGTTCTAATGCCTATAAGCTTAAGAGAGATGAGGATTTACATAAATATTGGTACTGTAAGTGAACTAGAATATCTGATATATTAATCATACTATCAATGTAAAGAGGGAATGCAGGGGAAACAATGACACATTCTGCTTGAGGAAGTTGGGGAAGGCTTAAGGAGGATGTAGTATGTGATTTGAAACTTTAAAAACAGTTCATTAGACGGAGGCCTGTTGAAGGGCTTATAGCTACTGACTTAATACACTGAGCCTAGAACTAAAGTTTCCACTTACTGTGCCTTGTAAGCATTGTGTTATTTTCCTCAAGTCAGTGATATACAATGCAGAAAATAGAAGTGAACTTTACTAAAGGAAATGTGTGTTACATTTTATTACATGAAAGGTCAGTGGTTGCCTAGATACTCGTTAGATTTCGTGCCCTGATTGCTACAAGAGCTAATAAAGTTTTTTGTTGTTGACCAGATGATTGGTTTTTCTCTTGGCACAACTGTAAAATAAGTTCAAGGCTGTCTATAGTTTAAAAGACTGAGAACTTCCTAAGACACACTTCAACTCTGGAGTACATAATGGTGAATTAGTTCTTTACATCTTGCGGAGCCTCATAGATTATTTATAGTAAGAAAGTTGGTCTTCCCTGCTGGCTCAATGGTAAAGAATCCACCTGCCAGTGCAAGAGATGTGGGTTCAATTCCTAGGTCAGGAAGACTCCCCTGGAGAAGGAAATGGCAACCCAGTCAGTATTCTTGCCTGGAAAATCCCATGGACAGAGGAGCCTAGTAGGTTACAGTCTATAGGGTCACAAAGAGTTGGGCACGATTTAGTGACTAAACCAAAAAACAGGAAGGTTGGACAAGATTTTAAAAAAAGAACTAATGGTCTAGTACTCTTGCCTGGAAAATCCCATGGACGGAGGAGCCTGGTAAGCTGCAGTCCACGGGGTCCCGAAGAGTTGGTCCCAACTGAGCGACTTCACTTTCACTTTTCACTTTCATGCATTGGAGAAGGAAATGGCAACCCACTCCAGTGTTCTTGCCTGGAGAATCCCAGGGACGGGGGAGCATGGTGGGCTGCCGTCTATGGGGTCGCACGGAGTTGGACATGACTGAAGCGACTTAGCAGCAGCAGCAGCAATGGTCTGTTTAGATCTGAATTTAAATTGGTTAGAAATCAAACTTGTTCTTTGCTCTCAGTGCTATCACACTTGCTTTGGGACCCCGTTGGGCTTTCATTTCCTTGACTGATTTATTTCTTCAGCTGTTAGGTTTCCTCCCAATCTTCTGGCATAATTTCCTTAGGAGCCAGCCTAGACTCTGTAACCTAGCCTATTGACCACTCTCAATTTGGGTCACTATAGTATCAGTTGGAACTGGCCTTACCGTCCTTCTTTGGTGTGTGCTCAGTTGCTTCAATTGTGTCTGACTTAGCGACCCCATGAACTGTAGCCTGCCAGACTTCTCTGTCCATGGGATTCTCCAGGCAAGAATACTGGAGTGGGTTGCCATGCCCTCTTCCAGGAGATCTTCCTGGTGCAGGGATCTAATCGACGTCTGTTATGTCTCCTGCACTGCAGGCGGGTTCTTTACTACTAGTGTCACTGGGGAAGCCCCCGTCTCTGGTAAAGCTCAGCTATGTATTGTGCATTTCTGCAACATTTTGTTTGAGTGTTCATAATGGGGAGAGGACGAATGTTAGCTCAGTCTGCAGCCCCAGCTCTCATGTACTTCTCAAGACACTTCCCATTTATCTTCTGCTATCATCAGCCTCTGGAAATTTCTGTTGCTAATAGCAGCTCCATAGTGTTGTGTTTAATTACTTAATCCTGTCCTACACAACTTGCAGAAAGCTTTGACTTTGTTGACTACAGATTCTTTAAAGCAATCTCTTCCCTTGAGTTCCAAAACACTGCAGTTTACTTACTACCTGTATTGATTTTCCTTTTCAGTTTTCTTCCAGGACTTCTCATGCTTACCCGTTTCCTATAATCGAGGGGACTTGGCCCTCAGTCTTATGTCTTTTCCCACTCTATATATCTTCACATGGTGATTTCATTAAAACTTTTGACTTCAACTGTAATTTTATAAGCTTAGGACTCCCAAATTTATTACCATTTTGGAAACATTAGCTGATATAGCTCAATATTTCCTGTTACCCATTGGTATAGTACTCACCAAAAGTAAAAACAAAACCCAAAATACATAGTGTCACAAGTCTCAGAGAGAGGGACAAGACTCCAGTGAGCAAATAGCTGCATGGTATATCTAGGCAGACAAGTCTTAGACACCTGAATCTATGCTTCCCTGATTTGTCTCCAAAATAATTGTTCAGGACTACAAAACTGTGGGAGGCTGGCATGAGGACTCTTCGAGATATTCTTTGGTCTACTTTAGGGGTTGGTGGCACTAGTGGTAAAGAATCTGCCTGCCAGTGCAGGAGATGCAAGAGATGTGGGTTTGATCCCTGGATCAGGAAGGTCCCCTGGAGGAGGAACTGGCAACCCACCTCAGTATTCTTGCATGGGTAATTCCACAGACAGAGGAGCCTAGTGGGCTACAGTCCATGGGGTTGTAAAGAGTCAGACACGACTGAGCATGCATACACGCAATATTACAGGTGAGTAGTAAGTAGCAGAGCTAGTACTAGAACCCAGATCATCCAGAGACGTCTCAGGACCTAGGAAGGTGGTTCACTTCCCCTAAATCCGAGTTAGTGTAACATAAGGATATCAAGAGAAATCCCTTTCTCTAGATGGAATGATAAACAATAGGTGATGTCAGGAGTTTTCAGTTGTATTAATTGTTACAGTTGGTACATGATACTATTATTATTTTTTTGTACATGAGATTATAATATCTTCTCACATGTTGCAACTTTATAGCAATGTATACATATGTGTAGGGCTTCCCTCATAGCTCACTTGGTTAAGAATCCGCCTGCAATGCAGGAGACCCTGGTTCAATTCCTGGATTGGAAGATCCACTGGAGAAGGGATAGGCTACCCACTCCAGGATTCTTGGGCTTCCTTGTGGTTTAGCTGGTAAAGAATCCACCTGTAATGAGGGAGGCCTGGGTTCGATCCCTGGGTTGGGAAGATCCCCTGGAGAAGGGAAAGGCTCCCCACTCCAGTATTCTGGCCTGGAGAGTTCCATGCACTACATAGTCCATGGGGTTGCAAAGAGCTGGACACGACTGAGTGACTGTCACTTTCACTTTCTTTTCATATATGTGTGAAAAAGACGCTATTAACAGAAACTTTGAAACTTTCGACTCTAATCATATGTCTGCTTTTAGCCAGTGTTTATGAAGGCCATTATCCCTCTTCAGTTACTATATTTCCCTGTTTCCCCCAAGGGTCATGTGAAAGACTGTATAATTCAGAAGAGATATTTCTACACTGAGGAAAAAATACCTCATATTTAAATCCATTCAAGTCTCTTCCTGACATCTAGGCTGTATCTAGGACACATCTGGACATTTGGAAACATCCAAATTTGAGTTTTCTAGTTTTCAGCACAACATTTAATAAATAAAAGAATGAGGAACTTATACTCATCATTATTTTTAAGGGAACAGCATTTCCGGGGAACCTATACCCCTAAAGCACAACCTTTATTTCTTGCCATACATCAGACTTGCTGCATGTTAGTGGAGAAGGCTGATGTTCAACGGGTGTGGTTTTTGAGGTTGCCACACAGCCTTGACATGACTTAAAATATCTCTCTCTGGTTGCCAGATGGCCCGAAGAAGCACCAGACACAGGCCTCATTGACCTCAGAACTTGGTGTCTTAGGACTGAAAGCTCTTTCAGAGTACTCCCTGAGTTTCTGTTTTTAAATATCTGGAGACTTACACCAAGATCTTGCTTCTCTTTTCTTCCTACGTTCAGTCAAAGCAGAGGGTAAGAATTGATTTGGAGGAGCACAGAAAATGAATGTCGACATTTTGCCATTCCCCTAAGAGCACTAGCCTTTAACTGCTTTCAGGGAGAAAGTCTCCCCTTTTCCTTCTAAATCCTTTAGAAATTGTGTGAATAGAGACTTAGAGAAACCCCGGGGGAACCTCTTCTGAGAGTCCATGAATAGGCGCAGGCCTTAACGTACCTGGTGAGGGCGGGGGAAGGAGCCTCGTCTATACTCTTCAGTCCAATTCCCCACTGTGCATAGATGCAGAAAATGCAATTTGCTTCCAGTTATTGAATGATAATGTCTAGAAAATGAGAAAAACAACAATCTTGAAGGAAAAGGCAAAGAGCATTATTTAGGGAGGGGAATTGCCTTTTCTATTTATAGAATAGAAAAAGGAGTTAAGAAAAGAGAAAAAGAAATCTGTTGCAAGGAAGACTTTATTGATCAAACACTTTTTGAGCACCTGCTATTTGACAGAGATAGTTCTAGGTTCTGGATACATAATTATCAGAGGACTAGCACACTTTTCTCTGGCCTCATGGGCTTCCCACTCATTCCAGTGGAAAGGATGACAGAAGACAATTCAGTGTGTGTGTGTGTGTGTGTGTGTGTGCTTGCATGTGCGTGTGCGCCTGTGTGTATATGCATGTGTGTGTGTAGGAATCCAAAGACAGTCCCCTAAAGAAGTGATGTTTAAGCCAAGACCTGAAAGAGGTGGATGAACAGTCATCAGTTTAGTTTGGCTTCACTTTCAGTGCTCTTTTTACAAAACAAGACAGAAATTTAGTGTTTTGATCTTTCATTTTCCTACTATTTGATAGTTGCCTGCCAGAGATACAATTCTAATTTCAAGAGGAGATAATTAGATTGCTATCTCTTTTTCCACTCCTTGCATAGACATCTATTATTTCTTATATTGCCTTATTCTTATATATGCCTTATATTGCCCCTTCATGCATCACGGCCTTGTCATGGTGAAGAGTCTTGTGTAACTCAGTGAAGTTATGAGCCATGCTGTGCACGGCCACCCAAGATAGACAGGTCAGAGTGGAGGGTTCTGACAAAATATGGAATTCCAGCTGAGCTATTTAAAATCCTAAAAGATGTTGCTGTTAAAGTGCTGCACTCAATATGTCACAAATTTAGAAAACTCAGCAGTCGCCACAGGACTGGAAAAGGTCAGTTTTAATTCCAGTCCCAAAGAAGGGCAGTGCCAAAGAATATTCAGACTATCAGATAATTATGCTCATTTCCAGTACTAATAAGGTTAAGCTCAAAATCTTTCATGCTAGGCTTCAGCAGTATGTGAACTGAGAAACTGCAGATGTACAAGCTGGGTTTCGAAAAAGCAGAGAAACCAAAGACCAAATTGCCAACATTCATTGGATCATAGAGAAAACAAGGGAATTCCAGAAAAACATCTACTTCTGCTTCATTGTTCTTGCCTGGAAAATC
This sequence comes from Oryx dammah, assembly GCF_014754425.2. Classification (NCBI taxonomy): domain Eukaryota; kingdom Metazoa; phylum Chordata; class Mammalia; order Artiodactyla; family Bovidae; genus Oryx; species Oryx dammah. Next base: position 43,894,790 of record NW_024070211.1, on the reverse strand, counting down.
CCAGGGACAGAAGAGCCTGGTGGGCTGCCATGTATGGGGTCACACAGAGTCAGACATGACTGAAGCAACTTAGCAGCAGCAGCAGCTGCTTCATTGACAATGCAAAAGCCTTTGACTGTGTGGATCACAACAAACTGTGGAAAACTCTTAGAGATGGGAATACCAGACCACCTTACCTGTCTTCTGAGAAACCTATATGAGAGTCAAGAAGCAACAGTTAGAACATTACATGGAATAACTGACTGGTCAAAATTGGGAAAGGAGTATGTCAAGGCTGTATATTGTCACCCTGCTCGTTTAGCTTATATGCAGAGTACATCATGAGAAATGCCAGGTTGGATGAAGCACAAGCTGGAATCAAGATTTCTGAGAGAAATATCAATAACCTCAGATAGGCAGATGACACCACTCTTATGGCAGAAAGCAAAGAGGGACTAAACAGCCTCTTGGTGAGGGTGAAAGAGGAGAGTGAAAAAGCTTAAACCTCAACATTCAAAAAACGAAGCTCATAGCATCCAGTCCCATCACTTCATGGCAAATAGATGGGGAAAAAGTGGAAGCAGTGACAGATTTTACTTTCTTTGCTTCCAAAATCTCTGCAGATGGTGACTGCAGCCACAAAATTAAAAGGTGCTTTATCCTTGAAAGAAAAGCTATGACAAACCTAAACATCATATTAAAAAGCAAAGACATCACTTTGCTGACAAAAGTCCGTGCAGTCAAAGCCATGGTTTTTCCAGTAATCATGTACGGATGTGAGAGTTAGACCATAAAGCAGGTTGAGGACCAAAGAATTGATCCTTTTGAACTGTGGTATTGGAGAAGACTCTTGAGAATCCCTTGGACAACAAGGAGATCAAACCAGTCAATCCTAAAGGAAATCAACCCCAAATATTCATTGGAAGGAGTGATGCTGAAGCTGAAGCTCCAATACTTTGGTTACCTGATGCGAAGAGCTGACTTGTTGAAAAGGCCCTGATGCTGGGAAAGATTGAAGGCAGGAGGAGAAGGGGACGACAGAGGATGGGATGGAAAGATAGCATAATCAACTCAATGGACATGGATTAGAGCAAACTCCGGAAGATAGTGAAGGACAGGGAACTTGTGTGTGCTGGTGTGCTGAAGTCCATGTCCAACAGAGTTGGATACGAGTTAGTGACTGAACACACATATCCCCTTTGGCAACCTTAACTGTGTTTTCTATGAGGGTTAATGTCTTAATAGTCTCTGTCTCTATAATGAGTAAATAAAGAAGTCAAGATGGATAAAGGAAAAGAACTGTTTTCACAGCATCACCTTGCATTGAGAGAAGTATATCAAAATATCCTTCTTCCCATACAATTTTTAATCCTTAACAAATTTATTGAGCATCTAGCCTGTGCAGGGCCTGTGTTTGTCATGCAGATATGATGGTCAATAAAATAGACATTGTACTGGCTCTTGCAAAGTGTATAGTTTGATAGAGGAACACAGATAATAATCACTCGGGTATCTAATTCCTAAGTCTATTGAAAGAGACAATGGAGGTAAAAACATGGAACTACCAGATTTTAGCTGAATACGGACTGCAAGGAGATCCAACCAGTCCTTCTGAAGGAGATCAGCCCTGGGATTTCTTTGGAAGGAATGAGGCTAAAGCTGAAACTCCAGTACTTTGGCCACCTCATGGGAAGAGTTGACTCATTGGAAAAGACTCTGATGCTGGGAGGGATTGGGGGCAGGAGAAGAAGGGGATGACCGAGGATGAGATGGCTGGATGGCATCATGGACTCGATGGACGTGAGTCTGAGTGAACTCCGGGAGTTGGTGATGGACAGGGAGGCCTGGCGTGCTGCGATTCATGGGGTCGCAAAGAGTCGGACACGACTGAGCCACTGAACTGAACTGAACTGAACTGATAGTAGTTAAGTTTTTGGATACATGTCATGTTTTCTTCCCTTCTTCCTCCCATCCTCCTGTAATAATTAAGTTTTTAACTCAAGATTTCTCTAGCAAAAATAGCAAAAATTACTGTTTATTTTAGTTATTTTATTGCTTGACTTGACTCCATGGCTAGTGGCAAAACCCATTTTGAGGTAAACACACATCTGATTTACCCCACAGTTGTTTCCCAATAGTGCTGACATTTAGTGAGTCAGAAATCCATTTTTGCATGCAAGTTTTGGAGCTCTGAAAAATTACCAACACTCATAATCAGGGGTGGGTGTTCTTGCATATTAAGAATATGAAAAGACAAATAGATACAGTGGTAGAAAATATGAGTAGTGGTCTCTCACACAGTTGTCCAAATGTCAGGACTACTCTCAGGGACTTAGCGAAATAATTATACATAGCACAACATATTTTGTTCTGGCTTAAAAGACCTAAGAAAATAAAATAACTTTTTAGTATTAGAAAGTGGATACTGTAGGAGCAAACTAACTTCTTTATTATGGCAGGATGACACACTACTATTCAGTTGATGTTTCATGGACTTCTTTGAAATTTGTGGATATAAATTAGAAAAAAATTCCAGAATTCATTTCTTTTCTTTTTTTTTTCTTGTTTGCCTTTCTTCTGTTTTCTTCTTTTTCCTTTCTTATTCTCTGTTCACCTCCCCTTACCTTGCCTTCCCTTCCCTCTTTTTTCCTGGGAGCTGTCATGTGGGTCTCTGAGCTGTGTTGCTAATATTCATGATATACATGCTATAGACAGTAAGCAAGTATGAGGGTAAGAGGGCACACAACCCAGGGTAATGGTGCTGGAGAATACTTTTCACAGATGTGTTATTTCTTGGGTTGAGGAAACTGCCAATAATCTGAAAAGGAAAGACTTATTTACTATTGTTGCTTAAAGTCATGCTTTTCTCTTGTAAATTTATCTTTATTGAAGTACAGTTGATTTGCAACACTGTGCTAGTTCAGGTATATAGCAAAGTGATTCAGTTATATGTGTGTGTATATATACATATGTATATGTGTGTGTATATATGTATATATATATATACATATTCACGCTCTTTCTTTTTTTGACAGAAGACTAACACATTTTATTCATATTAATTTTTTTGTTTTTGCTATATAGTAGGTTCTTTTTGGTTATCCATTGTAAATATAACAGTGTGTACGTGTTGGCCCCAAACTCCCTAACTTTCCCTCCCGCCATCCTTCCCTGTTGGAGATACAGAATCTAAAAAAAAAAAAAATGATACAAATGAACTTATTTACAAAACAGAAACACACTCACAGACTTAGAGAATGAATTTATGTTGTGCTCTTCTTGATGAAAATAAGATCTTTTGCCCCAGTCTGACTTTGAATTGCTTACCATTTTGATAAAAATACTAGAGCCGAATTGATAAGACTAAACATAGAAAGTGAAGGAAGATGGAATAAAAGAAATGAAAAAAGAGAAGTGTGAAATACCACTGACATTGTCATCCCTAAAGCAGATACTTCCTCAAACCAATGTGCCACCTCTATTCACCTCTCTGGCCACAGATAACAGCCAGATAAGAACGGTATGAAGAAGCGGTGAGTAGAACAGTGGTTACCACAGGTGGAGAAAGTGGGCAGATGGTGGTCAAAGTATATAAACATGTAAGACATGTCGTCTAGAGATCTAATGCACAGCCTACAGCTGCAGTTCATCATGCCATACTGAATACTGAAAATTTGCTTAGAGAGTAGGTTCAGGTGCTCTTACCACATGCACACAAAAGGTAATTGTCAGGAGATGACATGTTCATTAGCTTGACAGTAATAATCATTTCAGCATGTATATGTATATCAGACATGTTGTATGCCCTAAATACATATAATTTTTATTAAAAATATATATAAGATGAACTTCATATGCTCTAAATCATGTATTCTTGGCAGGATGATTTCATCCCCAAGGAGTTGACCACTAGTTTACACCCAGTGTATCTATTGTGTTAACATTTCATGGAGGAGGGGAGTGATTTAAAATATGCCTAAAAATGTCCTTCAGGGGAAGGCAATCGTGAAAACCAGTGCTTGAGAAACACTGCCCTTGATGGTATCTTCGTAGAGGAGATAATTTATCTCTGGTGAAATTACTTAAATCTTAAAGAATTTGATATTTATATTACAGCATCAACTAGGAAATTACCATGATGGGATGAAGTCAAAACAGTAGCATAACTAGTAAGTGATGGATGAGCTTGAGGCAAATTGATAGGCTCCCCAGTAACCCTGTGTGCATGCATGCTAAGTCGCTTTAGTTGTATCCAACTCTTTATGACCCTGTGGACTGTAGGCCATCAGGCTCCTCTGTCCGTGGGATTCTCCAGGCAAGGGTACTGGAGTGGATCTCTGCTCTCCTCCAGGGGATCTTCCTGACCCAGGGACTGAATCCCTGTCTCTCAGGTCTCCTGCACTGGCAGGCAGGCTCTTTGCCACTAGTGCCCCCTGGGAAGCAGTAGCTTCTCTGTAAATCTAACAAGCCAGGACCCAAACAGAGTTTTCACATTGGCCATAAAAAAGTGGTAGGAGGTAAATCCATTTTTGCTTATTTACTGAATCTGTAGTTTTCATGTGTACATGTGCAGTAGCCATTCTTTTAACTAACTTGACAGATTGGCAGAGGTTCTCCATACCCTCTGTGATCCATCCTGGCTGAGGTCTGCGGCACTTGGAAAACTCCAGGCTAGTAGGCTACTCCCTATTACAGCTTATGCTTATGTTCTTCCCAGTTGAGTCATATGCTCACCAAGAGTCAACTTGATTTGTTCCTGAGCCTGTTAATTTATCATTTGCATGTGTTACTATCTTAGTTATTACTCAACAAAATAGCAGGTAAGCCTAAGAAAGCAAACAGAAAGAGGATTATTGTTTCTACAAGCACCAAAATGAATGCTTTAGAAAGAACCAGTAGAGTAACAAATTAAAGTTGAGAAGAGTCAGGTGGTTGTAGGCTTGTCCCCAGCCATGTTCGAGTTCAGGTACAAAGAAGGTAGAGCTTTGGATTTAGCCAATTTGGGGGTTTTATCAGAGGAGTATGAGGGAGGGAAAGAAGATCTAGGGAGTTAAAGGTGTATGTGAGTTAGTGAATGTAGTGGTGGATATTAGACTTCAGGATGGCTAAGGAGGAAAATGAGAACATGAAGGTTGTGAGAGACACTGAAAAGAGGGTAGGCTTGGTCATATGCAGGGCATTGAGGGTAGGGGAGTCACCTGAAATATTGGAGGTTGAAATTGGAGAATGGAATGCCTGAAGTGGAGATTACAGAGGAGGTGTCGTTCATGGTAATGGCTGGGTAAGATTGGTGGCTGTAGTGTTGCAGAGGACAACTCAGGGTGAGTGAAAAGGATATGAGAGGCCAGGTTATATTGGGGATGGATATCGAAGCCACCAAGAACTTTCCCAGGAATAGGATTGGAGGGGGACAGTGAAGTGGCTCAAGAAATAAAGAGTGATGTGAGATTTAGTTAGTGGCAAATGTATAAAAGACAGAGAAGGTTGTGGGCTGCCATGGCTGGGAGAAGTGTTGCGGAGGAACAGGGTTACCCCTGGGCATTGGAAGCTGAAGAGTCAGGTTGGGATGGACAGAGAGGACAAGGGAAGGTGTTTCAGGCTGCATGGGTCACAGAATAAGCGAAGGCCACATGGCAGGAAGGCGCATAGTAGATTTTGGAGGTCAGCTAGTTTAGCAGGAGTGGCAGCTTTGGACTGTGAAAGGTTTGGAATGCTGGAGTGAGGATTTTTTGCTTCTGTGCTTTTCACTTTCTCTGTAGAAAAGTAATTATTGTTTGGCTGCCTTTTCGAATTCTCTCAAAGCGCTAATCTTTACTGATGTTATCCTGTGAGTCAGACTCATTCTCGCTTCGAAGCTTTGAGGCTGTGAGAAATTGCCTATACTTGTAACATAGGTAAATAGTCAAACACATTAAAATATAAAAGGACAGGTGGAAATAGATTAGAAAACAAAAATTTAGCGTGTACCCAAGAGGCTATATTTTCAGAAGCTTGTGTCTGGTAAACCTCAAAGTCTTTATCTTTGAACCCTGATCTTAGAACTCTTTATCTTAGAATGCCACCCCTTCAGATTTGCGTGTGTGTGTGTGTGTGTGTTTTTCCATAGAACTGAAAGTAAACTAAGTTAATTCTGCCATTTCCACTTCCCTTTGGCTTTCCATTCACTATTTTTATAAAACACAATAACAATTTACTGATTTGAGAAGAGATATTGAACTTTCATGAGAACTTATATATATAGGGACAGTCTGACCAGGGTCTTCTATTTCTTAAGCTAGAACAACATGGAAAGTCAAGTTATGAGAAAGCTTCCAGCTGAGGTGTAATCAGAATAAGGGTAATTTTTTTTTTTTGATAAGACAAATATCTGATGATATCAGGCTATGTTTACACAACTTGTTCATCTCCAAAAAGGTCTTCCTATTACTTGTCATCACTTATTTGAATCAGGGTCCTGGTGGGAAAAGGATGGAATTGTCGGAAGTTTCACTGAAGAGACTAACAAAAGGCCTCTTTACAAGGGTGAGGGCAGGGTTGAGGGAACCAGCAGAGATGACAAAGCACCTAGGGGACTAGCATCGCTGGATGCCATTACTGCTCCTTGGCCTGAAGGGACAAGGAGAGTGAGTGGAGATAGAAAGCCCAGGACGAGCCGTAGCCACGGAGAGGAACAGCCGCCGTAGGGGCTGTGGCCCTGTGTAGAGGAACGTGCCACCGCCAGTACCTTGCAGTCGGGTGGAGCAGACAGAACAAAATCCTGGTCTCTCTCTCTTCTCACCCTCCAGCCTTGTCCAGTTGGCGGAAGCCAACAGGAAGCCAGAAGTTAAGAGAGCCTCGAGTGGTCAACCTCCTATAGCAAGAAAGAGAAAAGCCAAGACTCGATCTGGAAAGGAAAAAGAGAGCAACCAGCACCTGACTTTTTCAACTCTTCGATTCAATTAAAAATCTGGAAAAGTTCTTGTTATGAAGCCACTGGCAGGGTTTAGAAATGGGCTCAATAAGTAGAATAGAGTGATGTTAGTCACTCAGTCATATCTGATTCTTTGTGACCCTACGGACTGTAGCCCGCCAGGCTTCTCTGTCCATGGAATTCTCCAGGCAAGAATCCTGCAGTGGGTTGCCATTTCCTTCTCCAGGGGATGTTCCTGACCCAGGGATTGAATCTGGGTTTCCTGCATTGCAGGCAGATTCTTTAATGTTGGAGCTACCAGGGAAGCCAAAATACCATGTTTGTGATAGGTTCGGTTAGGCTGAAGCAAAGAGCTTGGTGGGAGGACCAATCAATCTCCTAGCCGAGCCCCAAATTTGATTTGTCAGTCTTCTCCACCCACTCTCAATGGCACCAAATCACGTGAGAGAGAAAGTAGAGAATGTGTTCTTTCTTTCTTTTAAAACAGTTTGGCTGAGTGCAGCTTTCTCTAGTTGCAGTGAGCAGGGGCTCTTCTTTAGTTGCGAGGCACAGGCTTCATGCTGTAGCTGCTTCTCTAGTTGCAGAGCACGGGTTTTAGAGCACGTGGGCTTCAGTAGCCGCAGTACATGGGCCCAGTTGCCCCAGAGCATATGGAATCCTCCTGAAACAGGGATCAGACCTGGATTCCCTGCATTTGCAGGTGGATTCTCAGCCATTGGACCAGCAGGGAAGTCCAAGAACCTGTGCTTTCTGTGGGCAATTCACCTCCCTTCCCCAAAGGATGATGGGGAGCAAAAGGGCAGGCCCACCTGCCAGGGCAAAGCTAGGAGCACACACCCCAGAACAGGCCCATTGTGGGCAGTTTACACCCAGGAGGAAAAAGGGTGAGGCTGGACCACACATGCCTAGTTTCTCTTCCCAAACTTACGAGGCAGAGGAGTCTCTCCACTGCCACACAGCAGAGTGAAGGAAAGGCATGGGAGGGGAGTGCCTTTTCTCCACTACAGTCTCTCATTCATTGGCCCATTCAACTTAGATGCTTTTAGGAGTTAGGCATCCTATAGATGCTGGGGATGCAGAGATGAAAAGCACGCGATTTATCCCTAGATGGGAATAATAAGAACAGATAACCGTTACTGAGGATGTTCCTTAAGGCAGGATGTAGTTTTCATTCCTTTCTCATGAAATAGTCACAGCCACCATATCAGACAGATACTATTACTAAATTAAAATTACATTACAACTTGAAGAAACTGAGCTTTAGCAAAGTTAGGGGACTTGCTTAAAGTCACAGATGAGTTAGGGGTGGAGTAGCATTTAAATCCTATAGCGTGGCTCCAGAGGGAGTGTTCTTAACGCTCTTCCATGTCACAGGCCAGTGCTGGAAACAGGTTTGTGAACAAATAATTACAGTGTAAGGAATGAGGTAAGTGCTAATGGAGGGATGTACAGCATGCTAAGGGAGCAGAGGAAGGAGTGACTAAGCACATCTATGAGTACAACATTTGTGTGATTTCCCTTGTCCATTGCCACAGATGAACATAGTGATGTCTTTATTATTCCTGTACATGGAGTCAGATACAGAGCTCAATTCATGTGGCTCTGCTGCCCCTCCCAAGTGTAACGGCACTTAAAATAATTTCTTCCTGACCTCTTGGACCCCTTCCAAGAGTTCTGTTCCAACTTTTGGATGAGGCAGAAACAGGAAGAGGATGTCCTAATGTTCCCTAACTAGAGACCCAAGTTGGAATTTGAAATCGTTTTGTGATTAATATCACTGCTAAGACTCTGTTGTCCTGTAATATGTGTATGTGTGTGTCAGCTATATTATATAGCTGTGGTACATGTGCTACCCAAAATCACTAAAATCAGCTGTGAGGTTGGCTAAATTTCTATACTTCTCTCTCTCATAGGTCTCATGTCAAATGAAGATGATTTTCTCTTTATAAAGTGGAATTCTCTCACTTTTTTGCTATGAATTAATAATAATTTTATAGTAATAGATCAAAATGTCTGCTGATAACAGAAGACAAGTTTAATTTTCTGTTTTATACCTCTGAGTAGAAATTGTTTCAACTTGACCCCCTTCGGTGAATCATCTCACAGCTCATCTTTGAGATACTGAACCTCCATATCTTTTTTTTTTCTTAATCACTTGATTATAGAGGAGGTATCATTAGGTTTGTAGGACCAGACTGGATACTGTAAGCAGGTGCTGCCTGCTGCTGCCAAGTGATGGCCTATTCATGCCAGGATATTAAGCACATCCTGCAATTCAGTGTAAACACCAGGTGGGATTCTAATCCATTCAGCACAGAGTCCCTTACTTTTTCCTCCTAATGAATGAAAGTCTCTGGGAAGTCCCTGCTCAGAAATTCTCCAAAACCTTTGACGTCACTGAGTCTCACTCTAAAAGGACCCAGGAAGAGGGCTAGATTCAGTGACTCCCAAGCCTTCTCCATTCATCTTGGAGTGATTCAGAAACACACAGGAAAGTTCTACATTCACATATAACCCTCTTTCTTGTACTAGGTTACACAGGGTTTCAGGGTTGGAGAAATCCTCTCTCCTTCCCAAACTTGAAATTGCCTGGGAGTTTTGTACTCGACTCAGTTTATTTTCCTTTTAGGGCTAGAGAGAAGACAAAATGTGACAAGCTAATCCTCACAATAATGGGATAACCTCTGAGTCTTAATCAAAGCAGTGTCTGTGGTCTGTAGAATAACTGGTGATGCTACGCAGGCCTACTCAGAGCCATCTTTGGGGAAGCTTCCCAAGAGGAGGTACAGCCCGGCTTACTGATCCGGTCAGATGTCAGCACACAAAGGTGCGTGGACACCATAGCTCTGCTGTCATGGCTTTTCCTTCCTTGAGCATACCGGTACACCATACAGGCCTAGGTGGTCTGATACATGGAGTAACTTTGGAGAGGGGCACAATGCAATAGCTTTGGAGGCAAACAGGCTGTGTTTTATGATAACCTATCTATTGTCAAAGGAATAATCTGAAAATTGACCATTTGTGGCAAAACACTGGCTGTCTCCCACTGTTTATTCTCCCCCTGCTTTTTTCCCCCAAGGTTACAGAATCCTCAATATATAGCCAGGAACAGCCTTGAAGTTCTATTGGTAATATGACTAAGTTTGGGCCAGTGAGATATAAGAAGTATGTGTGTTCTGTTGCTAAGTCCTGTCCAACTCTTTGCGACCCCATGGACTGCAGCATGCCAGGCTTCCCTGTCCTTCACCATCTCCCAGGGTTTGCTCAAATTCATGTCCATTGAGTCAGTGATGCCATCCAACCATCTCATCCTCTGTTGATGCTATGTCTGAGTTATGTCCTTAACGTTTATAGGCAGGCCCTCTCTTTCTCCATCTTGCCTTCTGATTGGCTGGAATGTGAGTGTGAGGGTGCTCTATCCTTGATCACGTGGGTTCAGTAATGGCAAAGCTACATGATATTAATAGAAGGCACCTGGGTTGCTGAGCCTCCAGCTGCCACATCAGCCCTGGGCTACTTACCCCCAGACTGTTAGATGAGAAAGGAAAAACCATCTATTGTGTTTAGACTCTTATTATCTCAGGTCTCAGGACTATCCTAAGTTGATGACTTTGGATTTAAGTAGAGTAGAGTCTATTTTAGTTGAGAACATTGCCTTATTAATTCAACTCGTCTGTTTCAACAGGTAGCTTTGCTCTTCTCAGAGCTGTGTAGCTTCCAATTAGGGTGCTGCCTTTTGGGGGGGGGTGTGTTTCACAGAGAAAGAAAGGGCCATTAAATTAGGCCTCACATAGAATAGGGAGTGAAGATTTAGATTTCTCGCTTAGACTCAAATATCCTGCCTAGAACTGTCACTTATTCCAAATGTGGCATATTTCTCTGGCACACCCCATGATTGATGTCTGTAAGGGCAGAAGTGCCTTCTCAGACATGACTACAGTGTTTGAACTTGTTGCTAGGACATCTATGAAATTTCCATATTCTATCCCAGGAAAAGAAATTTAATTTTTCTTTGATGCCACATGCTTCTTTAGCCAGTGACACAAGAAAACCACTGTTTGCTATGGCTTTTTGGCAGAACTCTGAAGTGGTGCCTGGATCTGGGAACCCACAATTCAAGAATAACTCACCATTTACATACAAAATTGTTGAATTTGGGAAGAAACTAGGTCCAGCTATGCTTGTGAAGCCACTGTCTTTCAGGGTCAAAAAAGAGCTTATTTTTCAAGTAAGTGTGTTTCACTGTTTACTGGCGACTACCAAAATAATTATTTCCTGTGTGGGTCACTGGGAGTGAGGTAATCCCAGAGAAAATGTTCCATTGTGCTTACTGGGCTGGGCAGTGCAGCAGCTCCAGACATCTCCTTAAAGGAACAGTAATTGTGCTGAACGATAAATCTGATGTATGTACCCCTTGGAGGGAGATCCATTTCCTACTTGATACTTTCAGGATCTTATGAGAGGCATAAAATGTGACTAAACACATACACAGTAACATCTGTGGGTGCCCTTATCATGTTGGTTCATTAAATAGTCTTACAGATGTTTTAGAAGGAGAATTTTTATAGGACCTGAGATAATGCTGTCTGCTCCCACCCATGTAAAAGCAGAAACTTACCTGTACAAGTTGAATTGATTTGCCTGTCTGTCTTGAGCCACTGGAGGGCACGCTTCATTGGCCTTTGTCTTCCCAGCCCACACTAATGGGCCCATTACTGAATGAATGGTCACTAACCATCTGTGGGTGAAAGTATAGCTTGCCAAGGAAGTGAATTCCAGGGAAGGGATAACTACCCTGAAATTGATTTCCTTGGTACCATGACACTGAGATGAGAGAGTCTGCCAGAAGGCATATCTGGCCAGCCAAGACTGGGGCATCCCTGAACTACCAAACTCCATGGTTCCAGAGGTTAAAACAGTTCTATGCTTTCAACCTCCATCTTTTCTAGAGAGATAGACATAGAATTTTCCAAACAAATGTGTTACAAACTGGCACAGCAAGTAAGGTGAACTGGGGCAGCTGGATCAACAGGAGACAGACAATCAGACAAGGCCAAATGAAATGCCAATTCCGGTCCTGAAGCAGAGGAATGCTTTTTTATATGTATAAGATATTCATCTATTTATGTGGCTGTGTTGGGTCTCAACTGTATCATGTGGGATCTTTTCTTGCTGTGCACGGACTCTCTAGCTGTGGCACAAGACCTCAGTAGTTGTGGCACATGGGCTTAGTTGTCCTGCGGCATGTAGGATCTTAGTTCCCTGACCAGGGATCGAGCCTGTGTCCCCTGCATTGCAAAGTGGATTCTTAACCACTGGACCGTCAGTCCCAGAAATGCTTTTTAATATATACCATCTGATACTTCACCCTGCCTTACCTCCCTTTGCTATTCTGCTTTAGGATCACAGCATGTACATTGCAGATTACAGAGCAGCATATCATAAAAGGCAATACTCATGACTGATTAATCCATTCACCGCAGTTTTATTGAGTGCCTTCTCTGTGCTAGGCATTGTATTGGGCTGGAGTTTGGGGGTGAGCAAGCCAGGTGTGGTACCTGCCCTTAAGATTTTAGCCTCTTATAACAGAAGAGATAGACAAAGCAAAAACACTAAAAAAGAGAGAAAAATTACAAATTGTAGCAATTAAAGAAAGACAAACTGGATATTGAGGTAAGGAATAAAAGAAGCATCCAATTTACATGAAGGGGTCAGAAATGACTATTAGGAGGAGGAGCAAGGCCTGGGAAGGATGTGAAGGGGAAGAACTTTCTAGGCAGAGGAAAGAGCTCATATTAAGGACCTAATACCTAAAAGAAACTGGTGTTTCAGAGGATAAAAAAAAAGAAAAAACAATGCTCATGAGTTTGCAGTAGAGTGAGTGACAGGGAGAGGTGGCAGAAGTCCTTCAAAGACTTTTGGATTTACTACTATGGAGGACAGGATGTCAGGTGGAGGGTATGGAGAATTTACAGGGCAGTCAAGAGGCTTGACATCACCAACCAGAGCTTGAGATCTGGGCCTGAGTGTGGTCCTTCCATTACATGTTCAAAGTCTTGTCTCAGCTACTGTATGTCTCATCCTGTTGAGTAATGGTGAGCAGAATGGAAAATTGGAGTTCATCTGAAATGCAGGAGAAAAGCAAGTGTAGGCAGACCTGCAAAGCTTAGGACTGTCTCCTGCGTATGAGGTTAAAATGAGCCACCAAGTCAGGTCAGTGTTTGAAACTAGAGGCTAAAGAGAAAACTGACATTGAGATCTACAATGTTACCTACTCTTTCTGCTCCTTGATCTTATGTATATATCTGTCCAGGATATAGACATGTGTGCTGTGCTGTGCTTAGTTGGTCAGTCATGCCCAACTCTTTGTGACCCCATGGACTGTAGCCTGCTGGGCTCCTCTGTCCATGGGGATTCTCTAGGCAAGAATACTGGAGTGGGTTGCCATGACCTCCTCCAGGGGATCTTCCCAACCCAGGGATTGAACCTAGGTCTCCCGCATTGCAAGCAGATTCTTTACTGTCTGAGCCACCAGGAAAGCCCAAGAATACTGGAGTGGGTGGCCTGTCCCTTTTCCAGGGGATCTTCCTGACCCAGGGATTGAACCAGGGTCTCCTGTATTGCAGGCAAATTCTTTGCCAGCTGAGCTACCAGGGAAGCCAGAGACATGTGGGAGGTGTCCTTTATAGGTGTCATTAAGATGCTGTCAGATTCTAATACTGAGATTTCAGGACATGCATTGCTTGGGGTATGTGTGTGTGTGTGTGTGTGTGTATTTGTGTGTGTGTTCCATGTGCAGACTGATGAGATGCTGATGGCTGACTTAAGCAGGGTTCTTGACCAGGAATCTGATGTAATCTTGGACAGGAAAAAAAATGATATGTTCATTTTCACTAACTGAAATTTACCATTTCAGCAATGTATTGAAGGAACCAATCACAGTGATTTTAGCAGTACTGGTGACTTTGCCATCAATAGAAATCACAGATATTTTTGTATCATGGAGTTGTTGCAGGTATCTCAAAGTATCACTTATGCTTATCATTACTTCAAAATTACAGTTACTACACCATTGCTAGATCTTTTCATTTAATGTATTAATAAAGCAAAATTTTTACTATATCACATTTAAAAAATATTTAAAAACTGCATTTCAATAATTTGGGTTTTTTTTTTTTTGCAGTCCTATGTGGGGTGTTTTTGGTTTTTTTTTTTTCACTTCAGAATAGGATTGTGAGAAGAGGTTTTTAGGCTCCCAGATTGCCAAAGGGGTCCCTGACACAAAAAAAGATTAAGAATTGCCAGACTTATTAGACAGTCTTGCCAGCTGGGTAAAGTAATAGGAATGTTGGGGACAAAATGGCCACATACTCACTTTCACATGAGGCATTTTTGCATTTAGACTGAGTAGAAAAAGGAAAGAGAAAATAAGTACTTGCCAATCCCATGTCTGTGCAGAAACGCATACATGGCTTTGTTTGTTTGGGCATGCCATGTGGCCGGTGAGATCTTAGTTTCCTGGCCAGGGATCGAACCTCTGCCCTCTACATTTGGAAATACAGAGCCCTAATCACTAGACCACCAGGGAATTCCCAGCACATATATATTTTTATGAAGCTTGTAGACCAACTCAGAGACTGAACTTCTGAGAAATAAAAAGAGAGTGATAGACCCAGGGAGAACAGGCATAGATCCAACAGAACACACCCACCATCTTGGCTACACAGCGTACATTTCCACAAACCTTTCCTAAGCAGAGATCTGGGGAAACAGACATCATTTTCATGAAACTCTGACTTCCAGGGCCTGGCAACAGTCCATTCGGCCAGCCTCAGCCCTCTCTATTCCTTTGGACTGAAGCCTGAGGTACATAGGGATGGCTGAGACAAGGCCAGTGCAGCTCAGGAGCCAGTTGCCACCGCCTACTGCTCTCTCACCTGACGGAGGCTATTTTTAGGAAGTCTAATTTCTCAGCAGAGACATAGCACCAGCGGCGAAGCCCTGAGAAGTCAACCCAGTTTCCCAAAAGTCTGAGGTGGCATCCAGAGAAATGAAAATGCTGACATTAGAATGCTTCTACTGAAATTACATGCGTCTACTTCTGTATCTTGAAAGGAGGAAGAGAAAGAGAGGGAAGAAGAGATGTTTGTTCCCTTCTTCAGCGATTTTAAAAACTGAATTGAAACTTAATCACTCCGACCCTCAGGCTCCATCACAAAAACTGAATGATTGTTTCTGCAGATGCCTGATTGATTCATGCAGTCTAGTGGAAGCTCCTTCTGAAGTGGCAGTTTATTGTCAAAGAGCAAGGAGTCAGACTCAAGGAGTTGGTCTCCTCTTTCCCAAGAGAACCATCTCAGAACTGAAAGAAGTGTGTTTCAGTCCTTTCTTGTTACTTACTAGGTCTTCGCATCCATCAAATGTACCAAAAATAATGGCTCCTATAGAGGGTTTTTATGAGATAATGTGCGTGACTTGAAATGTGCCTGGTCCACGTTAGTTAATCGCAACTAACTTTCATTTTCCTGGACAAGTGGAATGGCCTCAAAGTAGTTTCCTTCTTTTTCACCAGTGCTAAGGTGTTAGCTTGTGTCCTAGGTGTATTCCTATCATCTCCACCCTCCTCCTCCACACAGATTATCCTCTCTCTCCTATTTCTTCAGCCTTTCTCTCTGTGATGTCTTCCATGCCTGAGCATGAAAACATGCTTCCCTCTGTCTCCTCACAAACAAACCCTACCTTGACTTCCCCTCTTCCTCTGGTTCCTGTTGCCTCCCACCCCAACTTTTGAGACCTGTCTTTCTGCAGGGAGACGGTGTTCTGCTCTGGGCATCATGGTAGCTGAATGGTAAAGACTCTGCTCTTGTGGGTGGGGGCTGTGGATTTCTAGCGATGCCTATGATTGGTAGGTAAGTCTGTGTGAGTCTGGGGTGCTAGTTATGGCTACACACTTAGCCACATTCTCCAGTAGTACTTTACTGGGGATATAAGCATTTCCGCCATCATGACTCTGTCTTTCCTAGTCTCTCTGATTTGATTTATAACTGAATTATCGAGGGCATGGATGTGTGCAAAGTCCCTTCAGTCATGTCTTACTCTTTGTGACCCTGTGGATTATAGCTCACCAGGCTCCTCTGTCCATGGGTATTCTCCAGGCAAGAATACTGGAGTGGGTTGTCATGCTTTCCTCCAGCAGATTTTCCCAACCCGGGGATTGGACTCAGGTCTCCCACATTACAGACAGATTCTTTTTTACTGTCTGAGCCACCAGGGAAGCCCAAGAATACTGAGGTGGGTAGCTTAACCCTTCTCCAGGAGATCTTCCCAACTCAAGGATGGAACCCAAGTCTCTGATGTCATCTGCATTGGCAGGCAGATTCTTTACCACTAGTGTCACCTGTGAAGCCCCAGATTAGCAACTAGAAGGGTGCACTTTGTTAGCCTCCTCAAATCTCAATGATGGGAAAATGCCAAGGTTCAAGGGACAGGTGGAGAAGAGCAGCCTGCAGTCTGATCCACAGTCATGGTCATGGAGCCAGAGAGCTTTTCCTATCCTCCCCCATGTCTTTGCCATGCTCCCATCAAACTGGTATGAGGTCTCAGAAATCCCATTCAACTGTGATTTGGGCAGTCGAGATCAATCAGTTGGAGTTAATGAGAGAGATTAAACCTATTTGAAAACCGGGATCCCATATGCTGATGTCTCCTAAATCGGTAATAGCATTCCTAACCTGCTCTCTGACCCATACAGTGAGGGGTCCTCATTGTCCTTAGGACAAAGGGCAAACTTCTTACCATGGCTTGACCAGCCTCCGATTGCCTGTCACCTCCCTTGCCTTTCCTTAGTGTTGTTTCTACTCCAGCCATACTGCGCTCCCTGTGTTTCCCTCAGCAAACCATGCGTGTTGTTGTTGTCCAGTTGCCCAGTTGTGTTCGACTCTTTGTGACTCCACTGTGACCCCATGGACTGCAGCATGCCAGGCCTCCCTGTCCATCACCATCTCCCAGAGTTTGCCCAAATTCATGTCCATCACATCTTGAGACTCCTTTGGACAGCAGGGAGATCAAACCCAAAAATCTTAAAGGAAATCAACCTTGAATACTCATTGGAAGGACTGATGCTGAAGCTGAAGCTCCAATACTTTGATCACCTCATGCGCACAACCGACTTATTGGAAAAGACCCTGATGCTGGGAAAGATTGAAGGCAGAAGGAGAAGAGAGTAACAGAGGAGGAGACAGCTGGATGACATCACCAATGCAAACCATGCATAAGGGCTTTTGCAAATAGTGTATGCTTGGCCTGGAAGGAAAGTCCCATTTCCCCCCGACTGCTGGTCTGGCCAGTTTGGTTTACCCTGCACATCATAGCATTCCTGCCCTGAAAGCCGCTCCTGGTAATGTAGGGGCTTCTTCCTCGGTGCTCTTCCAGACTTGGGTTCCCTGGGGACGAGGATGCTGCTTTTATCTCCCCTCACTCCTCAGGGTGCAGAACAAGGTCTTCCCTGTCATGGCCCCGGAACCCAGGTTTTCTGGATAAATGAGTGCATTTTCAAGGGTGCTACAGACTTTCCTCCTCTTGTTAGTTCTAACAAGCCTGCTAAACAATTTGAACTTTTCTAGAAGTTCCTTTATAACAATTTTGCATAGCAAAACTGGGCAAATTTCATACAGTGAAACCAGAATAGAATAGATTCCTGATGTGGATGAGATTTCCCTATGTTTTCAATGTTGATTCTGGCCCCTCAGTGAAGAATGGATTTCAGTTGCCCCAATCCTGAGCAGCCTATATTATGCTGTTGTGGTTGAGTTACTAAGTTGTGTCTGACTCTTTTTGACCCTATGGACTAGAGCATACCAGTCTCCTCTGTCCTCCACTATTTCCTGGAGTTTGCTCAAGCCTGTATTATAACAGAAGCTAAATGCTCTGAGGACAAGTTCAGTCTAGAATTTTCCTTAAGACCGTGAATATAAGACATGACATGTACTGCGGTGTTAGTGGATGCTTCTGGATGAATTTCTAGACAAATCCTAGATTTGTCTGGATGTTGGGCCATAGCCTTTGTACTCTTACTACTGTAATATCGCAGTTATAGTTTTTCCCCTTCCCTCCTCAACTTTCTTTTTTTCCCTTCCAATATTTCTAGAAGAAAATACAAAATCCCCATATACACACAGGAGGTTAGTAAAGGTTTTTAATCTCTCTCTCTTGTGTGTATTAAGATGTGCATGTATAGAAAAAGAGAAAAATACTACTTTTCCCAAAACTTACAAGAAAAATTAAGGCTTAAACCTTGGGTTGCATCTAACTTTGTTCTTTATCTTTAATATAGCAGATGCTTAATAAATTTTGGCTGCAGTTCTCTTTATAATTATCAGTATTATTCTTAGTAGGAATAGGACCCAGGATTTGGAAGCAGGTTGTCTTTATAACAAAGAGAACGTGGGGAATATACTGCCCTAGACCTACCGTCTCCATAGGAAGTGGAGATTGTATATATTAGCTGGAGTTCACCCAAGCTACTTTTGGGACAAACAGATCATGTGTTCTGAACAGAGGGTCAACAGCTGTTTCTCCTCTGTGGCTTCCAGAAATGGGGACAGATGTATTCAGATTGACCTTCCTTATTCACTGAGTGTGGGAACGGTTGGAAAGGGTAAGGAGGAGGGAGATAAAACAAGGGGGAGGGTGGGAAGGTTCCCATGGGGGCCCAGTAATACGAGAGAGCATTGAAAGCAATGTTGAAGTTAACAGTTCTATTTCCTGGAGGGTCTGTGCTAAAACACATGTGAGGGGGAGGAAGGTCCTTACATTTTTTCTGAAAGGAGGAAAACCAGGCATGACCATTTTCCCAAGGCCCAGACAAGATCGCACTTCCTGGAAAGGTCAGAGGTCATCTCCTCACCATCCCTCTGATTGCACAACAGGGGATAGAAGAGGGTCAGATCAGGTTCAAAACAAGATGTGAAGTGAAATACATTCCTCACCTTGCCCTCCCAACCCCAATCGTGTTTAATTAACATTTCTCTTTCTAGAAAATATCCAAAATGTCCCAGTGGCTTCCAAAAAAATAAAAAATTCGGCCGACTCAGGGCCCTAGGTAACTTTGTATAACGACTGCCATAAAGCAGGCGCTGGTCTTCTGAGGCTGAAGAAACATGGCTTCATGAGACCATTAGATTTCCAGAATGAGAGGATTGGAGAATGGCACAGTAGACTTCCCTGATAACAATATCCTTGGATCCTAAGACTGTCATTTGTCACACTGTCACAGTGGTTTAGCCTGGGTCTGATTGGTAATAGTCTCTCGATCTTTAGTGACAGTGATGATGCTTTCAGTAGCTACCCCTCCCCTTCTGCTTTTTTTCAGATGACCAAGTGGATGAGCTTGTTGTCACAGAACCGTCCTAAAGCTTAGATCAGCATTGCCTGGGCTTGTGATGTATCCTTGTTGACAGCACACAAATTCCAGGTCTCATCAGGATTAAATCCTCTAGGATGATGTCACAACTACACAAAATTTGTTTTTTCCTCTTGACCGGGTCTGCTTGAATATAGGATCAGCAGAGAAATACGGGTTTCCATGGTGGCTCAGATGGCAAAGAATCCGTCTGCAATGTGGGAGACCTGGGTTTGCTCCCTGGGTTGGGAAGATCCCCTGGAGGAGGGCATGGAAACCCACTCCAGTATTCTTGCCTGGAGAATCCCCAGAGGAGCCTGGCAGGCTACGGTCCATGGGGTCGCAAAGAGTTGGATATGACTGAGCAACTAAGCACAGAGAAATATGAGAACCCCATGCTGCTGACTGAAGGAAGGCTCTGCACATCCTATAGAATTCTTGCGGAACTTTTATGAAGTTGTTGCTGAAGCACAGATGTGTCTATCAGGAAGATGCATGCCTCTTTAAAAACCTTGCTCTTAGCCACTGCCCTGTCAGTAATAGATTCAAGCTGTTGGTTTTTTTATTTTGGAATGGTGTCTTCTTCTCCCATGATGTTTGAATCCAGTTCAAATCCCAGCTTTGCTACTTACAGTGTGATTGTGGGTAGATTACTTAACTCTCTAAACTTCTGTTTCCTCACCTATAAAATGGAGATGTTAATAGTACCAACCACCTTGGGTTGTTGTGGAGACTGAAGGAGATAATGCATGCATGATGCTGAGCACATACCTGCTAGCAGGCAGCTCCCAGGAAATGTTATTTTAGCTACTGCTTTTACACATGGAGAGACAGGCCTGCCTCTGTTACTGGTCAAAAGATTCTTTTACACTTTTTATTTTTATTGGAGTATAGGCGATTAACAATGCTGTAATAGTTTCAGGTGAACAGTGAAGGGACTTAGCCATACATATATATGTATTCATTCTCCTCCAAACCCCCCTCCCACCCAGGCCGAGTGGTCAAAAGATTTTTGTTGTTGTTGTTTAGTGGTTAAGTCATTTCTGATTCTTTAGCAACCCCATGGACTCCTCTGTCCATGAGGCAAGAATACTGGAGTGGGTTACCATTTCCTCCTCCAGGGAATCTTCTTGACCCAGGGGTTGAACCTGCATTGGCAGGCAGGTTCTTTACCACTGAGTCACCAGGGAAGCCCCTAAAAGATTTTTAGGTAATTGTTTTTCTTTCCCTCTTTAGAGTTTTTTGATGTAGACCATTTTTTAAGTGTTTACTGAATTTGTTGCTAGATTGTTTTCTGTTTTCTATTTTGGTTTTTGACTGGGAGGCATGTAGAATCTTAGTTCGCTGACCAGGGATTGAAAACCTGTACCCCCTGCGTTTGAAGGTGAAATATTAACCACTAGACTGCCAGGGAAGTCCTTAGATAATTATTTTAAGTTACTTTTCACTGTATTTTTCATGAAATCCTTGATAAAGCCCCCCAGATTCTTTCTGCAAATATATCATTTTTAATATTTCTTTACTTGGGATTAGTCCATCAATATGGCAATTATTTCTTGGTTTTTGTTTCTTTTAGTGTTTTTTAATTTCTTCTAGTGGCAGCCTAATTTTTTTCAGGCTTTGGTTCTGCTGGCTTGTGGTAATATACAGGTTTTTAAACCTCATTTTTATCTGTTTTTTTGAATAAGATTTTCATACAAATAGCTGGAGTGATACCCCATAGCTCAAAGGGAGAATCTCAGGCCTCATTACTTCCCTATACCCACCACGTGAGCATTTGAACCTCTGTGAGGCAGATGTTTGGGAAAAACTAGAAACTAATATGAAAGATAAGCTTCTAGCAGGAATTCAGATCAAAGAAGATTTTATCCTCATAGGCTTGGTTTATACGAGTTAGAGATTGCCAAGGGTTTCCCACTGACTGACTTGGCAACTCTGATTCTTGAAGTTTCTTCAGTGATAATTCATATAGTTTATATAGGTTTATGTTATTGTTAAAGAATTGCCTGGCAAGGAGGAATACTATGCTAATTTCTGAAATGATTCTGGTGGCACTGTTGCTATGAAGTAAAGTGAATCCACAGAAATAGATCAAACATTCAATGATCTTTTGGTTGACCCAATAAATATTTATTCATCCCTTGTAATAAACATGACATGGAGGTTCATTAAATCTTATTTCTATCCCCAGCGTGGGCTTTCCAGGTGGCTCAGATGGTAAAGAATCTTCCTGCAACGTGGGAGACCTAGGTTTGATCCCTGGGCTGGGAAGATCCCCTATAGAAGGGAATGGCTACCCACTCCAATATTCTTGCCTGGAGAATTCCATGGACAGAGAGGAGCCTGATGGGCTTAAGAGTGGAGAGATTCACTCATTGTGTGACATATGCACCCTATTGAGGGAGGAATTTTGATCATTTTACACATGAGGAATTGACATTATGACTTTTTAAGATTATATGGCTACAAGGTGACCCAGCTGGGCTTTGACTCCTACGACTGTGGGACTTCACATCCTTTGCTTTTTGCCATTGGAGTTCCCAAATATGTGATTCTTGTCCCGCGCCCCACCCCCCCAACTCCCAGCTGGGTGTCCTACAATTCAACTCAGTTCTGACACTATTTACCTGGAGTTAGTGTTAGATCCATCGGAGAAGGCAATGGCACCCCACTCCAGTACTCTTGCCTAGAAGATCCCATGGACGGAGGAGCCTGGTGGGCTGTAGTCCATGGGGTCGCTAGGAGTCGGACACGACTAAGCGACTTGACTTTCACTTTCACTTTTCACTTTGATGCACTGGAGGAGGAAATGGCAATCCACTCCAGTATTCTTGCCTGGAGAATCCCAGGGACGGGGGAGTCTGGTGGACTCCCGTCTCTGGGGTCGCACAGGGTCGGACACGACTGAAGGGACTTAGCAGCAGCAGCAGCAGTGTCAGATCCATAGGTTAGGGGCTCAGTCCAGTAAGACCACCTCCATTTCAGAAGCCAACTGCAAGTCCCTGTTGTCACTTGTACTTCTGACCAACTGGCTACAAATTTGGTTCCCACAATGCCCCCTCGGGTTCAATAACGTGCTAGAGTGGCTCACAGATCTCAGAAAAATACTCATGCTTCCTGAATGTTTATTACACAATGAAGGACTTGACAACTGAACGGCCATGGGAGGAGACAGATTTAGAGTGATTCTGGATTCCAAGTGCTGGAGCTTCTGTCCCATGAAACTGGGGTGCTCTTCCCTCCCTGCTTGTGATGTGGTCACCAACCCAGAAACTCCCCAAAACCTGTAGTTCAGGGATTTTATGAAGTTTTTTTCCTGTCACTTAGGCGTGATTAACTTTTAATTCAATCTCCAGCCCTTCTCTCCTCCCCAGAGAATAGGGGATGAGACTAAAAGTTCCAAGCTTCTGATCATAGCTTGAACTTTTTGGCCGCCAACTCACTTCTGAAAGCTCTCCAGGGACCCAGCAAGAGTTACCTCATTAGAAAAAAAAAAAATGTTCCTATTATCCAGGAAATTCCAAGGGATTTAGGAGCTCTGTGTCAGGAACTGGGGCCAAAGACCAAATATTAAAACAAAAGATCCTTCTAGCATTTTTATTGATTAGGGAATTGAAAAAGTTTTAGGAGCTCTTGGTAGGAGCCAGAGATGAAGACCAAAATACATATTTATTATATCACAATATTACATACCCTGAGACTTTTTTTTTTTTTTAAAGATCTTACCCCTAGGGTTAGTTCCTATTATGTTTCAAACAGCCTATAGAATTTGGTCACTTGTGTTTCTCTCTGACGAGCCAGGTAGTGTGGACTTTAGTACACCTGTTGATTTATTAAGGTCATTTGTTCCATCATAGAGCATATGTCCTTGAATTGCAAGAGTGTATGTGGGTTTAAGGAATCTTGAATTTTTATGAAAATTTTTATGAAATACTGTTTAATTAAGTCTTCCCAGTGGAGAATCCCAGGGACAGGGGAGCCTGGTGGGCTGCCATCTATGGGGTTGCACAGAGCCGGACACGACTGAAGCGACGCAGCAGCAGCAGCAGCAGTGCCATCTTGGGTCACTATTCTCTTTCTTCTCCACCCTCTGGTCACACATGTCTAATAAGAGATCTTGTTACTATTTTTATAGATTCCATATATATGTATTAACGTATGATATTTGTTTTTCTGACTTCACTCTGTATAATAGGCTCTAGGTTCACTCGCCTCACTACAATGGACTCAAACTTGTTCCTTTTTATGGCTGAGTAATATTCCATTGTGTTTATATGCCACATCTTCTTTAAGTCTTTCTAGGTGGCTCAGTGGGTAAAGAATCTGCCTGTAATGTAGGAGATGGAGGAGAATCAGGTTCAATCCTTGGTTTGGGAAGATCCCCTGGAGGAGGAAATGGCAACCCACTCCACTCTTCTTGCCTGGAGAATCCCATGGACAGAGGAGCCTGGCAATCCATAGTCCATGGGGTTGCAAAGAATCAGACATAGCTGAAGCACCTGAGCGTGCACGCACCAGAAAGGCAATGCATATTCCCTATCCTTTAGTCCTGAAGGAGTTTACAGTCCTGGAGGGGGCTGACAGTAGGCAGGCAGTACAGGGCTGTGATTATGGCATGGTAGTTCAAGTTAGAAAGGTCTAGGTTCTAATCCTGGCTCCACTGCTTCCTGAGACTTATTAACCTGCTCTCAGAGTCAGTCTTCTTATCTGTACAATGGGGATATAAGAGCATGTTTCTTATACAGATTGTGTGAGTGTACTTTGAGATCAGGTGTGTAAAGTGCTTGGTTCATAAGTGCTATTATTATTATGGGAAATGTCATCCAATCCTTTGGCCACCTGAGGGGAAGAGCCAACTCACTGGAATAGACCCTGATGCTGGAAAAGATTGAGGGCAGGAGGAGAAGCAGGTAACAGAGGGTGAGACAATTGGATGGCATCACCAAACCAATGGACATGAGTTTGAGCAAACTCCAGGAGACAGTGAAAGACAGGGAAACCTGGTGTGCTGCACTCCATGTGGTCGCAAAGATTTGGACACGACTTACTGAACAACAACAGCAAGAAGGATGGTCTCAGTACTCCATGATTGAAAGCCTCTTATTTCATCTCTATCATTTCTCCTTAGTGTATGAGAATGCCATTGAATTTCAAGAGTAAATGTGAAAGGTCTGTAATGAAATGATTTGTTTCTTTAGTATTTTAAAAAAGTGAGCTCACTCAGTCATGTCCAACTCTTTGCGACCCTATGGACTGTAGCCCACCAGGCTCTTCCACCCATGGGATTCTCCAGGCAAGGATACTGGAGTGGGTTGCCATTTCCTTCTCCAGGGGAACTTCCCGACCCAGGGATCGAACCCAGGTCTCCTGCATTGTGGGCAGGCGCTTCACCCTCTGAGCCACCAGGGAAGCAGGAAGGCTAATGCCAAAGTTTGTGTTTCTTTATATTCTAAAGAGTGAACATCAAATACCCTTAGTCAAATAATAAAATCAAGTATACTTAACTATTTTGTGGATTTGTGTAAATCAGCTAACTTTTCTGGGCATCAACATCCTCTTTGACAAAATAAAGGAGCTAGTCCATATCACTGCACACGTTTCCAACTAAGGTTGATTCAATTAAGCACTACCATATACATAATATCAACTAGATGCTCTATCCTTGAAGCATATTTCTTTTCTATACAGCTATTAATTTGCTCTTTAATCTTATCAATCTCTGTTATCAATCACAGAAAATATGGGGGAGTCTTTCTTTCTACTGTACACATTCTTAATCTCTATGCTGAATTTTAGAGTCTCTTGTTCTGGATCTGGGTGGTGTGGGGACCCCAGCATAGGGGTAAACTTTTGGAGAAGGGTATCTTGACTTATTTATTTATTTGACTGTGCTGGGTCCTAGTTGTGGTGCTGGGATCTTCAGTCTTTTCTTGCAGCATGTACACTCTTAGTTGCGGCTCATGAGATCTAGTTCCCTGACCAGGGATTGGAAACCAGGCCCCCTCCCTTGGGAAGGCAGAGTCTTAGCCACTGGACCACCAGGGAAGTCGTATCCTGCCTTTTACAAATTGTTGCTAGAAAGACATTAGGGTAAGATCGAAGTTCCTCTATATCTTCGAGAAACTAGGAATACTGGGTCAAATTTGAGAAATGAATCTTCTCTTGAAGATGTCCCCCTCATGACTGGGGACATGACTTCATCATTTACCTTTAGTTCAGAGGTATAAGAGGATCATTTCCAAGGACACATTACTCCAAATGGCAGAAAGATATATTGGTACGGGAGAGGGGAGGTCACAAAAACTGTGTGAGAAAATTAAAATATGGACAAAGAGCGTCTACTAGAATGGGAAATACTTTTGATCTGTCGTTTGCCAGACAAGAAAAAGGGAGGACACGAAGTCTTCTTGCACTTACAGCTAAATCATGAAAGATGTTCAATGTAGTACTTGAAAATAGCAAAAACTTGTTAATTCCATCAGGGGATTGTTAGACAACTTATGGGCTTCCCAGGTAGCTCAGATGCTAAAGAATCTGCCTGCAGTGTTGGAGACCTGGGTTCAATCCTTGGGAAGATCCCCTGGAGAAGGGTGGTAACCCACTCCAGTATTCTTACCTGGAGAATTCCATGGACAGAGGAGTCTGGCAGGCTACAGTCCACAGGTTGCAAAGAGTTGGACATGACTGAGCAACTAACACACACAGACAACTTATGAGGTGACTATAGGGTGAAATATTATTTATCAGTTTCAAATAATGTTTATAAAGAATGCTTACATGGAAAAAATATTCAGGATGTAACAGATAATAGTGTAGATCTGTTGAAAACTATAAATAAAACCAGATATTAAATATGTAAAAAGCTTAATAGAAAAGGACCAGAATTGGCACCCTACTCCAGTACTCTGGCCTGGAAAATCCCATGGATGGAGGAGCCTGGTAGGCTGCAGTCCATGGGGTCGCTGGAACTTGGACCCGACTGAGCGACTTCATTTTCATTTTTCACTTTTCACTTTCATGCTTTGGAGAAGGAAATGGCAACCCACTCCAGTGTTCTTGCCTGGAGAATCCCAGGGACGGGGGAGCCTGGTGGGCTGCCGTCTATGGGGTCGCACAGAGTCAGACACGACTGAAGCGACTTAGCAGTAGCAGCAGCAGAATCATAACAGTGTTTATATCAGAGTGGTAAGGTCATAGGTGAATTTTGTTTTAGTGATTCTTTTGACATTTACAAAAGTAAAAGTATCTTTTTCTAAATTTTCTATATGAAATATGTCCTCTTTTTATTGTTGTTGTTCGGTCACTCAGTCCTGTCTGACTCTTTGTGACCCTATGGACTGCAGCACGCCAGGCTTCCCTATCCTTCACCATCTCCTGGAGCTTGCTCAAACTCATGTCCATTGAGTCAGTGATGCCATCCAACCATCTCATCCTCTGTTGTCCCCTTCTCCTCCTGCCCTCAATCTTTTCCAGCATCAGGGTCTTTTCTAATGAGTCAGCACTTCGCACCAGGTGGCCAAAGTATTGGAGCTTCAACTTCAGCATCAGTCCTTCCAATGAATATTCAGGATTAATTTCCTTTAGGATTGATTGGTTTGATCATTAATAGTCAGAATAAATATCAATATACAAAACATTATTATTATTTTTTTAAGACATATACACAAACTTCAAACTAAGTTAATCACATAAAGCTTGGATTTTTCAGGAAAGCAGAAAAAAGTTACTGGAAGGTTTTTTAACAAGCTGTGGATTATAAGATCCTGAGACCCAGGCTCCAAAAAAGGATAGCGGGGCTGGCCGTTTCAAGGGAAGGCCCCTAAACACAGAAGACTTTCTCAGAAGGTAAGGCCTGCAGAGGCTTGGTCACCAGCCTCGGGGAGGCTGCTTGGAGCCTCCTTTCATGCTTGCCACTTAACCTCTAATTTCCTTGAGGAACATATAGACCACGAGACACCAAGAGGTTTTTGTCACCTCACTGCACCCTAATGACACAGGATACTTTCGACTCCCCCTTTGCTTAGGGAACCTCCTCCAGATATTCAGTAGGTGGGGTGCTTGCAAGTGGGGTGTCTCTCTCAAAGTTCCTTGAAGTCAGTTGGGAAAGGTTTGGCATAAACTAAACAGTTTATGTTCCATGCTCCATGGGGCTGCCTACGTCCAACACAAACATTCAATTTCTCATATTTATACATTTCAATGCTAATAACAATTATTTCCCAAATCTTCAACATAACCCTTAAAAAAATTATTTGCTTATTATTTTTGGCCATGCTGTGTCTTCATTGCTGTGATTGGGCTTTCTCTAGTTGTGGTGAGCGGGGGCTACTCTTCAGTGTGGTGTGAATTTTAGTAGTTGCGGTATGTGGGCTCAGTAGTTGTGGCACACAGGCTTAGCTGCTCCACAGCATGTGAGATCTTCCTGGACCGGGGATCGAAACCATGTCTCCTGCCATGGCAGGCAGATTCTTAACCTCTTGGCCAGTGGGGAAGTCCCTCAGTATAATTCTTATTGGTGTCTTTTGGACACAGTGTACCTCCGTCTTATGAAAAGCTCTCCTCTTAGAATCGTCTCATCTGTCTACCCTTACATTTTAGATTTCAAGCACCTGTTTTTCACAGCCCCGGCACCCCTCTACAGAGCATGATTTCCATGAGACCATCATAGAGTGACTGATACTCTTTCAGTGACAAGAAAAGGTTTGCCTTTAAAAGAAGAGGAAAAGTCAGAAGTCATCAAAACAATGTAATATCCTGTGTGAAATGTTTGAGGTTTGAGTCCCTTGATCATGTGCCCCGAGACAAGTAAGTTGGCGGTGGTGGCCGTGGATGACGAGTCGAGTCACTCAAGTGTGTCTTCGGTTCACCTCACACTTGGGCTTCTCAGGGAGGAGGGGCTGGAGCCGTGGCCCACCGTCAGCACCATGATCCTCAGGCTGCTCCTGGCTCTCAACTTCTTCCCCTCCATTCAAGTAGCAGGTAAACAGTTTTGATTTCTTTCCTCCTCCAGCATTTTCTTTTGAGGCTTTTGGTTCGTTTTATTTCATTTAATTTTTAGGAAAAAATGTTTTAAAATCATGCACCCTCTATTTGGTATATTTCAAAAGGTGCAATACTTTTCTTCATTTATCAGTGAATGGTTCATTTTAAATTTCCAAGAACTCAGGACATTTGGGCATTTGAAGTGTAGTTTTTGCTATGAAATGGCAACCTGTTATTGAAGAAACTCATTGATTCTCAGACTAGAGCCAGCAAAATACTTAAATAAGCATTCTTTGGAATGAAATCAGATTTATTTAACTATTAGTTGGTAATGTCCCAAGAATTTACATATATATTTTTAAATATAAGGAAATTGCTGTATGCATGTTGGTTCTGAAAACTCTGGATTTAGACTGCCTGGGTTCATATCACTGATCTATTTCTTGATAACTGAGCTTAGACTAGTATTTAAACTCTCTAAGCCTCAGTTTCCTTATCTGTAAATGGGAATGATAATAACTTCTTCTCAAGGTCATTGTGAGGATGAAATGAAACAAACCATGTGCAATGTTTAGCATAGTCAGTGCTTGGCCGGCAAGATAAACGTTGGCTATAATTATCATATCTAGTAGTCTAGTCACTAAGTCCTGTCTGACTCTTTTGCCGTGTCTACTTGAAATTGAAAGGGTGCCAAAATGAATTCTGGAGTTGTCACAGAAGCTGGTGCCATACAGATGCTAATAAATTAGTTTTTTTAAACAACTGGTTGATATCTATTTCAAGTGGTTGAAATTCTTTAAGTTTTCAGTGATGATGGGGATGCAGATGAAAAACTTGATGTGATCACAGTTAACCCCATTTCAGATAAAGAGTTGGGGGAAGGAATGTTGATTTGGCTAAAGATCTACATGTAGGAGCTGTTGGAACCAGGGTCTGAACCACCTTTGTCTGACTCTAGGGCCTGTGCTTTTCTGCTACTGCACCTAATAGGGTGTGCTTTATAATTTCTTAGCTCCAGATATGTCCAGGGTTAGATCATCTTTGGTAAATCACAGTTCCCAACAGAGTTTGCTGCTTACTTGGGTGGGCTGGAGTCAGGTGTTCACTCAACTTGTTCTCAGAGTTTGAAAATGGTCCTACTTGGCTCAAAAATTGGACAGATAGGGGTTAATTGGCATATTGAAGTAAGGATAGTTATTTTTCCATTGACGATATAATGAAAGGCCAGCATCTTCCATTTTCTTTCTCACTTATGTTGGTAGTATGGGGATTGCATGATTTCTTGCTGTCCTTTAAATATCATGTGCCTGAGTTTCAAAGAGTGTAATTACCCAACCTGTGCAATACACCTATCCATTGCATTGTTGAGGTGCCAGTGAGCACCTTAAAAATTCTGTGTATTTATAAAAGATGTTGATATAATAAAAGACATGAGCTGGTGATGAGATAGGTTAATACCCAGCACTGAGAGCTAACAAACATACTTTAAAAGAATCTTCAATGTTTATTTTTTAAGGGATCCCTAAAATTTATTTTTAAAGACTATTTAAAATCTCATAGTTTATTAAGCCATAAAGAACGGGCAGAAAGGAGAGAGAAGCCTCACTCCAATGGAAAATTATTTAAAATTGGTAACTGTATACAAAATACTTTTCCTTGTGCACAGCCATCATCATCAATTCATTCACTCTCTTTTGCAGATATGTTTTGTAAGACTCAAGGCTTTATATGTTTCCTTTAGCACATTTATTAAAAGGGGGATAGCGAGAGAAGCCGTGAAAAGATCATACACATGGAAACTGTCTTTGACTTGAGGTATATCTATGTTTCAAATGCCAGTTCACCCTCCAAAATCACTTTTAACATTTGGTGCTGAGTGGCCATCTAACGAAGTAGGGAAGGGGTAGAGAAGGCAATTTCTTTCTTTCTCTCTCTTTTTTTTTTTTTTGAGAAGGCACTTTCAGAATGCCTCTTTCAGTAAGAAAACTTATGAGAAAAAATAATTACAACATACAAAAATGTCTGGTCCCTTCTAATCAGTGGTGCAAAATCTTCCATGTGCTTTTGTTTCTCTCCTCTTTGAAAAAGTTGCAGTTAAGGAAATTCTCTGGTCAAAGTGTAGCCATCCTCTTGTGGACTGTGAAAGACTAATGCTATCTCTGTGTTGAGAGGTGTGCATGTGTCTGTGTGTGAAGGACAGTTTTTTGGACCAATTTTAATGTTCTAACTCTTTGTCTCACAGCATAGCTTTAAATATTTATCCTATGAAGGTCAAACCTGAACCTGATTCTTCATGATTTTAATGACACTGTAAAAGATCTTTAGAGTAAAATTAAAGAAGAGTGACTTAGGAAGCATAAGAAAACTTTAACCGACACAATTCCTTTACTAACATGGCATGTCCTTTTTTACTGGATAATTGTGCAGTTGAGATCCACAACAGAGGATTTTGTTGACTTTGTAATATGAATCCAGCTTAGAACTGGAGGCCCTTGAAAGGGAAACAATTTGTGGTTGACGATAGAAGGAGGGTACCTATAATACATAGTATTGTTCATCGATTTCTCAGTTAATATTGGTTATTTTTTCCAGCAAGCCAATCATCCAATATGAAGGCAAAAATCAGGACAACACATTTTTTTTTTTTCAATGAGAGCATTTCTTTTCGTTTCTTCCCTGACCTTAGCAAGGCAAGTGTCCAAAATGGCCAATTTGAACACGATTGATTTCTC
Organism: Oryx dammah; assembly: GCF_014754425.2. Lineage (NCBI taxonomy): Eukaryota > Metazoa > Chordata > Mammalia > Artiodactyla > Bovidae > Oryx > Oryx dammah. The sequence continues at coordinate 43,863,787 of NW_024070211.1, read as the reverse complement.
TGGTGCTGCTCTAGTCCCCACAGCATTTCTTTTTCTGAGAGAGGCACAGAAGGCAGGAAAATGATTGGTATTTAATGAAAAACCATCAGCAAAACAAGGTAATTAAAGACTTTATTTTTAGTTCAGCAAATGACCCCTCGAGGTAGTTGTACACAAAAGTCATTGACTTCTTTCAGGAAAGTATTGCTCTGAGGCTGGGCTTGGGGAAGTTAGGGAGAAAGATGGACACGGAAAATGCAAGGCTGCTGTGTCTATATGGCAACAAATACACAGTAGCCAGCTATTCTGACTGCTAAAAATTGACTGGGATTTCTGTCATTTCAAGTAAAATTAATGGACATTTCCAAAGTGCAATTAATAATTTGCTTTAAATTGAGAGAGTAGCACTGAAATATACACGTTGCCATGTATAAAATAGATAGCTAATAGGAAGCTGCTGTACAACACGGGCAGCTCAGTCCGGTGCTCTGACCACCTAGAGGAGTAGGATGTGAGGTGGGGTAAGAAGGAGACTCCAGAGGAAGGCGACACGTGTATACTTGTAGCTGATTCATGTTGGTGCACAGCAGAAACCAACACACCATTGTAAAGCAATTAGCTTCCAATTAAAAATTAAAAAAAAATTGTTTTACTCTGTTCTTACACCCAAAAGATACTTTTTTTTTTAAAGGCAGCCATACAGAAAGAACTTTTATAGCAAGGATTGTAAAATTAATGCCAATATATCAATACCAGGAAATAGGATGAGTCATTTTCACAGGTAGATTAGAAAAAGAAATGAATCTGTAATGGTTATTCTGAAGCTCCCACATTCAAACCTTTACTATGGGGAGGGGGAGGACCTCACTGTCTCTCCTTTAAACATACACCATCCTCTTTTTTAATATCCTTATTCTATTCTCGTGTCAAAATGCCACATGGCTACCATTCAGCTTTTATCATGTGTGGCTATCTTCCTCCAAGTATTTCCTGCTTGCAATGTGCTGACATTTACAAAATGAAAATTATTATGCCACCAACATCCCAGAAGAAAATGCCGTTTGTGGTTTATCATCTTTAAAACAATAGCTCTTTATTCACACGTATTGGCTTTGATAACGATACACAATTTTCACTGCAGACTTTCTTGTCTAAAAATCAGAGAGCAGGCCCTCTGAAAGCACAGTTATTTATCCTTTTTCCTTTTCATCTTGGTTCAATTTTTGTTTGCCTTTTTCTAAAAGAAGTTTCTTGGTTATGAAAGTTCACAGAGGCTGGGACTTCGCTTCTTAGTAGACGGTTATGTTGAACTTGAGAAAAAAAGTTAACAGCTAGGTGGCTATGTGACAGACTGAAGGGGTCTCTGGTTTTCTAAGACGTGTTAAGGAATCTGTGTCTCTTTTGGTAATTTCTTTAACTCTTTTTTGGTCAATGACATGATGTTGTCATGAAAAAAAATTGTACCTAGAGTTTTCGGTCTGAGAATCGTTGTATGAGAATTGGTCCCTGAAGCCGGAAGTAAGGTAACCCAGGCCCCATGGAAAGTAGGTATCTAATTGCTTGTTTGTTAAATTCTCATTTTGATGACTCTCAGCAGTAGAAGAGAGGTGGGCTGGATACGTTCAAGGGCTACTCAGCCACTTGTTAGAGGATATGAGAAAGAGTTTAGACTTCTTGGACATTAGGATTTCAATACTAATTTCCTAGGCATCTTAATTCAGTCTATGTGTGACCATTCAGGTTATTTTAGCTTATATTTTCATTGTTGAGAAGGGAGTGGTGGTGGTGAATTTCTTACTTAATTGAGCTGCGACTTTATCTCTGCATCACCATTACCGTCATCTTTTTCATTTGTCATCATCTTCATTATCTTGGGGACTCTGGTTGCCAAGGTAACCAGGTTTATAGTTCCTGATGGTGTCATAAGAGTCACCCACTCGCAGCTCACTCTGATCTCTAATCTAATCGTGAGCCCCTTTCTGCATATCTGAGTCACCTTGTTGATTCACAATCTACCATGTAATGTATTGATTATAAGAGTAACTCCTAGTCATTACCCACTCACTCAAACAAGAATATTAATTATGGACATATCTTACATTTTTAACAATGACTTAGATTCCCCTGCTAAGAACTTAGGTGGGTGATTTTTTTTTAACTTGAAAAGATAGAGAGTTGTGCTTTTCATTGCTTAGGGATATTTGACGTGTGCATTACTTTGCCAACAAAGGTCCATCTAGTCAAGGCTATGGTTTTTCCAGTAGTCACGTATGGATGTGAGAGTTGGACTGTGAAGAAAGCTGAGCACTGAAGAATTGATGCTTTTGAACTGTGGTGTTGGAGAAGACTCTTGAGAGTCCCTTGGACTGCAAGGAGATTCAACCAGTCCATTCTAAAGGAGATCAGTCCTCGGTGTCCTTTGGAAGGAAAGATGCTAAAGCTGAAACTCTAGTACTTTGGCCACTTCATGCAAAGAGCTGACTCATTGGAAAAGACCCTGATGCTGGGAGGGATTGGGGGCAGGAGAAAAAGGGGACGACAGAGGAAGAGATGGCTGGATGGCATCACGGACTCGATGGACCTGAGTTTGAGTGAACTCTGGGAGTTGGTAATGGACAGGGAGGCCTGGCGTGCTGCAATTCATGGGGTCACAAATAGTCGGATATGACTGAGCGGCTGAACTGAACTGAACTGAAGTGTCAGAACATCACTGTGGCTGTATTTGCAGCTTCTGTGTAAGCCTGATGACTTGCTTTGAAATTGAACAGGACTAGTAAGAATGGTACATCATTTAGACCAGCTTCAGGAATGTTTAGTCCAGGAGGATTCCATTTCTAATTCACAGACTCTGTCCTATAGAAAGTGGGTCAGAATGGAATCTTAGGAGAAGAATGTTTCCTCCCACCATAAGGCTCTTGGGGAGACTACCAGGGGTGTTAGTAAGTTATTCTTCTCTGAAGTGTCTGCTCCTTCTTACGCCTTGGGAAGGCAGATCTTAATGTTATCATTCAACAGGTATTTATTAACATCTTCTATGGCTTCCCTGGACACTCAGGGGTAAAGAATTCGCCTGCCATTGCAGGAGACATGGGGTTGATTCCTGGGTTGGATTGATGCCCTGGAGAAGAAAATGGCAGGCCACTCCTGTATTCTTCCCCAGGAAACCCCAGGGACAGAGGAGCCTGGTAGGCTACCGTCCATGGGGTAGCAAAAGAGTTGGAAAACATTTAGGGACTAAACGATAACAACATGCTGTTTTAGGTTGTGTGACTGATACAAAACCCAGTTTGAGCTTCAGTGAAGTTAAAAATGAGAATTGTGAAATCTTTCCAGAATTTTTTTTCTCTTTCAATTTAGGAACACTGTGAATGATTTCCTATCTATACTAATTGATTTTAAGGAAAACAGGTATAAGCTGAAGCATCCATAGAATTGCTGAATTCAACCACAGACTTTTTTTTAAAGATGGGAGGAAACTTAGACATCTCTCAATTTATAGAAAAGGAAGTTGTGTTGATGGTTCCTGGAAGATGCTACTAGAAGATGACATTGCAATGTTTCTTGGCATTTTAGGCTGGACCCATTTCACTTACCTAATCTATCTCCTTTCATACCCTAATATAAGATCCTTAACCCTTTTTTTATATTGTGGCTTTCTTCACTGTCTCACACACCTGTACTCCATGTTTATGACCTTTCTGATGCTGTTTCCATTTTGGATTCCCTCTTTCTTTCCATGGGTGTCTTAGGTGGAAATGGCAACCCACTCCAGTATTCTTGCCTGGGAAATCCCATGGACAGAGGAGCCTGGTGGGCTATGGTCAATGGGATTGCAGACAGTCAGCAGTGACTTAACGACTGAGCATGCATGCTTCCTTTCCATGCATCCAAACCCTAACTGACTTTCACTTTAAGTCTTTAGTGCAAGATCCATCTCCCCGAGGAAGCATTCCCTTGGTATTCAGTCTTTCCTATGGTCTTGTAAGAGGAGTCCCAATGGGAGTGTAACTAAATCTAACATATCTGTTAAACCTCTCTTATATTTCAGTTTCTATTGGGATCTGAAGGAATATAAAAACAAGAAAAGAGATGTAGACTTAATTAGCATACAAGAATTGCTTCCGTAATTAAGTAGTTCTCTGTGCTTTTAGAGACTTCAGCTCTAGTTGGAAAGACTCTATATAACAGGATATAACAGCTGGAAACAGATAAATAAAACTTGGCAGTTTCCTACTTCATCGTACTATTTGATGCTATAATGGATTTACATATATTATTTTTGTAATCCATTATGTTCCCTACTCCTCTCACCTAAGAAGTTCTTCTCTGAGACCCTACCTGGCAAAGGGAGGGACTTCTTTCCTCATCAGGATTCCTAAAATTATTATTGTGTGCTGGCACATCTGTTTTTTTCCTCTAGACTGTGAGCTCCTAACAGACAGGATTGTATCATATCCATCCTTATAACCTCAAAACTATGTATAGTGCAGGATGTGTTGTGGATGTTGGGCAAATATTTGTTGAAGAAGGAAATGAACGAACTAAAAAGAGGAAGTGGTTGCTATTTCCTTCTCCAGTGAATCTTCCCGACCCAGGAATCGAACCTGGGTTTCCTGCGTTGCAGGCCAACGCTTTACCCTCTGAGCCACCAGGGAAGCCTGTAAAATAATTAGTAATGTTAATATAGAAGCTTTTATGGAAATCTGGGAGTTAAGCTGGACTTTAAAGCTAGATAAGATGTGAATGCATGATGTTATTAATAATAATTGCTAGCTAATATTTATTTTACACTTATAATGTTCCATACACTGTTTTATCTGGCCTTCCCTGTATTAATCATTTATTCTTTCCCTAAATCCTTTGAAGTAGTTACAGTGATTATCTTGTCGTAAGATGGGAAAACTGAAGCATGGAGCGGATAGAACAACTTATCTGTGGTCACACAGCTAATCAGTGAGTCAGTCCAGGCACTCTTGCTCCAGGATTCATGTTCTTACCAATGCTATGTTGCCTCAGGAAGGAGAAGAAATACAGATGAAGAAATTATACCAGGATTATCATTCCATGTTCTTGGAACAGACGGCCAGTCTGAAGGTATAGAGGCTTGGAGTGGTGGGTTTAAGTCGGGTCAAAAGGATTGAATGCTCATAATGAAAATTAAAACTTCATTTTCAAGACATTGGGAAGCAGCTGACAGTTTGCAGAAGCAGGATGATCTAGAATGTATGGAGACTAGTGACCAGGAGATCATGTCACTCTGTCACTTTGTCAGGAAGAGGGTCATAGGATTTGGGCAAAGGTGGAAATAGAAAGAAGTGACTATTCTGAGAGATATTTTGAAAGTAGATCTTTTTAGGGCTTAGTACCTGGCTTGTGAAAGGGAAGGAGGGATAAAGAATGATGTCAAGATTTTGGCTTAAGAGGAATGGTGGTGTCACCACCTGAAACCAAGATTTTGTTGTTCAACTGAGTTTTGGAGGAAAACAGTGTTTAAGTTTAGATGTACTGAGTTTGAAGTAAAGACTTGAGATGTCAGAAAAATGTCCAGTACATAGCTGAAGATATGGGAACCAAGTAAGAAGAAAACATTTAGGAATCCTCAACTTTGGAATAAAACTGAAGTGATGGAAATTGATGGCTAGTAGAAAGGAGAGGGGACAACTATAGAAAAACAGAGAGTTGAATGAAGTTTGGAAAATAGGCCTAGTTAGGGCTTAGCTGAAGAGGAGGCTGAGCTAGTGAAGGGCACAGAGAGTGTGTTGGAGAGAGAAGAGGGGAATGAGGCTCATGGAATGTCACCAGAGCCAGAAGAAGAGTTTCAAAAAGAGGCAACCGTTAATACATTGATTGTATAAGGGAAGGAGGAGTGAATAACACACACACAGACGCACAAAGTCATTGCTGTTGTTTAGTTGCTAAGTCATGTCCGACTCTTTTGTGACCCCATGGACTGTAGCCTGCTAGGCTCCTCTGTCCGTGGGATTTCCCAGGCAAGAATACTGGAGTGGGTTGCCATTTTCTTCTCCAGGGGATCCTTCTGAGCCTGGGATTGAACCTATGTCTCCTGAATTGGCAGGTGGATTCTTTACCACTGAGCCACCAGGGAAGCCCTGGAAAGATTATTGATTTTGGCTGAAAGGAGGCCATTTGGGGTTTTTTGAGTTTAGGCAGAGATGGTGAAGGAAGATAACTCTTCAAAGGGTTGAAAAGAGATGGAGGGGGATAAAAATGAGATAGTGAATAGGAGAGGAAATTTCTAGATAAAGTGAAGACCATCAGGAACTTATATCACCTATAGTGTTTATCACAGTGATTTGTACATAGTCCATATGTAATGTTTCCAAGCCAAATGACTTAATTACATTTGACATGTGGAAGGAGCCACGTGTTGGTCTTGAGTGTGTGTGTGTGTTGCATGGGTAGTAGGGAGAGAGGGCTATTAAGAAAGAAAAGAGGAAGAGAGAGAGAAAAACAAGAGAATGGAGGCAATTTTCTTTGAGGAGATGGGGATGGAGATTTGGAGAATGGGAGTATCAGAAAGAGGAGAGGAAAGAAGAATGGACTAAGAAGAATGGTCTAAGAAGAATGGGAGGAAGGGAAGAGGTTTATAGATGGAGAGATGTGTTAGGATGAAGCCAGGGTAGATGAGTGATTCCACACTGGCAAAGCTGACATGGAAAACATTTGTGAAATAGATATGTGTGTGCGTGTGTGTGTGTGTGTGTGTGTGTGTATGTGTATAAATATAATTATATATATATATATATATGTATATTTGATTTCTCTCAAGATAGGGTCATTGTGTTAAACCTATCTCAACAATGGTGACTGGGACAGTACATACCTTAACTTTGAAGAGTTAGTTGGTTTGTACCGTAAATTTGCTTGAGTCTTCAAAACTGTACATGTGGCTAGACTTGGCCTCAGCTCACAGCTTTGATAACAGTATCACAAGGTTCAGACCAAGCCTGCCCAGCATCATGGGCAGGGCTCCAGTTTCCAGTCAGGGACGTTAATCTTGGCATCTGTGTTTTGTTTTGTTTGTTTTTTTCAGAGGAAGGACAAGGTGGCTTGCCCTTGGCTTTAGGGAGAATGTGACTGTTATTCTTTTTCCAAACTCAAAAGCTAAAACCCCTGATTTATCAAGAGAGGGGAATATGATGAAGAGTTTTAGTTTATTACACTATGACTTAACTTTTCTAGGCCTTCATTTCCTCATCTGATATACAACGAGATTGGGACAAGAAGACATCTCAGGTCTATTTCTGGCTTAAAAATGCTTCTTAAATGGAATAAAAGGTTTAGCTTTTATTATCTCTAGCAAGGCAACCAGATCATCACACCCCTTTGTGGATGCTCTTATAATAGAGAAAACACAAGAACTGTAACTGGTCACCTTGGAAATTGGAGAGATTGTGAATCAGGGTCTTAGATGCTAATATGCTCAGAAATGACAGCAGGGCTTCAGGGAACAATATTGCCTTTGTAATCCCCATCTTCCTACATATGCTAAGGTTTAACACTAATTATTTTTCAAACTTCCAGGTGATGACTTACCTAGAAGATTCTGAATGAGTCAAGGTGACCCTAAGCAGACTTCTCAAAGGTGTAGACTTCTCAGGTGTCGCAGTGGTAAAGAACCCGCCTGCCAGTGCAGGAGACACTAGAGATGAGGGCTTGATCCCTGGGTCAGGAAGACCCCCTGGAGTAGGAAATGGCAACCCACTCCAGTATTCTTGCCTGGAAAATTCCCATGGACAGAAGAGCCTGGTGAGCTCCAGTCCATGGGGTCACAAAGAGTTGGACACAACTGAGCACACACACTCAAAGATTTAGGGAGAAAGAAACAGGAAAAATGTACTGTTGTCTTCTTTACAGAGTTGTTTTGAATGAGGACTCAGAATGATGGTGGCTCAGGAGGAAAACAAGGTTCCAAGATTTGGTTACCAGATTAAAATATGTATTTAGAATACAATATATTAATACACCAGCTCATTGACACCTATGGGCATCTGTTAACTGAATTACTGCCATAATACTTATGTAGAAAGTTACAAAATCCTGGTTACCTACCACTTGAACTATAAGCAACATTTTAGGGTAACAAAGTTTGACTTTTAGACTGGTCTGGTGGCTTTTGGTATCATGCATGCCCAGTTGCTCAGTTGTGCAGCTTCATGGACTGCAGCCCACCAGGCTCCACTATCCATGGAATTTTCCAGGCAAGAATACTGGAGTGGTAGCCATGTCCTACTCCAGGGAAGCTTCCTGACCCAGGGGTTGAAACTGTGTCTCCTGTATTGGCAGGTGGGTTCTTTACCACTGAGCCACTAGGAAGCTCCAACTTTTGTCATAAGTAACTCTTTTATATAAATTAAGATGCCCTGTCATGTTGTCCTCTTAGATGATCTTTCCAGCATTAGGAGCTGAGAGGATAATGCAAAGCCTTGATGGTGGAGCCTGAGTCCCATCATACTCAAGTTTTTTCTTTTTCAAGATTTTTTGATGTTGACCATTTTTTAAGCATCTTCATTGAATTTGTTACAATATTGCTTTTGTTTCATGTTTTGGATTTTTGGTGGCGAGGCATGTGGGATCTTAGCATTCCGACCAGGGATTGAACCCACACCCCCTTGCATTGGAAGGTGAAGTCTTAACCACTGGACTGCCAGAAAAGTCCCACCACTCAAGTTTCTGTTGCTTTGTATGTATGTGGCTGGGTAGTGTCTCTGAATGGTGGGGATGGATTATGGTACAGGCAGTGTTTATTTAGCAGGTTTAATAATAACTATTGCCCTAATATAGATGACATTTCAATGTATGAGTCTATCTTTGATTTTCTTGAGCTCTAGTCCAACTCGTCAAACTCCTGGACTTTTCCTCTAGGATGCCTTACCTGCCCTTCAAACACAACATGTGTAAAACCCAACAGCTTTTTTCCAAGCAAATTTCCTCTCTTCATTTAGCTAATTTTGTCACTGGTCTCTCTAGTCCATGAGCTACATGTCATTTTGATTCCTGCTCACCATCACCAAGCATAACCCAGTACCAACACCTGGCCCACCCTTTCTATCTCAGCTGCTGCCTCTGAGCCTCAGGCCCTAGGAGCTCACAGTGATGCGGTTGGCTTAGATCTTACCCGTCTCTGCCTCAGCCCCATCCTCACTCCTGGCTAATGCACTCCCTGCTGTTGTGCTAACCTTGCCAAAGCAGCACTTACTACCTTAGTCTCAGCTCAGGTGTTTTCAGTGTCTCCCATTGTCTTTCTAGTAAAATCCATGTGCCTTTTTCTTGGCATCAAAAGCTCGCCATGAGGCATCAGGCATCTTCACTTATTTTCCTTCTATGTAGATACAGTGTTCAGCTGATCCCCAATAAACCCTTACACTAAAGGGCATTTCCTTCACCTTAGCCTGTCTATATTTGCCCAGAAATTCATGGCCCAGTTAAACCCCAGTCTTCACAAAAGCAGACTCATGTCTGGAAACAAGGGCTCTTCCTGCACAACTGTTAGTGACCCTCTACAGGCCTCACACACTGTACCTGGCTTTGGAGCATAGCTAATTGTGAAGCTGCCTTAGGATCTCTCCTAGAAGGGAGACACTGCATCTTTACATCTTCCCATCTCCCAGAAACCTAGTACAGTAGGCCCCATTACTTAATTGCTGAGTGAAAGCTTGATATTGTCAAGGTAGAAGTCAGAATACCAAAGAGTAATTTTCTGACACATCAAAATTTCTTTTCAGAAAGTATTCGTTGATCGTATTGATAATTTTTCTCTCTCAAGAATTAGAGCCTTAGATCTAGGTGCTTGGATGGGACTTTTTGTCCCTCTCTGACCTCTGAGTTACTTTCTGACAATTGCCTGGAGCACAGCAAATTTTCAAAAGGCCAAGGACGACTGTCCTCTACAGTATAGTGTCCGGCTGTGTGAAAACACAGATCAAGGCTAAAGGTGGTGCTTAGACTGGTGAGGGCCAATAGAAGCTTCTATTTCTGTTTCTATTATCATCTGTCATTGTAGGTACTTGTTTGAACTAAGGTCTCTTTAGGTTTTGTTTGAAAGTCACACTTGCTCTTGGTAAGACTTAATGTACACATATAAGTTGACAGTGGTGCTTACACAATCCCGGGCAGGGTTGGTGGCTTGGCTTGACTGTTTTCCCTACAGAAGTCATTGCTTCTGTCATGGTGGCCTCCTTTACGTGACTCTCTTTTCCTTCTGATTCTGGGAACCTTGCCCTCCCCTTGTCCCTTTAGATCTGGGGGTGGTTATAACTCGGCCGCTTTTAGCTATGGGTTCTAGTATTGGGTTGGCCAAAAAGTTAATTTGGGTTTTTCTGTAAGCTGTGAACGTTTTGGCCAAACTGATACTATATCTTGTGCTTCCAAACCTTTGTCAACAGTCTTTTTCTATTATTATTATAAATTACTTACCTCCTATTGCCCAGTTTTGAGTGTGCTGTTTTCTGAATGAGACAAAGTATACATACATGGACTATGCTTTTTCAAAGCCCTTTTGATGGGAGGGGCTTCCCATCAATATTTATTCCTTATGAAAATGAGGAGAGTTTCAAGATGACAATCAATAGAAAACTAGATGAAATGACACCAAAGTTATTTTGAAACATCGTGTGAATTACCCCCTTTTTTATTTCCCTGTTTTAATATGGATTTCAGAGAGTCTGGAGGGTTTCAAAGTTTGATAGCTTTGTTTTCCTCTTTGTTTTCATTGACAAGGATGGTGAGAGACGCTGTAGTCTGAATGTTTTGTGTTCTTTCTCACATCTGTGTGAAACCAAGCCACCAGCTAGAGTTACCAGAGCCTCAGATGGCTGGGTGTCCCTGACCTCCAAGGAAGCACCGTTTGTCTTCTAAGTTCCTGAGCAAATAATGGGCTGGACTGTGAGCCACCTGCCCCTTGTGGAGCCTGAAAAAGGAGTCAGTGGTCAGATGGCCACGTGTGGAAGGGTATCCCTGGCATGAACAGGAAATGTGCTTAGAGGAAAGTTACGGTAACTTTACCAGCTCTGTGGTCAGGGGGAGGTGTTCTGTGCCAGGGGAACCAGCGTCATCTTCACAGTATGTTCACAAACATCACAGGGCAAGATGGTTGAGAAGAGAAGGATTTCTTTTTTTTTTTTTTGGTTCCTGCCTAACATGCTAAAAAATTTTTAAAAAGGAAACAAGGTGATTAAGATCTTTACAATCTGATTGTTGAATGGCAGAAGAAACTCTGATTGTGATGTTCAGAAAAAAAGTATTAGTTGCTCAGTCATGTCTGACTCTTTGGGACCCCATGGACTGTAGCCCACCAGGCTCCTCGGTCCATGGGATTTTCCAGGCAAGAATATTGAAGTAGGTTGCCATTTCCTTCTCCAGCGGATCCTCCTGACAGAAATGGGCCCCAGTGAAGTTCTTGAGAAGTTCTGAAGAAAAATGATGTTGGAAGAAACATGTATGCTGTATAGGACAGGGAGCTCAGCTCTGTGCTCTTTGAAAACCTATAGGGGTGGGAATGGCAACCCACTCCAGTATTCTTGCCTGGAAAATCCCATGGACTGAGGAGCCTGGTTGGAGAAGCCAATGGCATCCCACTCCAGTACTCTTGCCTGGCAAATCCCATGGACAGAGGAGCCTGGTAGGCTGCAGTCCATGGAGTCGCTAAGAGTTTGACACGACTGAGCCACTTCACTTTCACTTTTCACTTTCATGCATTGGCGAAGGAAATGGCAACCCACTCCAGTGTTCTTGCCTGGAGAATCCCAGGGATGGGGGAGCCTGTTGGGCTGCCGTCTATGGGGTCGCACAGAGTTGGACACGACTGAAGCAACTTAGCAGCAGCAGCAGCAGCAGCAGGGGTGGGATTGCAGTGGGAGAGCGGGGGAAGCTGGGAGATAAGGAGGCTCCAGAGGGAGGGGATATATGTATACACATAGCTGATGTGGTTTGTTGTGCAGTAGAAATTAACACAACATTGTGAAGCATTTATACACCAACAAAAAAAAAGTGAAAAGAATGCACTATTTACAAACGACCACAAAAGAAAAAAGCCAACATGTATTCTATCTTCTTTAGTGCTTCCTTACAGCCTTCAGTCTTAAGTGCTGTCTATTCCCATTTTGGTTCACCAGCTTCTGCATGCCATTGGATTTCTCTATGGTGCTATGGTAAAGAAGTGGAAAGATGGAATATTGTAAATTAAATATGACAAATAAGTGTAATTCACAAAGGCCTTGAAGTTAGGATTTGCCCAGTGAAGTATAGACTGAAAGCGACTTTGTGACTAATGTTTGTGTTCAAACTCTCTTGGACATTTGGGCAAGCTGAAATGGAATTGTTTCATGGCATAATTATTGCTTATGGATCTGAAATAACTGATAAGAGACATTTCAGTGACAATCCTGTCTGTAGGCCTTGTCTAGGCTCTATCTATGACCCTTAGGTAATCTCTGACATCGTAAGCAAGATCTTTTGTGTAGAGACAAAGTGAGTTTGGTGACAGACTTTTTCTAAATATGACCATGAAATCAAGTTAGTCTTGCTAAAAGTACAAAATTGGTTTTCTATTCATTCATGATTTAATACACTAGTCCTAGAATCATGAATACATAAATTATATCTTATCTCTTCTAGAATTTGTGTGACCTTGTTTAGAAAGCCATTTCCTTCCTTGGTTTTCAGTTGCCTCTTCTGAAAATAAGGGATTGGCTGAGATCACCTCCAACTTTCTTTCCAGCTGAGTACTTTTTATAGGATGGTGCTCCGGGAAAATAGGGTAGAAAATGAAACTTATCTTGGTCCTGTCCTCTTCCCCCTCCACCGACTCCTCTACTCAACAGTATTCTCCTCCCTAATTCTCACTTGTGTGCCATCCAACTATCAGGTCCAACTTTGAGAAGGTCTAGAAACAATCACTGGAGAAGGCAATGGCAACCCACTCCAGTACTCTTGCCTGGCAAATCCCATGGATGGAGGAGCCTGGTAGGCTGCAGTCCATGGGGTCGCAAAAGGTTGGACAAGACTATGCGCACTTTCAGTTTTCACTTTCATGCTTTGGAGAAGGAAATGGCAACCCACTACAGTGTTCTTGCCTGGAGAATCCCAGGGACGGGGGAGCTTGGTGGGCCGCTGTCTATGGGGTTGCACAGAGTCGGACACGACTGAAGTGACTTAGCAGCAGCAGCAGCAGCAGAAACAATCACTGAAATTATGTTGAAATTTTGATGCAAACTAGTAGAGGGAATAGAACATGGAAATTGACAATACCATATGTAAAATAGATTGCCAATGGGAATTTGCTGTATGACTCAGGGAACTCAACAGGGGCTCTGTGACAGGCTGAAGGGTGGGATGTGGAGGGAGATGAGAAGGAGGTTTGGGAGGGAAGGGACATGTCTCCTATAGCTGACAAGAATCCTACAGCTGATTCTTGTTGAGGTATGACAGAAAACCAGAAAATTCTGTAAAGCAATTATCCTTCAATTAAGAAAAAAAAAAAAAACACTAGAAGTCCTGAGGCATGAACCAAGTCCTAAGGGTCACATACTTGTCTAGGAACCTTGGGGAAGAATTAGGCCTTCTGGACCTGTTTCCTCATCTACGAAATGGGTGTAAAGATGACTGTCCTGTATTTCACAGGTTAATCTGGAGCTCATATGAAATAAACTAGGAGAAGCACTTTGTAGTTCTATGAATATAGACCCTAGGTACTAATTTGTCAATGTGTTTCCCACATTGCATTTTAGGCTTCACTTTATTTTGAAATCAAAGCATTAACTGAACAGGTGGGGAGTGTCCTTTAGGGTCAGGGTTCCTTCCCTGGTGTTTGGAACCACACCTTAGAGATGGTTATCCACTCCACCTGTTCAGAGCATTGTTTATTTTTATAGTAATTGGCCTATTTACAATAGGCCAAAAGGGAAAGTTCTGTTTGGTTTGTTTTTGGTAACCAAGCTCCCTTCCCCTCTTTCTCATGGAAGCACAAGCAACTTTCAATTTTCCAGAAGTCAGCTATATCACAAAATTCACAGATTATCTGTGGGAAATCTTTCAATTCTCACTGCCTTGCTCATAAGCAGCAGATAAGTACCTTCTCACCTCCCATCTTACTCTTCATGTTGCCTGTTGTCAAGGAGGAGTTGTGAGGGAAAGAGGTTTGAGGTTACTGCTTCCTGTCTCCACACCTTTAGCTGGGTTAGCTGCTAGGAAAGGCTTTGAAAAGCAAAGCACTAAATTCATCATCAAAACAACTTGCTAATTCAATTAGAGACATGTCAATCAAGCCAATCTTTTGAGATCAGAAGCCAGTACAACTGATGGATTGACAATGTCTCTCTTTTAATCTAGTAGGTTTGACCTAGGTAGACCTTATCTAACTACTCACAAGATGGAAAACCAACTATTTCCAGGGAAAAGGGTGGGTCTGCTAAGAAAAAATTAACCTGAGAAGGATGCTTTCCACTCCTAACACTAACTGGAAAGCAAAAAGGAACCGAACAGAACTTAGTATGGGGAAGCTAAATATTTATTTGGTTTCTTCTTCTGAGTCTAGATAGGTCCTTGAATTTTACAATATGTCCTAAATTATTTGAAGTACTGTGGGATCCCTAAAACTCAGAGAATCAAAATGTGTATCAAATCCAAATGTCATTTGGGGTTCCGGTTTTTGGTTGCTTCGCTGGATCCCTGTTATTACTTTAGTATCACAGAGTAAGGGGTGCGCATTTTTTACACATGCTCCATTTTAAGAAAAAAGTAAGAGGAATCGGAATTACTGTGTCTGTGGGAAGTCATAGTGATGACATATATTCAATATCACTTAGAACAACTGATTGTCTTTTTCTACCACCAAAAGTAATCTCCTTCCTTGAGGGTTTCTCTAAAGCAGATGTAGATTTTGAAGTCCTATGAACTGGTTTCTCACTTAGGCTTCTCTGAATGATGGACATGAATGAACCAAGGTGGGAGCAAGTACTATAAGGCTATACACGCTGAAAAACAAGAGGTTCTGCTGGCCAGAATGAATTCACCTTGAACCTTACACTGGGAGGCTGTTGTCCACTCTGGCATATATTAAATGAACTACTTCAAGCATAGCTGCTAACTTTAAAAGATATGTGCTGATATGGAAGAGAGAGGAAAGTAAACCTTGACAGATAAATTGGTTATCTCTTTTCCCTCAAATGGCCATTTAACCATTTTTTGAGCTTTTTCTCAAGAAAATATTGGTACAAAGGGTCATGAAAGAAGGCACTTTTCCTTCCCTTGCTCAATTGCTGGATAAGCCATCAGCCAGGAGAATACTGACAGGAACAGCTAGCCTAAATACTAGGATCTTGCATTGCTCTTCCCTAAGTAGTACTGGACATGAGTCTGAGTGAACTCCGGGAGTTGGTGATGGACAGGGAGGCCTGGCGTGCTGCGATTCATGGGGTCGCAAAGAGTCAGACACAACTGAGCGACTGAACTGAACTGAACTGAAGTAGTACTGGAGGGGAGTGGGCTCAGGAGAAATCTCATTGATCATTAATAACACTGCTGAGGTCTGAATTGGAGGTTTCATGATGAACAGAAAGAAAATCTATCTTTGATTTCTCTCATTGTATTATGCTTTGTGAAGGAAAGCAGAGGAGGACCACTGCTTCTCCCTTCTGAAAAAGAGCAAATACTGACTAAGCTCCACGGAGTTGACTGTGGGCCTGGGAAGCTTTGAGGGAATTTGCTTTTTCTTTGCAATGATCCCCTAGGCTGGAAGAATGTTTTCCTCACAGCCCAGACGTCCAAAGTTCCCCTCAGTTATTGAGTTGTCTATTCTGGTCATGTAATGAATGAAGACATAGGCAAAAGGAAAACAGGGTCACTTACTGGTTGGTCTGTGTGGTCTGAGGACAGCATTTTTAACTCCCTCACTCACCACATCTAAGCCCATGCTGAGTTCTGCCAATTTTAGCCTGTAAGTATTTCTTGAGTTCATCCACTTCTTTGTAACCGTAGTTCAGACCCTTATCATCTCTTGCCTGTTGCTGCTGCTGCGGCTAAGTCACTTCAGTCATATCTGACTCTGTGTGACCCCATAGACGGCAGCCCACCAGGCTCCCCAGTCCCTGGGATTCTCCAGGCAGGAACATTGGAGCGGTTGCCATTTCCTTCTCCAGTGCAGGAAAGTGATCCTAGACTACTGCAATTGCATCCTAACTGGTCTCCATATGTTCACTCTTGTTCTCTTTAAACTGACCTTCCACATTTATGCTACAGGGATCTATATAAAATGAAAACTTGTATCTATGACTCTTCTGCTTAAACTCCTTCAGCAGGTCCTCATCATCTGCAGGAGAGAGCCCAAGCTATGAACTGTGCTCACTTTGCCAACCTTGTCTTTAACAACTCAGGTCCAGCAAATGGAGGTGGCTGCAATTCCCAACACCTGCCTTACTCTGCATTTTTCTCTTTGTCTTTATCTTTCCCACAGTCCCCTACCTCACCCACATCCCCTAAAACAAAGACTCAGCTAGGAAACTTTTACTTAATAAAAATGTGCTGAATCAACATCTGCATAATCCTTAGAAAACTCAGGTCAGCAGTCAGCTCATCCGGAAATCTTTAGCTGGTTCCCTTGTTGCCCCTACTAATGCAGATCACTGTGCCTCTGTTTTTAGAGTAACTGTTCATAGCGAACGGACTTGTGGGCCCAGTGGGGGAAAGAGAGGGTGGGACGAATTAAGAGTAGTATTGACATATATACTCTACCATGTGTAAAATACAGCAGCTAGTGGGAAGCTGCTATACAGCACAGGGAGCTCAGCTTTGTACTCTGTGACGACCTAGAGGAGTGGGATGGGAGGTGGAGTGAGAAGGAGGTGCTAGAGGAAGGAGATATATGTATACTTAGAGCTGATTCACATTGTTGTACGGCAGAAGCCAACACAACATTGTAAAGCAACTATCCTCCAATTAAAGGGGAAAAAAGGAGCTGTCTGTTTATGTATCTTTCTTCCCCACCAGATTCTGAGCTGCCCAAGGATAGAAGCTGAGCCCTGCTCCCCTTTGGGAAATTGGTTTCTCTCTCCCAGTGCATCTTGGAAGGGTGTCACACCTGAGTTATCAAGATGCACTAAGCAAACTCCTGGAGTGTAGATGCTTGAGCTTCTCTCCCTCCTTCCCTCTCCATGTCACTGTGGGTACTGGGAGGAGGAAGCCAAACTGATCAGTGATCCAGGATTTCTCTTTAGCCTTACTCAGTTGTCTTGCCCATGCGGCCGCCTCTGCACCCTCCTTTAAAAAAAATCTCTGCAAAGAAATTCTACTCTCAGGTTTTTTTCTTACATCAGCTTTCAAAGGAATATCAGGAAGAATTTGAATGCTCATTAGAACAAAATTCAAGTAATTAGTCATGGAAACACACTTCCTGGGGTACTCAATAGGCAGAAATACAGATACCTAACCTGAACAGGAGTGGCAATACTAGCATTTCTTGCTGGGGTTGATTCTTCCAGTCAGAAACAACTCAGTAATTCTTTCTAAGTAAGCAAAGAAAAAGGCCATGGAAGATAAAACAAAAGATGAGTTGGATTTTCCTATCAAGACAAGCTGAACTTTTGGAGTCTTTACATGTTAACTTCTCAAGTGCTTTTAGCGAGTATTTGTTAGGGTGAATAATAAATGAAGTTAAAATTGCTATTGAGATACAGATTTTGAATAAGGACTTAATGAGATACTAGGCAGAGTTAGCTGCTAAGAATGGTACAGTCTTATCACCATCTTTCACTTGTCAATTATTTAATGAGACTCCCTTATTCAGACAGTATTGTACAAAAAAGTGTAACCTCTTGTCCTTGCTCAAAGGAGACGTGGAAACTAGGGGTATAGAGAAAATACATGCAGATCAAAAGCTAAACAACTGGAAGCCTCTGAAACAAGAGATATTCAAAATGTAGAACAGAGAGTGATAATTTTGAGACCTAAGAAAAGAGAGACACTGTAGGCCAAGGAGTCACTGAGAAAAGTACACAGAGAGGCACTCACAATGTGTCCTGGGAAGGTACCTTAGGTGATCTGGCTAACCTGGAGGGTTTCGGTTTGAGGAAACGAGGTTGGAAAAGCTTGTGGAAGCCCATGAATTGGGGGTAAGAAATGAGTTTCAACTGTTAAGCCACATTAGAATCTCCTGAGAAATTTAAAATATACTGATGCCTGGGTCCTATACCCAAAGATTCTGATTTAATTGGCCCGAGAATCAAGAGTTTCTCAAGCTCCCAGGTGACTAATGTGCTGTCAGCTTGAGAACTCTGTTAGGCTATAGCAGTTTTCAATCCTGACTGAATATTAGAATCACCTGAGGGAACTATTAAACTAATGCCAAAGGCGACACACAGAATCAGGAGAAAATATTTGTAAATCACATATCTTGATAAAGGAACGTGCATCAAAAATATGTAAAAAACTCTGACAACTCAATACTAACAAGATAATTCAGGTAAATGCGCAAATGATCTGAATAGACATTTCACTAAAAAGGATATTCAGATGGCTAACAAGTACATGAAAAAATGCTCAGCATCATTAGTCATCAGGGAAATGCAAATCAAACCATAAAGAAATACCACTTCACAACTCTAAGATGGCTATAAAAAAAAAAAAAAGATGGACAGCAACAAGTGTTGGAAAGCATGTGGAGAAATTGGAACTCTTATACGCTGCTGGTGGGAATGTAAAATGGTGCAGTTGCTTTAGAAAACATTTTGGCAGTTCCTCAACAAGTTAAATATAGAGTTTCCATCATGACCATCAGTTCCACTCCTGGCATACACCCAAGAGAACTGTTAACGTTCATCCACACAAAAACTTGTACATGTTCATAGCAGCCTTCATAAGATAGCCAAATAGTGGAAACAACTGATCAATGAAAAAAAATGTGGTATATCCATACAGTGTGATATCATTTGGCCACGAAAAGGAATGAAGTTCTGATATATGGTACAACATAGATCAACCTTGAAAACATGCTATGTGAAAGAAGCTAGACATAAAAGAACACATACTGCATGATCCCATTTATATGAAATTCCAGAATAGGTAAACCATAGAGACAGAAAATAGATGAGTGATTGCCAAGGGCTGGAAAAAAGAAGGAATGAGCAGGGGCAGCTAATAGGTATGAGATTTTTTGGGGGGAGTATTTTGGAATCAGATAGTGATGATCCATTCACACCTTTGTGACTGTAATAAAAAGTCGAATTGTATACTTAAAAGGGTGAACTTTTAAAACAGGCGAGTTTTATGGTATATGATCTATATCTTGAACATGAAAGTTTCTCAGTCATGTCCAACTCTTTTCAACCCCATAGACTGTTCAGTTCAATTCAGTTCAATTCAGTTGCTCAGGCATGTCCGACTCTTTGCGACCCTATGAATCTCAGCACACCAGGCCTCCCTGTCTATCCAAACTCATGTCCATCGAGTTGGTGATGCCATCTAGCCATCTCATCCTCTGTTGTCCCTTTCTCCTCCTGCCCCTAATCCCTCCCAGCATCAGGGTCTTTTCCAATGAGTCAACTCTTCACATGAGGTGGCCAAAGTATTGGAGTTTCAGCTTTAGCATCAGTCCTTCCAATGAACGCCCAGGACTGATCTCCTTCAGGATGGGCTGGTTGGATCTCCTTGCAGTCAAAGGGACTCTCAAGAGTCTTCTCCAATACCACAGTTCAAAAGCATCAATTCTTCGGCACTCAGCTTTCTTCACAGTCCAACTCTCACATCTGTACATGACCACTGGAAAAACATAGCCTTGACTAGACGGACCTTTGTTAGCAAAGTAATGTCTCTGCTTTTCAATATGCTATCTAGATTGGTCATAACTTTCCTTCCAAGGAGTAAGCGTCTTTTAATTTCATGGCTGCAGTTACCATCTTCAGTGATTTTGGAGTCCCCCAGAATAAAATCTGACACTGTTTCCACTGTTTCCCAATCTATTTCCCATGAAGAGATGGGACCAGATGCCATGATCTTCATTTTCTGAATGTTGAGCTTTAAGCCTTTTTCACTTTCCTTTTTCACTTTCATCAAGAGGCTTTTTAGTTCCTTTTTACTTTCTGCCATAAAGGTGGTGTCATCTGCATATCTGAGGTTATTGATGTTTCTCCCAGCAATCTTGATTCCAGCTTGTGCTTCATCCAGCCCAGCGTTTCTCACGATGTACTCTGAATATAAGTTAAATAAACAGGGTGATAATATACAGACTTGAAGTACTCCTTTTCCTATTGGAACCAGTCTGTTGTTCCATGTCCAGTTCTAACTGTTGCTTCTTGACCTGCATATAGGTTTCTCAAGAGGCAGGTCCATAGACTGTAGTCCATGGAATTCTCAAGGCCAGAATACTGGAGTGGGTAGCCATTCCCTTCTCTAGGGTATCTTCCCAACCTAAGGATCAAACCCATGTCTCCTGCATTGCAGACAGATTCTTTACCAGCTGAGCCACAAGGGAAGTCCAAGAATACCAGAGTGGGTAGCCTATTCCTTCTCCAGGAGATCTTCCTGACCCAGGAATTGAACCAGGGTCTCCTGCATTGCAGGTGGATTCTTTACCAACTGAGCTATCAGGGAAGCTGAATTATATCTTAATAAGCTATAAAAAATAAAAAATGAAAAGAATTAATCTATCCTCCACCAGCATTAACCAATTAAATTAGAATTTCTAGGAATGGGAGTCAGGCACATATTTTTCTTCTTTTGTGACAAATTGTATTTATTTGTTTATTTGACTGTGTTGGGTCTTAGTTGGGCAGGCGAGATCTTCCATGCATCATGGAAGATCTTTCCTTGCAGCGCATGGACTCTTTAGTGGTGGTGTTTAGGCTTCGGGGCACTTGGGTTCAGTTGTTCTGCAGCATGTGGGATCTTAGTTGCCCAACCAGGGATCAAACCAGAGTCCCCTGCATTGCAAGGCAGATTCTCAACCACTTCTCCCTGGGAAGTCCCCAGGGCCAGGTTCTTGGCGTACAACTAGGACTGAGAACGATGTCATGGCTTAGTGGTAAAGAATCCATCTGCCAATGCAGGGGATGCAGGTTCAATCCCTGGGTTGGGATGACCTCTGGGAGAAGGAAATGTCAGCCTACTTCATTATTCTTGCCTGGAAAATTTCATGGACAGAGGAGCCTGGTAGGCTATATAGTCCATGGGGGTCACAAAAAGTCGGCCATGACTGAGCATGCAGGCATGTACAGGAGATGAAAATCTATTAGTGATCTATGCAGCTTTGTTTTCCCCAAAGCAGAAACAAAATACTTGAGTTCAGTTCAGCTCAGTCCCTCAGTCGTGTCCGACTCTTTGCGACCCTCTGAATCTCAGCACGCCAGGCCTCCCTGTCCATCACCAACTCCTGGAGTTCACCCAGACTCATGTCCATCGAGTCGGTGATGCCATCCAGCCATCTCATTCTCTGTTGAGCCCTTGTCCTCCTGCCCCCAAACCCTCCCAGCATCAGTCTTTTCCAGTGAGTCAACTCTTCACATGAGGTGGCTAAAGTATTGGAGTTTCAGCTTTAGCATCATTCCTTTCAATGAACACCCAGGACTGATCTCCTTTATGATGGACTGGTTGGATCTCCTTGCAATCCAAGGGACTCTCAAGAGTCTTCTCCAACACCACAGTTCAAAAGCATCAATGCTTCGGCGCTCAGCTTTCTTCACAATCCAACTCTCACGTCCATACATGACCACTGGAAAAACCATAGCCTTGACTAGACGGACCTTTGCTGGCAAAGTAATGTCTCTGCTTTTTAATATGCTATCTAGGTTGGTCATAACTTTCACGGATTCAAATCCAGTTTCAACTGTAAATTTCATTGTAAGAGATTATTTTATTGACCCTTCAGTATGGATATGTGGGTGTATTGCTTCAAATAACCCTTTTCAAAAAATGCAAATAGGTAGACAATTGTTAGTATACCTCAAAGCAAAAGGAAAAAAAAAAGTATTTTGTGTTGAAATTGGAATCAAAGACACCAAGTGATTTATTGCTTTAGATAATTTTGGAAAGTCTTGGTTACAAAGTTGACTCTCAGTGCTTCAGTGGCCTATTTTTCAAGTGATTGTAATTTACTTGGGATTTAGTCTTCACTTTGCTCACCATCTGCTCAGTGATATTAGGTAGATCATCCAATGTCTCTAGGCCTCATATAGTCACTACCAAAAAAGGGAATATAATGTCATGTGCTAGGGAATGGGGATATAGTGGGGAAAAAAACAAGAGAGAATAGATATGCTTTCTTCCCTTATGCAGATTTCAGGTTCTTTGCTTAAAAGTGAAGAGACTGAACTAGGTGGTCTCCAAATTCTTTGATCATTTACTGAGGATAACATAAAGGTAGAAGACAGACTAGAGAAATAACTCTTGTGGGCCTCTTGGGCCTCTTCCGTCTTCTGTGATTTAAAGAAATAAATATGCAAGTGTCTTGGAAGGTTGCCTTCAGAATTTGCTATGGAGGATAAATTTGTTGGGTAACATTTTTGTTACCTCTTTATCCTATTCTTGGAATGGACAATAAAGTAAAAATGTTTCAAAACACTTAAATTCCTTCATAAAAGGATGAATCATAGCTTAAAATATCAATACAAATCTACTTGTTTATCTATGTCAGGTGTTAAAAGCCACTTTCAAGTAAACCACTTGATTAGTAAATTAATACAATTAAGCATGATTAGCATGTTAGAAATCTCAGCATAGATTAAAAAATTCCAAATGCATAGCTGTGGTGTTCAATACCAACAGAAGGCCACTTTCTGCCTTCCAAGTGCCTTCCCACTTACTCCACTGTTCCATTCAAAGGAGAATGAAAATAATATCAAAATGTAAACATTCAGTGTAATTATCTCCCAAAGAGCTCCTGTGTCTTTGTCTGCCAAGAGAAAGTCTTTGCTGGAGATCTGTTTGTTAATTAACATATCTTGATTTCAGAAAAAAAAAGTCCTTATATTCTTTTTTCTGTGTGTGTTCCATTACTTTAATTACTTACAAATTAGAAAGTTAGCATGGTTTGTTAGTCAGAGCTAGTCTTTAAGTCCCAATTTTACTACAAAGTAGCCCTGGTTCTCAGTTTCATCTTATGATACATGCCCTCCTTCCTTGTGGAACTGGAGGAAGAAAAAAATGAGATGTTATATTGAAAAACGCTTCAAAATCTAAGAAATCATACAAAGATACTATTATTAATTATTAATACTAGTTACATATGTTACCTATATTAACTTTTGAATAACCTTAACATCCCGTTTCTCATCCATTTTTCACTTAGAGAAAGTTAATAAACCTAGAATTTTTATTTTGCTCAGCAGTCACAATGTATTAAAAAATTGAGACTAAAGAGAGGAAGCAGCTTATGAAGCAAGCTGTTGTTTATTCGCTAAGTCATGTCTGATTCTTTTTCAAGCCTGTGGACTGTAGCCTGCCTATGGGATTTCCCAGGCAAGAATAGTGGAGTGGGTTGACATTTCTTTCTCCAGGGGATCTTCCCAACCCAGGGATCAAACCTGTGTCTCCTGGGTTGGTAAGTGTATTCTTTCCCACTGAGCCACCTGAGAAGCCCATGAAGCAAGCTCGTGACAAACAAATAGAACTTAGGATGGAGTCCAAACTATCAGTGCTTTCTTCTCCCCTCTGTCTCTCCTCTTATCCCTATCTCTCTCTCTCTATCTTTTTTAAGTCTTTATACTCTTTTTTGGAGAAGGCAATGGCACCCCACTTCAGTACTCTTGCCTGGAAAATCCCATGGATGGAGAAGCCTGGTGGGCTGCAGTCCATGGGGTCGCGAAGAGTCGGACTGAGCAACTTCACTTTCACTTTTCACTTTCATGCATTGGAGAAGGAAATGGCAACCCACTCCAGTGTTCTTGCCTGGAGAATCCCAGGAATGGGGGAACCTGGTGGGCTGCAGTCTATGGGGTTGCACAGAGTCGGACATGACTGAAGTGACTTAGCATACTCTTTTTTTAAGCAAATAATTTTCTCCCCCTCCAGAAAACAAGATTTTGGTGAAGCAGTCGCCCATGCTTGTGGTAAACGACAATGAGGTCAACCTCAGCTGCAAGTACACGTACAACCTCTTCTCAAAGGAGTTCCGGGCATCCCTTTATAAGGGAGCAGATAGCGCTGTGGAGGTCTGTGCTGTGAATGGAAACCACTCCCATCCCCTTCAGTCAACAAATAAGGAATTCAACTGCACCGTGAAAGTAGGCAATGAAACAGTGACTTTCTACCTCCAGGATCTGTATGTCAACCAAACAGATATTTATTTCTGCAAACTTGAGGTTCTTTATCCTCCTCCTTACATAGACAATGAGAAGAGTAACGGCACCATTATCCATGTGAAAGGTAAGGTACCACTTGGCCAATGTCTGCTCTCAAGTAACAGTTTTCAGCTACAGTCTTGAAAACTAGGTCATGATCAGTGGTGGGGGTTGGCTAACTCCCAAAGAGGAAAACCAGACAGGAGGTCTACACATGCTAAGCTAGTGATATTTTGCGTATTTTGTTTCCTCTCACATTCTGCCCTGGGAAGAAGGAAGGAAATGTACTCAAATGCCATTCCCATATCATTTAATCTACTCTATTCTATTTTGCAGAGAAACATCTTTGTCCATCTCCCCGGTCTCCTGAGTCTTCTAAGCCATTTTGGGCCTTGGTGGTGGTAAACGGAGTCCTAGTTTTCTATAGCTTGCTAGTAACAGTGGCTCTTTCTAACTGCTGGGTAAGAGAAACAGCATTGCTTCATGTAACTTTTCTATTGCATAAGCAATTGGACATATTCAAGAATTTCGCCTATGTGGCTTATTTTCCATTTAACATGTGATTATTTTCTTTTTCTCTGCTAGGTTTGAGTAAGTTTCCTTGCTAGATTCTCTTTTAGACTATTCAGTTTTACCTGAAATAAAAATCTGATGTGAGTTTTATGTTCCAGAAGCCATTGATTAGGTGGCTAGGCAAGTAAGAAGCTAAACAGGCAAATTAGGGTGGGGGACAAATTAAGGTAGAAAGTTAGTTTTCTTCTTGCCATTTTGCAATGTCATTATGACATATAAAATATGTATAAAAACATAAGTGACTTGGGAATCTAAGCAACTGAAGCCAATGAACAATTTTTGTTCATGGTCAAAAATCATGAGAAATTTGACTACTGAAATTACACATTCAAACCTAGCAAAGAAACTAGGTCTGTTTATCTGAGTCATATTTTTATCTCTTCTGAAGCAGTTAAATTTTGTGAGGCCAAGTACAGTGCTGTCATTATGAAACTATAATGGGAGTTAGACTGTTCTGAGCTCTCACTGCTGAATTGGAGTTTACAAACTTTTGCAATTGTTCATGCGATTAACTTATTAGTGTTTTTCCTCTATCTTCTTCAGTATTGAAGTTTTGGCCTAGGTTTGAACACATATTGATAATCATATATACTGTGAATCAGGGACCTCCTTATTTTCTTTCCTTTTTCTTACTCAGAAGCTTGCTGTTCTTATGTACACAGGATGGCACTCATTCCATATTGTCTTTGAATTTTTTTTTCTAGTAGTTAGATGCATACATGAATCATTTCCTCAACAAGAGATGTATGTTCCTCAAGGATAAAGACTATTTCTCTTGATATTCACCATCCATCTGGTATTAAATACACTTAGTTTAGTGTTTATAGAATACCTATGAATTGATAACCCCTAGAGAGGCCAAACTGAGGACTTAAATGAGTATGCTTGGAGCACCATACTCTTCTTGAAGGCACAGTCCATACATCTGATTTGTACATGAATCAGTGATTTCTGGGAGTCATGTCATGTTGAAGCCATCCTATTTACTATAGCCTTGGTGCTGGGCAGGGCATGAGTGGAGGGGGAGGGCAGTTGGGTTCACAGTCACGCCCAGGATGAATTCAGCCTGTAATCCTTTTAAACTCTTGTTGGTCTATGGCCAAAGTTTGCCTCTCCCTTGTTTCCTGCATGCTTCTCCCATTTGGGGAGACTAAGGGACAGATGGACATTTGTCAGGCAGCCTGTTGCCTAATCTGTACCTTCAGCAAGATCTGTAAGCACCAAAGTGGCTGCTTGTTCCTGGAAATCCTTTATACCAGATATTATCTTGAGAATTTGCCTGCCTTGCCTTCTGCAAGTTGCCCAGCCCTGATGGAGGCCTTTTATGTAGTAAAATATTGCCCAAGTTCTTTCTCTGATGTTAGTTGAGTCCCTTCATCTTTGTGGATCTTGCTATCTTCATCCAAGATACCTTCCATTTTTGAACCTCTGTGGAGTTTGTCAATAATATAATTTAGAAACTCAGTTCGTGTTTTTATCTTGATCCCCTTAGAATAACAACTTCTTAATTAAAATCCAGGTGCAGTGTCTTTTGGGGGTACATTTTAGGACAGGTACTCCCCTGTACCATGCTGACCTAGGTCAATGTACTTTCCTAGCTTTGTGAAAAGTAATTTTGGAAACTGTTTTAACTTTTTGAGGCCAGAAAGGTATTACTCACCATTTAAAATGTATTGTCAATATGCACTAGAGTATCAGTTATTATAACTAGGTTATATATTATAAAACTAATTGTATATTATATAACTATAATATATAACCGGTTATATATTATATAAGTA
>NW_024070211.1:43813899-43837160 GCF_014754425.2 Oryx dammah | reverse complement strand
TATATTATATAACTATAATATATAACCGGTTATATATTATATAAGTATAATATAAAACAGTTATATATTATATAACTATAATATAAAACAGTTATATATTATATAACTAATATACTAAGTGGCTCAAATTACCCAAAGGGACAAAAGTGGCTTCTTATTTTTAATGAGTTTAAAAAGTAGATTTTCAACTTGGAAATATCATAATGCAATACATTTTTCTTTGGCAGCACTACTAACTCCTAGGGCTTCCCTGGTGGCTCAGATGATAAAGAATCTGCCTGCAGTGTGGGAGACCTGGGTTTGATCTCTGGGTCAGGAGAATCCCCTGGAAAAGGGAATGGTTACCCAGTCCAGTGTTCTTGCCTGGAGAATTCCATGGACAGAGGAACCTGATGGGCTACAGTGCATGGGGTTACATAGAGTTGGACATGACTGACTAACACTAACTAACTCCTAGTGAGGTTCATCTTGCTTTGTCTTGAGCAAACCTGTTCTGGTCTCTTTCTGTCTCATGAGCTCCCTGAAAATTGGGAAGTCTCAGTGCTTGGTATACCTTATCTTCTTCTGTGGCCTCTTGTGGTTAGTGAGGTTACGCAATAAGAAGTACCCTTTATTTGCATCTCAAACATAGGTGTTTGTACTCTCTGACCAAAAGGAGATGGAATAAATATATATGTATATTTCATTGAATAACACAGGATTTTTACCTGGGCTCGTCTTTTCCCAATACTGTTACTATTCAAGCAACCAGCACTTTACTGAGATAGGCAGGCAGATCATTAGGGACCCCTAGAGTTTAGCCATTTCGGGGGTACTTTTCTAAGATCCTATTTTTGGCTGGTCTGCACTGTGCCTTGGTGTAAGCTGCTGTTTTCCGGAACTTCCTGAGGACCTGTGATGTACTGCCTTAAGCAGTTCTAGGCTGAGTGGGTTTTTGGGAGCAGCTGCAGATGCTATCTCAGTTCTTGACCTGTTGCTGACATTTGAGTAAACAAAGAGCTCTCCTCTGCCAGGCGGCCACAGACCAGCACCTGTCACCCTCTCTCAATCCTCCATTTGCTCCATGGAGCTGGTAAGCCCATTCTCCTTCTTAGTCTAAAGGAACACTTAAAAAACAGTTTTCTCCTCTATAAATCACACTGTGGGGAATGTGGGGAGTGTGTGTACAGGTAGTATCTGTCTTTAAATCCAGTGGGTATGCTTTTAAAAATCGATTATTAATAACGAATTAATTTGGCTGCAACGGGTCTCAGTTGCATCATGTGGGATCTTACATTGCGGCACATGGACCTGTAGTTTGGGCTTCAGTACTTGCTGCACCTGGGCTTAGTTGCTCAGTAGTATGTGGAATCTTCAGTCCCTGACCAGGGATCAAACCTGTATCCCCTGAATTGCAACGTGGATTCTTAACCACTGGGCCACCAGGGAAGTCCCTCCAGTGGGTTCTTGAAGACCATGTCTTTTAAATATAGTGTCTTATGTTTGCCTGTGTCTTTCTGCTGCTTCCAAGAAATGAATGGGTAAGGATGGGGTAGGAGGAAGAGAAAGGGAGGAGTGGTCCTGAAATCAAAGTCACACGTCTGTGGCATAGAGTGAATGGTGAAGGGTTGAATGACTTAGTCACCCAGGCATGTTTAAAGTGAGTGCTCTGCACACACATACACATATGCTCCATGCTCGTGGACACTGTGGGTTCTGTTTACTGTTCCCAGCCATGCATGTGTCATTTCTGTCCCACTGTTGTATTTACAGTTAGGGTAAAAATGACTAAATCTGCTATCTGATAACAGCAAGAGGGTAAGCATGGGAGCGGACTGCAGCAGATTTTTCATAATTTTCGTGCACTCCAGAGAACTTCAGAATCAAGACATCTTCATTATGGGGGTCCTTCTAATTGGCTATAGTTTAATTTGAGTGTCCAGAGGCAAAAACTGTCCTTAGAAGTCTGGCAAGAGGAGTCCTCAGAGTTAGAGTAAGTACTAACTTACTAAGTAAGTATTACCCTGCCTCCCAGGATAACAGCAGAAATCTTTCACATTTATTTCAGGGCAGTTCCTTGCCTCACTTCTTCCCTGCCATAACCCTGTGCTCAAGAGGACTCTAGTCTTTTATTTATCGAAAGGATGTAGAACCAAGATGTTTCAAGGGCAACTTCCCTCACACACTTGGTTTCCATAGCTATCTCTCTCTGAATGAATCCCCCAGTTATGTCTGTTTAATGCTGTCCTCTTCTTACTTCCAGCTAGATAATCCATCCGTCATCTCAAATCCCAAATAACCGAAACTGAATTGAGAGCCACTCTCAAACCTACTTCACCTCTCTTCTTGCCTTATACCTGTGGATGAAACTCTATCCTCTTGGTCACCCGGGCTCTGATCATCAGTCATCTCTGAGTATGAGCAAGAAGGAGGACCCAAACAGTCTAACAATACTCATTCTAACTTGACGATGTATTTGTATCCATTGCTTCCTTTCCATTCCTTTCTTTTTCATGATCAGACTCTTCAGATCAGGATTTCTTGGTCTTGGCACTACTGACATTTTGAGCTGGATAAGACTTTGTCGTCAGGAGCTGCCTTGTACAGTGTAGGACGTTGAGCAGCATCCTTGGCCTCGACCCACTAGAGACCAGTAGCACTCATCCTAGTTGTGACAACCCAAATGTCTTCAGATGTTGTCAGATGTCCCCTGGGACAGGGGATAAGGGAACTGGAGGTGTCAAGGATGAGGCTTAGGAGGTCTAGCTTGGGCAACTATATGTAGGATAGTGTCACTCATTGGGATGAGAAACACTAGAAGGGACCAGCCTTCATGCCTTTGAACACGTTGAGTTTAAAGCATCTTTGAGGTCTAATCCAGAGATATAAATTCGGGTGAATAGGTGATAACTGAAGCTGTGAATATGCATGAAGTTGCCTAGGAGAGAGGATGAGTAGAGGAGAATGCCTAGGACTGTGAGGAACTCTAACACCGAATGTCTAGTTAAGGAAGAATGAGTTTGCAAGGAGGCAGTGGCCATCCTTCTTCCAGGTAGGGTGAAACCTGGAAGTACCATCTCACAGAAGGCAAAACAGAGCGTTTCAGAAAGGAGAGAGTGATGGATCATCTAGAATGCAGCTGAGAGTTCAAAAGGTGAGGCCTGAAAAGAAGTGTTTGGCCAACTTTCAGCACTTAACTCATGGCCCTTTGACAAAGAAGATGGAAAGGGCTCAGGTAGGAGTGCGTGGAAATAAGGCCAGTCTTTTGCTTACTTATTCAGGTGTTCATGACATTCCTGTCCAACGTATTTACTTTTGCATCAGGCCTATATGCCAAGAAATAGACTTTTTTAAATTTTATTTTAGAGAACTCTAAATCCAGAAATCTGGATGGCTTTCTATTTTTAGAATTTTTATGGGTCTTTTATGCAACAAGTAAATTTTACCAGCACATTGATTCAGAAAAGATGTTCTTAACCCTCAGTCAAAACTTTGCTAAGGTTCATGGTGTATATAGCTCTTGTTCCAGGGTTAGTATTACCCTTATTTCCCTCAGCCCTGGTAGGACTTCATCCAGAGGGAGCTGAGTCTGAGGAATGGAGATGAATGATGCTATTGTCTTTAATGGAGTGGGTTGCCATGCCCTCCTCCATGGGATCTTCCAAACCCAGGGATTGAACCCAGGTCTCCCACATTGCAGGTGGATTCTTTACCATCTGAGCCACCAGGGAAACCCTAATGGAAATGTACATACACATAAAGGAACAGGAATGTAACTAGTTGCCTAGAATGTAACACTCAATTAATTTGGACTCCACTGCTATTTATTTGTGACTATTCTGGACTCTGGAGGGCTGAAGGTCCTCTGGTTAATTATGGGGAAAAATGGCTTCTTTAAGCAAATGGTTAACGTAAGAAGATTGCCATGGGGATGCTTAACCTTTTCAAAGGAGGAAGGACCTTTAAGAATATTCACATATCAATGGTTGATATGTTAATTAGACATGCTTTTGGAATTCATCCACATGGCTGCATTGAGAATAACAGGGGTGCCTTTCTCTAAAACACTTTCTTTGATTCAAAATTTTCAAGTTAATTTGGAAGAGTCCAAAGTAGTTGGGTTGGATTAACCATCCAAGTCCAAGGTGCTCAGTGAATTCATGGCTTCATTTGACTGGCCATGCTCTGAGTGGTTGTCCCCAAATTGTAGAACTCCTCCCCAGACGCCTCTCTCTGTGTCCTGCCCCCTTCACAATGACACTTCTTTTTTTTTTTTTTCACAGATGAAGAGTAAGAGAAACAGGATGCTTCAGAGCGACTACATGAACATGACCCCCCGCAGGCCAGGGCCCACCCGAAGGCACTACCAGCCCTATGCGCCAACACGAGACTTTGCGGCCTACCGCTCCTGACATGGACGCCTATCCAGATGCAAGCTGGCTGGCCCCTCTTCACCTGCTCAACACCACTGCTCTGGATAGGAAAGGCCTGCCTTGTCTTCAGCCAGCCACCGTGGCCTTCTGTTAGGCCACTGATGCCAAATTTTCTTGAATGACTAGACCAAAGAACGTCATTTTGAGACTCTGAGATGAAGTGAAGGAAGACTACTGTGGCAGACTCTATCTCCTAGTGCCACAGTCCAAATTCAAACTCACCATGTATTTATTGACTGGATTGAGAGGTTAGGGTAGAAAACCAAAAGTGAGTGCATTCTGTTAAGCCTTGAAATCTGCCTCCAGTTCCACTCCTTTCTAACTCACCTACACGTTGTGGTCAAGCGAAGTGTGATATTGAAAGACATTTTAGATGGAGAAGAAGTTAGGAAATCACTCCCTTTGAAGAAATGGGGATTTAAGGTGGGGATAGGTTAGAAATGGGGAAGGAGTAGTGAGACGTAAACATTTTTAAAACCGTTAAAACACTGTCTCTCACTCATGAAATGAGCCACTTAGTTCCTATTTAATGCTGTTTTAGTTTGTAAAGATGTAGATACTCTTTTTGAATTCTGGTCCTATTTGGTCATTTTGACCAAGAGATTCTCTTTAGAGTCATGGGAGGCAAACCAACTTGCTTTCCTTACTCCCTATGATGGGAACTCAATGTAGTCTTCACAATATGATTTTGAAAGAATAAAGTAGTCCTCCCACACCAAGGAAGAATGTGTCAGGAAATAAGGTCGCTTTAGGTCAAAAATTATTTGAATATGATGAAGGGCTATTTATTCAGCAGCTCATTTCAGTCCAATCATACAGGAGCCTCTTCTGTTTCATGTATTTTAGATCTGCACAGTTGGTTTCTTTATTGTCTGCATGAAATCTAGAGTGGGATGCAGAGGGCGTATCCAGAGAGAGAAGTAAAGATACTGTGAAAGAAGGATGTTAGCATCTATTAGAACAGGAGGGATGAGTCCTGAGAAACCTCTGAAGGAGGGAGAACAGAAGGGAATGACACAATTCTTGCCATGTGCTGAAGGTATGGCCAGCATTTGGTGGGAGTTTTCCAGAAACAGCAGGCAGAAAGAGCCATGATGAGAGCTCCTTTCTGGGATTTTTTGGCTTTAGGGCTCAGAGCTCCAGAAATCTGGTTCGGCTGCCTGTTTACCCTGGAGATCCTTCAACATGGAAAAATATTTGATGCTATTGAGATATCATCAAAGTTCTCAAGACACTCTGCAAGGCCAGATCCTGGACACACTATGGATATTTTTCTGGTTCCAGTTTGGGTCAACTGGAGTATGTCTGGGGACCTTGAAGAACAGCTTTACTGTTGCCATTATAATTTGTTCAGTGCTTTGATTCATTCAGATGTTGGAGAAGTCTAGGTTTTAGAGGCAGGTAGACCTGGTTCACGGAGAAGGCAGTGGCAACCCACTCCAGTACTCTTGCCTGGAAAATCCCATGGATGGAGGAGCCTGGCAGTCCATGGGGTCACACAGAGTTGGACACAACTGAAGCGACTTAGCAGCAGCAGCAGACCTGGTTCAAGTTCTATTGCTAGTTGGCCTCAGGAGAGTCCCTGCCTTTCTAAAACTCTGATTCCCCAACTATAAAATGAAGATAATGATCAAAAAAGTTTGTTTTTATACTATCATTTCCATGAGGGCATGTCCCAAGTTTGTCTCTTTTTTTCCTGCTTGTCCCTGACACGTAGTACCATGCCTGACATATGTTAGCTATTATTATTATTGTCGTATAGATAACCTATGTATAAAAATTAAGCCGGGCAATGACCTGAGAAAGAAGAGACTGTTATAACACAAATTTAAACCCACTACCCAGGGATGAGGTGCTACAAAATTTGAGAGCCTCTAAACTCCCTCGCATTCCCTGTTTCAAAATACTTTAGCTTGTAATAAAAATGTACAGTGTTCTGCCTCCCACTTTTATGTATATAAAGAGGTCTCCTCTAACTTTTTTTGGTAACATGTGGAAGAATAGAAATCTTATAATTCCAGACAGAGGATATTCTACTTCGGTTGATTTTAATGTGGGTTTCCATTCCATGAGTTTAATTATGTTCAAAGAAGGTCAAACCTAGCGGTACTTGGGTGATAAAGAACTGTTGAATTTATGTGACACATGTAACGCATTGCCAGGCTCTTGGCATACAGAGTTCCTTAATCCAAGTTATCAGATTGAATTAGAAAAGGACAGAGCTAGAGAATTTTTAGAAAGGGCAATGACAAAAAATAAAGTAAAAAATGGAAAGATTTGCTCTTTGGTAATACATGGTTTTATTTTCTGATGGGAAAAATAGGTCTACTGAAGATGAATCATACTTTAGATTTCTCTTACTCACTCTGAACAGAACCAGAGTAGAAATGTTAACAGGGAAGTCCGTTTTCACTATTACTACGAACTAAGAAATGGTTTAAAAACAGTGGTTGGAGCAAGGCTTTTACGGTTTCAAATATGGCAGTTGTGAAGAAAACAATGCCATTTGCTGCTATTTTTGTAAGAGTCTTATAATTAACAGTGTTTCTGTAATTTTTGATTGTGAGCTCACTTATTTGGGGATGAACATGCCAATTTAAAGAGACTTAGTGTACATGATGTTCTGTGTTCAGTGATAAAACTACTGAACTACCATGTGCTTTTTTTAAACTTTGTGCTTTAACTGGGTAGAGCAGGTATGCTTTACTTTTGGTGATGAATCTGGAGAAAATCTGTTATTTAAAAAAAGTATGGGATAAACCTTTCTAGTAAATCTCCAGTTTAACCTTAAAAAAAAATCCAGACTTTTAAATATTAGTTGTACTTCAAAGGGAAGTACACTTTTGGATTATTTGCATGGCTTTAGTCACAGCTTCTCATCAGAGCAATAGTTTATGTCTCTGAGATGTCAGGCTGGGCTTACCTGTGCATTCTATGTGATGTAAATGCTGAATCAGAAAGATCAAACTTCAGCCTTGATTCTGTCTGTTCTTCAGGTTAACTGACTGAGCCACTAGTTCTCAAGGTTAATTTAATGGGGATGTTGGTGGTTAAATGGATATCAGATCCCTCATCTCAGCCTTCTGTACTGCTGTACAGGAACCAGAGCAGGCCTGGGGACTGACTCCACAGTGCTAAATTTAACTGCATGCTGGAGGTTGAGATGGTGACAATGATGAGCCTGGAACCAAGGGCAACATGGCTGTAGACTTGTTACTATACAGGGCTCGGTGTCTGCAAGGGCACTTGAGGCTCAGGAAATCTCTTTCTTAGAAGTGTATGTATACTTTCTGATGCACTCCTCCTCAAATATCACAGGCATGTTCCAGCCTCAGGGCCTTTACACATACTGTTTCCTCTGTCTGAAACATCTTCCCCAGATATCTACCTGGCTTCCTCCTTCCTTTTCTTCAGGTCCCTGCTCAAGAGTCACTTTCTACCATTGTGAAATCCCTCCAAGAAACACCTGCTTTTCTTGCTTGTTTTTCTTCCCATAGCATTTCACAATTTCTTACACATGATTTTTAAACTTGTTTACTGCCTATTTCCCGAAACTAGATCTAAGAGGGCTGGTGCTTTGACTGCTTTGTTTGTTGTCATATCTCCAGTGCCCAGAACAGAGCCTGGTGTTTAACAAATATTGATTGACTGAATGAATGAATTTCACCAGCCTTCATGAATTAATGGCCAGTCTAAAGAAAGTAATCAGACTCTGAGAAGAAGAGAGCCAGTTCTGTTTTCCACTTTCCTATTAGTAAGCTCAAAAATCTACTTTATTCATGAGACAGGAAGTAAAACATATACACAGCCAAACCTGGTGAAAGAAAACCTGATAGCTATAAGTTCATTTACATTTTAGAAATATTTGTGCAGTGAGAAAAACCAATACTGTTAGAGTCATCTTAAAAAGTCACGCTAAGTAGAGATTAAGTCGATTTCTCATTGAAGTCTCCAAATCGCCTCTTAATGGAGTATTGACTATGTTTTAAACATGCATTCAGTATAAATAATCTGAAAATGTTGGCTTTGCTGTTAAAATCTCATCCTACTACAAAATCGCTGCTCTTTCTTTTCCTTTTTTCTTGACCCACTAAATTCTATCAATGCCTTGCCTGGCTATGATTCTAAAAGAACTCAAGGATGCTGAGGACAGACAGTTTAAGCTTCTCCTGTCATACTCTTGTCTTAACGGAACAGGCTAATGGCATGCAATAGTTTAAAAGTAGAACAGTAAACAAAATTGTGGCATTTGGAGCAAGTTGAAAAATTCAAATGGGTATATTAATCACCACACACAGTGCTATCCTCTTGGGGGTAGAGCAAGGCCCTTGCACAAGAGACACAAGCTATTACTTCATGTAATAGCTACCATTACTTGATTGCAAATTGTGCTTTGAGTGTGGCCTAGGTGTGCTATGACTTCATCTCCAAATGGACTATTTTCTTTGTGGAAATGGAGCTCATTAAACTTAAAGATAACCAAAATCTCCTACTCCAAGAAAGATTCAACTTAGCTAGTAACTCAGACCAAATCAACCAGAAAAGGATAAGTTGGTAAAAAAAAAAAAATCAGGCATTAAATGAATAGACTTAATAAATATTCCTTTACTGGGCTAATAAAATAGTATAATCTGGTTCTGTGAAAAGGTTTCAGCCCTTTGTAACTCAAGTACAAAATGAAATAAATTGCAAACTTTTTATGATTTTACCTAACAGACCTCCCACCTTGTTCTAACTATGTAACTAAGAGACCAGTGTGCCACAGCCCTGAATTCACTTTTTAAAATCCAGTCTGATAAGAGAGATTGATTCCTTTTAAAGCAGAACACTTTCTCCTCTCCTTGTCTGGAACAGAGATAATGGATGAGTGAGAAAAAAATCAAAGAAACTTCTGGATCAATCATAATAGGGGCCCTAACCCCTACCCTGGGCTTCTCTGGTGGCTTGACCACCAATTTAAGCAGTAGTAAATGGGATGATCTGGGAGTTACCAGAAACTAGCTGGTCATGTTATCTGTGTCTCTTTAGCTGAGGCACCAACTCTTAGCTTTTCAACAGTGGTGCTCAGAAGTTTAGCTCTTCTGGAATGAATCTCAGTGGGTGGTTCTCGGATTTGGCATCCCAAAGGAATGTGTGGCTTTCTCTTTGAAGATTCCCAGGCTCTCAGCACTTAGAGATCCAGGCCACTGTCCAGGGCAAAGTGGAGCTCACTTCCTCAGGGTGACTTTTGTTCCTTTCAGAGTACAGACACTGGGCTCCATGCTTGAAAAACACTAAGGATGAAATATGGGTGATCCAAGAATATGTCATCTGTTTTGAGCTAATCTCATTATTGAGGCCACTCTAAAGGCCAGAATGTGTGCTTCCTAAGCCCATTTCCTTATCTTATTTGCCTGTGTAAACTCGGTGCAAAGTTTTGGAATGCTGGGAATTTGAGGGGACAAAATGTCACAGAAAGGTGAATTTATCTTTGCGTAAGGCTGGATTGGATTCTACTTACACTTCAACAGGCAGAGCTATCTCAATGGCAGATTGAAACACTCCTCTGGCTCCAAAGAACAAATTGTGAGAGCTAGGTGGAAATGTCAGTTGAGACAGAAGAGCAGCAAACAGCTTTGTTTTCCTATAGTTGTGGTTTTGCTTGGTGATGATGACACACGACGATGAAAATGTGCAGCATGAACTCCAGTTGTTATCTGAGTGAGCATCTCTGCCAACACTGAAGGATATGTGTGGGTGTCACCTGCAAGCACAGAGAGAGAGAGAAAGAAAGGCCTTGGTTCGGAAAGAAGAGCCAGTTAATCAAAGATCAACAGTGACAAGTGGTGCTGTTTATTTCGTGAGCGTCAGATTTGACTTCCTTCCCCTTGCTAATCTCCAAGTCTGAATTTAGTCTCTGGACTAAATAGATGAGTGTCTGGTGACTGAGGAAGGGGGTGGGACAAGGTGGGCTTGAGTAGGCGTCATGGCAATTACCATGGTTACTTAGTCATATCTTGGTCTCCTGGGCACACACTTAGCATTTGATATGTTAGCTTCCAAAATGTGCATTCTTGCTAACTTTCAAGAACCTGTGACATATTCCATGAAGGTAGACAAATCTGAGGTTTTCTTGGGGTCCCCTTTGTATTCCCAACCCTATGCAACTCTTGTTTCACTTGTTCTATATCGCTTCCTCTTCTCTTTTTTTCCATCCACTGTATAACTATTTAATGAGCACTTGCCCAGCTCTAAGAAGTAGGCTAGGAAGGGGACGTGGCAGCAAGTAACGCAGTGTTACTGTCTCGATGCTCACCAAGTACAGAGTGTAGATGATGTATGTCTCTTCTTTTTAAAAATACCCTAATCAGGATAATACCACTTATTCTTAATTACGTGTTCAGACCTGAATGTGGCTATTTGATTTGGGGTTTGCTTGAAACATTTTTTTGAGATGTTCTTATTTCCCATCTCTAACATGTTTCACATCTTAGCTCAGGATTGACAAATTTTTTTTCCTGGAAATGGCCCGATAGCAAAGATTTTAAGCTTTGTGATCATACTGTCTCTTGCAGTCAGTTCTGCCACTGGAGTCCAAAGGCAGCCACAGACAATATGGAAACTAGTGAACATGTCTGTGTTCTCATCTTTATTTGTGGATATTTGAATTTCATGTAACTTTTGCACATCACACAATATTAATATTCTTTTGATTCCACCCTCCCTCACCCCCAGCCACTCATAATGTAAAACCGACTCTTAGCTCAGGGGCTGCTCGGAGGCAGATGGTGGGCTGGATTTGGCCTTTGCTGGCTCTGGACTTGGATCCAAGCCATAATTTTAGCTACAAGCTTGTCTTTGAGTTCCAGTCACTCTCCATACTTTTAGAGCTGGAAGGAGTTAGTTTGGATATGTGTGAACTTGGGAGTGGTGAATGGTAAGTATCTGTTTTGAAATAAGGATCTGGATCAGTGGAAGAAGAAGAAGAAACTTCCTTTGAGGGAAAATCACTTTTGATAGAGATGGGAAATTATAAATAAACAGGGAGAGAAGCCAGTTCGGGATGATAGTGTCCCCTGGACATTACGGCTAAAAGCTTACCACTCTTAGGAATTGTGGCTCCTCTTCTCTCAAGTCCTGTTTGCTCTTTCTCTTCTTTTCTCAGCATCACATCAGTTTAATCTTCAGGGAAACAAAGTACATTTTGAGTCACAGCACGAAGGGGCAAAAAATGACCTATGTCCTATGTAATGAAAGGGAAGGACCATTTTCCTGTTAATTCATCCACACCCAGCTCCCTCAAATCCAACTTGATGGGGGGCGAATTACAGAGATCAGAAGCAGCTGGCACAACATTGGGCTCCTATTTTCTGTCCATCACATTCTTTCAGTCTGCACTTGGCTGCCATTTAATGGGTGACCAAGAGTGACCCCTCTGAAATTCAAACTGAAACTCAGCATTTCTCAAGTAACTGGTGAAATCACTTGTACTCAGATAAGAAAGGCCCTGACCTGACCCTTACCATTCCCTCACCTTCATTCCCTTCTCCTGTCTACAGCTGCTGGTTACATCCAAGGTACAAATAGTCCTTGGAAGTAGCCCCAGCCTGTGTGTGGACCCTGAGCCACACACCCATTCACACCATCTGGGCAATTTAAAAATAGGGCCAAATGTAGCATTTAGCCTGAGCTATCCAGCCAAGATGAGGAAATCGCCTCTAAAAGGTCAGATGATTAAGATGATTGTGCCAACAGTCAAGGATGCCAGTAATGAAAACAGATTCTGGTAGAATGGATTTATCCTCACTTCGTACATGGCATTCGAGTTCTGGGTCTGGGTGAATAGCCACAGGAATTCCTAGAGTTTTCTTCTCCAGCACGCAGGGCCACTGTGAACTCTTCTGTGCTGTGTGCCCTGTGCGAGGGCATGAGGAGGCTAAGACACAGTCAGGATCTGAGCAAAGCAGTCAGTCCTAAAGGAAATCAACCTCAAATATCAATCGGAAGGACTGATGCTAAAACTGAAGCTCCAATCCCTTGGCCACCTGATGTGAAGAGCAGACCCATTGGAAAAGCCCCTGATGCTGGGAAAGATTGAAGTCAGGAGAAGAAGGGGATGACAGAGGATGAGATGGTTGGATGGCATCACTGACTCAGTGGACCTGGGTTTGAGCAAACCCTGGGAGATGGTGAAGGACAGGGAAGCCTGGCATGCTGCAGTCCATGGGGTTGCAAAGAGTTGGACACTACTTAGAAACTGAAGGACAACAAAATAAGCTACTCCCCTAGAAGAGCTATGCCCACCTGAAAAGGGCACTTTTCTGTAATGACAACATCTAAGGTCTGGTCAAGGCTATGGTTTTTCCTGTGGTCATGTATGGGTGTGAGAGTTGGACTGTGAAGAAAGCTGAATGCCGAAGAATTGATGCTTTTGAACTGTGGTGTTGGAGAAGACTCTTGAGAGTCCCTTGGACTGCAAGGAGATCCAACCAGTCCATTCTGAAGGAGATCAGCCCTGGGATTTCTTTGGAGGGAATGATGCTGAAGCTGAAACTCCAGTACTTTGGCCACCTCATGCGAAGAGTTGACTCATTGGAAAAGACTCTGATGCTGGGAGGGATTGGAGGCAGGAGAAGGGGACGACAGAGGATGAGATGGCTGGATGGCATCACCGACTCAATGGACATGAGTCTGAGTGAACTCTGAGAGTTGGTGATGGACAGGGAGGCCTGACGTGCTGCGATTTACGGGGTCGCAAAGAGTCGGACACGACTGAGTGACTGAACTGAACTGAACTGAAACTGAAGGGCTATTGAAGTCCTAATAGAATGCTTGACTTTCTGAAGCTTGATTACTGAGTTCTTTATGGAATAGGTTAGATCCTTATCTCAAAACAGGAATGATCCAGGATGAATAATAGTTAAAAAAAAAACATGGCATACCATAACAATTTCTCTCTGGGGGCCCTTCTCTATAGTCTTCTCTTTCCTGCATTTCTACAGAGTTTAATTCAATTGGTTGGTTTTTCTTGACATTCATCTGGTGGGGTTGTCTTTTAAGAGTAATGTGAGAAGAAACTTCCTGGTTCAGATTTCAGAGGAAAATAAATTTTTGTGACCTGGAGAGTATCAGGATTGGGGTTTACTCTTAGAATGCCCCTGAAATTTTTCACTTAATGGCAGGGTCTTCTCTTATTTCATGGTTATCAGTAGGTGAAGGGGCTAGACCAAATAACCTCAAGTTTAATTCCTATGAGTTTTCAAATTTTTTATTATAACTCTCCCAGGATAGTTTCCCCAAAATAAATGCCATTGTTTTGGCTTTTCTCCCATCATCACATTCCCAAGTCTTATAGATATAAATATTTTATGTTTGATATTTGTCAATCAGGTTTATTGGAATAAAGCTAAAATTTCCTATAACTTTTAAATTTAATAATTTATTAAATAAGTAGGAAAGACAGGCCTTAGAAAGTATAAAATAATAAAT
Source organism: Oryx dammah (assembly GCF_014754425.2). Classification (NCBI taxonomy): domain Eukaryota; kingdom Metazoa; phylum Chordata; class Mammalia; order Artiodactyla; family Bovidae; genus Oryx; species Oryx dammah. The sequence goes on along the minus strand of NW_024070211.1, from coordinate 43,823,280 downwards.
ATTTTAAAAATATATTAGATTTTTAAATTAAAAATGTATGAAAATATAAAATAGAAAAATCACATTGTTAATCTAGATCAGTGGCTTAAACTTTTTCATTTTTTAGTGGCTTCACTGAGTCTTCACTGTGGCTCGCAGGCTCTTTGCTGTTGTGAGTGGGTTTTCTCTAGCTGCAAGGCTAGTGGGGGTTACTCTTTGGTTGCTGTGCACAGGCTTCTCATTGCGGTTGTTTCTCTTGTTGCAGAGCATTGACTCGAGGGCACGTGGGCTTCTGTAGCTGTGGGGCACAGGCTTAGGTGCCCCAAGGCCTGTGGGATCTTAGTTTCCTCACCAGGAACCAAACCCAGGTCCCCTGCACTGGTGGGTGGATTCTTAATCACTGGACCATCAGGGAAGTCCTCCAATTATAATTTTTTTTTCCAAGTGGCAGAATCTTTTTCCATTTTTCTCCTAATATAATCTTATCAGAAAGTCACAGTCAGTATACAGGCCTGGCACCCTCATCTTTTCTGTCTCTCTTAGCTACTCGTAGTGGCTCCCCAGTCAAAACTCATTTTCCTTGGGGTTCTGATTAAATGAAACAACTTATCTGTATTCATTGTCATTCTTAGTCTCAACTGAGATTGTGTCTTTATCTCAAATGGCCAGAAAATAGTCTCTACAGAATTTAGCTTTAGGATTATTTATATGTGAATCTTTTCCTTCATGTCCATGCAAACAGTTTTGCTTTTTGGTCTAGTTTCTTTATATTTTGTTAAAATGCCTCTTTTTTCGCATTCACATTCTTTTCATCTAGAAAAATAATTTACTCTAAAATGAAAATACTTTAAATTAGTTTTAAAAATAAAACATCCACGTTTAGATCTCTTTATTTTTGTAATACATGATAAGTAATATTTCATGCCAAATAACCAGAACAAGTACAGAATTAATTTCATTTTCTAACAAAGACCACAATTTGCTCTTTACTTGAGGATCTTCTATTGTTTCACGTAATTCTTCTAATGTGTTATCTATTTGAGACTTACAAGTGAAGTCGCTCAGCTGTGTCAGACTCTTTGTGACCCCGTGGACTGTAACTTATCAGGCTCATCTGCCCATGGGATTTTCCAGGCAATAGTACTGGAGTGGATTGCCATTTCCTTCTACTGGAGTGGATTGCCATTTCCTTCTCCAGCGGATCTTCCCTACCCAGGGATCGAACCCAGGTCTCCCGCATTGTAGACAGACACTTTACCATCTGAGCCACCAGGGAAGTCTTGAGACTTACCTAAGTCTATTTGCTTCAGTGCAATATCAATAGTATTTAGTCGCCATTCTCATCATATACTCAAAGCAGTTATAAGGTTGAATTTGCTACGTATTTCATCAAGATTTCTTTCTTATAAGTTCAATTTAGTCGCTCAGTCATGTCCGACTCTTTTCAAACCCATGGACTACAGCACGCCAGGGTTCCCTGTCCATCACCAGTTCCCAGAGCTTGTTCAAACTTATGTCCATCAAATCAGTGATGCCATCCAAGCATCTCATTCTCTGTCATCCCCTTCTCCTTTCCAGGAGGGCTTCCCAGATGGCTCAGTGGTAAAGAATCTACCTGCCAAGCAGGACCAGCTACCCACTCCAGTATTCTAGCCTGGAGTTGCAAAGAGTTGGACACAACTGAGAGACTTTCACTTTCTCTGTTTTAGAAGATCCATAAAACATTGGGCATAATCTTTGAGTTTTTCCAAAGAATGTCATTATTTTCTGCACATTTGAACTCACAACTCACAGTGCCAAATATAAACAGTGAGACATACGTAACTTTTGTATTTTTGGCCAAAATTCTGGCTTGTATACATTTTTATTTTCAACCATGTTAGTGTCACTTTCATAGGCTTTCCTTTTACAATTAAAAAAAAAAGAACAAAATAAAGCTAAAATTGTTTAATTTTTTGAAGACTTAAATAAACATGTATATATAATACACACACACACACATATATATACTTTGTATAAAATAGATAACTAATGAGAACCTACTATACAGCACAGGGAAAAAAATCTGTTTGTAGGACATATACTGTGCTATGCTGTGCTTAGTTGCTCAGTCATGTCTGACTCTTTACAACCCAATAAACTGTAGCTGGCCAGGCTCCTCTGTCCATGGGGTTTTTCAGGCAAGAATACTCGAGTGGGTTGCCGTGCCCTCCTCCAGGACATATATTAAGTTAACCTTAAAAATGTATCCCCATATACATTAGGTGCAGACAATAGTGTTTGATTCCACTTATATGAGATACCTGGAATTGCCAAATTGATAGCATCAGAAAGTACACTGGTAGATGTCAGGGGTCAGGGGAGTGGATGAAAAGGGGAACTGGGGACTTGGTGTTTAATGGGGACAGAGTTTCAGTTTAGGAAGGTGAAAAATTCAGGAGATGGACAATAGTGAGAATTGCACAGCAGTATGAATATACTTAGTGCCTTTGAACTGTATAGCTAAATATGGCTAAAATAGTATGTTTTATATTATGTGACTTTTATCACAAAAACTTTTAAATTTAAACATCTAAATAGATAAGAATTTGCAATTCTACCATCTAACTTCCATTTAGTTGCCATGTCAACATGATGGACGCGAAGAGGTGTCATCCAGATTCCATGCAGGACTGAGGCCTCATTTCTGCGGCTGCTGTGTTTGCTTTTGATGGTCCCCTCTCCAAGAACTGCTCTCTCCTGCAAGGACCTGACTCACCCTGTGTTATGCCTTCTCCCTGGGAGCAGACTTTATTCAGTGCTAGGTCGGTTTGGCTGTACCACCGTTGGGATAATGCTAAAGGACCAGCCCCCAGGGTTCTGAAACTTGTGATAGTATTGATCATGGCTTTGTTTTAACAGCGACTGCTCCACAGTTCAATTTCTCCCTGGGCCCCATCCTGCTTCCTTCACTGCTCTTTTCCACTGAGCATTTTTCCCTTGTATAAACTCTAATAAATTTCAGGCTCTCAGAGTTTGGTCCCAGGAAACCAAACCTATGATAGTAAAAAACCAGCATCAGCTTTCATGTATGCTCTCTAGGTTTACAGATTTACATATTTTAGATCATTTAAATGGCTTTATATTGCAAAATGGTCCAAAATATCATGTGAAACTGTAGCAAACACTGTGCTACTTTGTAAGAACCTCTGGAACTGCAAATTGGAGCCCAAAGAGAAACAAGAAAAAGGATGTTTAGCAGTAGTGGGAAGTGATATCTTCTCGTAAAAGAATCCATTGCATTCATGCTATCTGAGATGAAGAATTTAAAAGGCTAGTTTTCCCTTTCCTTTGATGAAAAGTTTCCGGCTCTCGGTCCTCCCCAAACTTGGATGCAGTATCTGTGTCTGAGATTGGCAGAGGCGCAAACTACAGAATTTATGGCATTTGGAGGGCAGTTGCCCAGTATTTTGAGGTCATAGGTCAAGAGATGTGGAAGAGAATTTCTGGAGCCTGATATGCAGAATTCTCAGGGCAGAATTCTTTTTCCTGTGGGGGTTTTCATGGTGAGATGAAAATATGGAACCCTGGGGAACACCAACAGCTAAGACAGGAACTGAGGGAGGTAAGCCTAAAACGACCTAACGGGAGTAGCCAGAGGAAGCAAGTAGAACTGTTAGGTTGAACCACGTAAAACTGCTGACATTTGACCTTTTATTAAAAAAAATTAATAGACTCATTTTGAAAAGCACTGTTAAATTTACTGCAAAATTGAGCAAAAGTACAGGAAGTTCTCATAAATTCTCCCCACCCCTGCTTTACCTCACCCCATACAGCTTATTGCATCATCAGCTTCTCCCTCCAGAGTGGTATGTTTATTGCAATCAATGAACCATCACTGACACATCATTACCAGCCAAATTCATAGTTCATATTAGAGTTCACTCTTGCTTTTATACTTTCCACAGATTTTTGACAAATCAATAGTGATGTGTATGCAACAATGGGCTTCCCAGGTGGCGCCAGTGGTAAAGAATCCACTTGCCAAGGCAGGAGATGTAAGATACATAGGTTTGATCCTGGGGTTGGGAAGATCCCCTGGAGCAGGAGATGGCAACTACTCCAGTATTCTTGCCTGGAAAATTCCAGGACAGAAGAGCCTAGTGGGCGATAGTCCATGAGGCTGCAAGCAGTCATGCATGTGACTGAACACATGCATCATTATAATATACGGATAGTTTCACTTCCCTAAAAAATTCACATGGTCCACCTACTCATCCTTTCTCTCCCCCAAATCCTGACTCTTTAACTGTTTTTGATTTACTGAAACTGTTACTTCATGTAGTTCAATGTAAAGAAGAAAAAACAGAAGAAAATCCTAAATATGAGAGTGTGCTCAACACTTTAGGTAAGTGAGATGAGCGATGAGTCAGCTTTTGTAATTAGCAACGAAGACCTTGGCAAGACTGGTTTCAGTGGGATAGTGAGGCTAGAAGTGAGGTCCTAGCAGGGAAAATTGTGATCAGACAACGAAGAACAGGAGGTCAAAAGAGCAGAACTTATGGCAAGACATTTTTTTGTGAAGAGAAGCTTCTTGGCACCTTTATTGGTCTGGGAACTCCTTGGTGGTATTTCCAAAGTCTAGCACACAATGCAATAACGGAGGCCATGGTAGGCTTACAAGTATTTGTTGATTGGAGAGCAAGAGGAAAATGATAAGGAAGTTTTGCTGATGTTAGAAGGCAAAGATTTAAGCTGTCTAAGGATAGGGGGCGTCTAGTAGAAACAGAGAAATGAAAGCTGAAAGAATAAGAGAAAATAACAGATGGAAAAAGACTTGAGCACTGAGGTGGGGTGGTAGAGTTGGAGAAGGTGAGACAGTAGGGAGGGAGGAACAAGAATCTTGGCCTGGAGAGGGTTGCTGGTCTCCTTCTTACCCATGCACATATATGCAGGGTGCAGCGAGCATCATTACTTTTAGTGTGTGGGTAAAGGCCATTGCATTCATTTGCTCTCAACTCTTTTTTTTTTTTTTTTGCTGCACTAGGCAATGAACGGACTGTGGAGGATTTGCTTCCTGCAAAGCAAGCTCTTCTATTCTTCTCTTGGTGCAAAGTGCACAGGGTGATTTGATATTACAGGGGCAAAGACAAACCATCAGAGCTTGCATTATATTCCTTTTATGTGTGGGAAGAGCAGTGGAGCCTTCCCTTCATGGGATCAGTTGGCTTTGTGAGGGCTTTTGCCTACATCTACAAATGGTACCCGAAGGCGTGAGTGCCGTCTCCTCCCTTTGCACCACTGTTTCCATTCTGTTACCTACATAACTGTTGTCGTGTAACAAACCATCCCAGACTTAGTGGCACGCAACAACAATATATTATTACTATGTCTTACAGTTTGAGGATTGACTAGGTTCAGTTTAATAAGCCTCTCTTGGGTCTCTGGGGCCATCTTGAAAGCTTCTTTGTAGAATCTGGCAGCTGATGTTGGCTTCCAGTTGGGGTTTCAGAGGATGCTGTTAGCTGGAGGCTGTTGGCCTATGTAGAGCCTCTCCAGCAGCCCTGGGCTTCCTAATAGTATGGCAGTTGGGATTTAACGGCAAGGATCCTTTGAGAGATCCAGACAGAAGTAGTTTGCCTTAGAAGTTAGAAGTGAGTCACTAAGACCAACTCATATTCAAAAGCAGGAGAATTAGGCCCTAGCTCAAGATGGAAGGAGGGGCAAAGAATTTTTAAATAGCTATATCCCAAATCAACAACAGTGCCATGAAACAAGCAAAGTGGATAGGTCATAGAATTTGGAGTCAGAGGACTTAACTTGGTAATACTAATTTGCTGTGTAAGATCATTTTAACACTCTCCACGCCTTAAGCCTTGGAGGGAGAGATGTCAAAAGACAATATAAAAGTCAGTGTTGGCTGGAAACCCTTCACTGGCATTCAGAAGCTCCTATAAATTCTAAATTCCTTTCAAATGCCATGTATATAAGTATAGCTTTCATATCCTGGCATTCAAGAAGCAAACATTTGAAGCTTCCATCATAATATTATGGTCCATGTTTAGAGAAGCGCCATAACATGTGCATTACACATGGGGTTTTATCCAATCATTGCAACTCATCTATGCACTTGGCTTTATTATTAGAGTATTTTGTTTTATTTTATAGTCAATGAAATTAAGACTTAGAGAATCTAAATGACTTGTCAAGGATTCAAACTCAGAGCCAGAGTTTTTAATCATTTAATCTTTTAAATTAAAGATTAAAGTTTTAATCTTTCCAGAGCCACATTTTTAATCATTTTCCTTTACATGGTCTTTTTCTTTCAACTTGTTGAGAACCATCAAGGCTCATATCTTGTAGTAATTTGTAATTGTTCTTAGGCAAGAATATGATAATTTCCCCCACTTACCTAGAGAATGAGCTCTGCCAAGGAGTTTCGACTTTTCTGTGTGTGTGATCCAGGGGCTAAATAGAATGAGGACCAATGACTTGAAATCCTAGAGGAATCAATTTAAATTCAGAAAGATTATTGAAGCCTCTGTCCCTTTCATTCCAAAATGGCAAAAGATATATGTTGTTTAAAGCAAAAATGTGGTGGTTTGGTTGGGCTCAGGAGAGGTAATCTGTTCAATATGTGGGACCAGGGTGCAAAGTCCTCAAATTCCTTACTCCAAGCCAAAGCATTAGGGGAAGTCGCCTGATCTTATTAATGACTTCGAATGAGTATTCACCTATTTGACATCAGAGCTTTGGCTAACAACTCATGCCTTGTAAGAGGGACAAATAGCTAGTATCTCCTAAATGCCTTCAAACTTCCTTGGATGGCAGTATGGGAAATAATGATTCCTTGCTGAGGCTTCTCAGGTGGCGCTAGTGGGGAAGAATCCGCCTGCCAATGCAGGAGCATGAAAGATGTAGGTTTGATCCCTGGGTTGGGAAGATCCCCTGGAGGAGGGAATGACAACCCACTCCAGTATTATTGCCTGGAAAATCCCATGGACAGAGGAGCCTGGTGGGCTACAGTCCATGGGGCCACGGAGAGTCAAACACAACTGAGTGACTAAACAGCTTCAATTCAAGCTGCCTTTCCCCCTCCAATCCATCCACACAGAAACGGCTGGAGAGTGAACTTTCTTTGAACAAGTGTTTGGGGTTTGAGAGATAGGTACGCATACATGTGTAGGAGAGCTGGAAAGGGGCATGGCAACCCACTCCGGTATTCTTGTCAGGAGAATCTCATGGACCAACAAGCCTGGTGGTCCATAGGGTCACACAAAGTCGGACATGATTGCAGTGTCTCAGCATGCACAAATAGGAGAGTTAATAAACACGTTGACCTGACTGAGCCTGAATTTTTTTCTTTTCTGATCGATCTGAATCCACAGCCTCCTCTGCTATTCTTTTAATGTAGCCCTCTCTACCATTTACCCCAATCTCTTCTTCCTTGGGAATTTGGCAATCCCAACAATAAGGAGCTACTTTGTAATTCTTGGAGGCCTTTCCAAAGATGGAATGGGCTGACTAAGGAAGCACAGAGTTTCTCGTCCCTGAAGTTAAGACAGCAGGATGATCATTTATCAAATACGTAGAAGTTAAATAGCTAAATAAATGAGATCATAGCTACCATTTGTTTGGTGCTTGGCACAACTTTAAGCATCTCAAGTATGTAACCTCATATCTTCCTCATAACCTTTGCACATTACTTTCTCCATTTTTCATTTGAGGAAGTTGAGACTCAGGGAAGTTAAGTAACTTGTCTAAGGCCATTTGACTAGGAAGCAGCAAAGCCAACCCATTTTGTGTGGCTTTAAGGCCTACTCTCTTTTCACTAGTACATATGTTGATCTCATCATGGGTTAGGTGCTTAAACCATCTTGATCTTCTCATTCAGAGATTCTACAAGTCTGTGAACTTTTGTGTCAAGGCATGGTAGCAAAAGGAGATGAAACAATACTGTAGGTTTCCTTCCCACTTGTTTTTTCCTTCATTTTTAGGGGATGTAGGGGGGTCCAGAAATTGAAATGATTAACACATCTTCATAAATCTTTTAACAAACAAGTGAGTACATTGGTTTTCACACTCAAATCAAACCCAAGTTGTTTTCTGACTCTAGACAGACTTTTGCAAATGTAGTCATTTATAAATTAGGTGGAGCTTGTGTCTGGCTGCCCTAAAGGGAGTGGAGAAAATGAGCCATGAGGGTCTGTGGGAGTGTGGGGGTCGCACTGGGGGAGGTGTAGGTGAAGTTTAGAAAGACAACTGCCACGATCAGAGACACTCCACACCTGGGTGGCCTCTGGGTGTTTGGGAAGGATTATAAGTAATACTAAATATGATACAAAAGGAAAAAAAGAGGGGTAGGGGAGTTGAGTTTGGCCCAAGAACTTGAGATCTGACTCATAGACATGAAAACATTTGAGAGAAGAGGAAGGTGTGTGCTTCAGGCAGATATGAGTGCATGCAGAGAGTACAGCAAGTTGATGACTTTGACAGTGTGCTAGAACCTTTTCATGCCCCAAATAAGGAAGTGAGTGTCACTTAGGCTATGCTAAGGCCTAAAATATGCCATGTGAAAAAACTTACTCTGCACTCTGTTTTTATATTAGTGTAAAACCAGTGCCTGTAAGAGCTCCATGTCAAAGAGTACAAGCTCCTAAAATTACCATGGAACTTGAAAACATGTAGCTGAGATGGTAGGTCTTAAAAATCTAGCATAAAGAGATATGTGATTAAGATTTCATATCATAGTACTGCTTCATAAGAAAGAATAATTAAGTATAAATAGTGATGATTAACTACCTTTACAAAAACCTGCTTTGTAGGTCAGAGAGGGGTAAAGTATTGCTACAGTACAATTCATGTTTTTGATGGCTTTGGTTTCCTGTTAATATTTTGTTCCCTTGAGTTCCTGTAACTGTATTATATAGAGTGGGCTTAGCCATGGGGTTTTTGCTCCAATAAAACACTGTTTTGGAAAAATCTGTTATTCTCTACCTGCTAACAGAAATCCAACAAAACAGAAATTAGAAAAAGTGCTCTAATAGTTAGGAAACAGAAAATAGGCGTGCACAAAGACAGAAATATAGATCAATGGAACAAAATAGAAAGCCCAGAGATAAGTTCACACACCTATGGACACCTTATCTTCAACAAAAGGAGGCAAGAATATACAATGGATTAAAGACAATCTCTTTAATAAGTGGTGCTGGGAAAACTGGTCAACCACTGGTAAAAGAATGAAACTAGAACACTTTCTAACACCATACACAAAAATAAACTCAAAATGGATTAAAGATCTAAACGTAAGACCAGAAACTATAAAACTCCTAGAGGAGAACATAGGCAAACACTCTCCAACATACATCACAGCAGGATCCTCTATGACCCACCTCCAAGAATACTGGAAATAAAAGCAAAAAT